>NW_024423897.1:14599888-14805738 GCF_017311325.1 Ursus maritimus
GGGTGGGTGGGGTTGAGGAAGGGGGGGGGGGACATTTAAAGAAGCCGACTAGAACGTCACTGCTGGCACGGTCCTTGGCTCTCCGGAGTGAGTGGAGTGAGACTGAATCTCGAGAGGTCTTCGCATCGCGCTGCCCACGAGCAGCAGCGCCACCTCGCACGCACGAGCCTCTGTTCCGGGGCCGCCGAGACTGGCGGCCGAGGCTGAGGTTGGGCGCCCCCCACCGCCGGGATGGAGGGCCTGCCGCAAGGCCCCCTCGCCGCAGGCGACCACGGAGAGCGCCGACTGTGAAGTATCTACTCTGTGACGCTCGCGGAGCTACAGAGCAAAGCTGCCCCCCGCTTCTGGGACGCTCGCGGTCTAGCGGGGAGACACACGCAGGAGCCCCGCGGCCTGTGCAGGGCCGGCGAGGAAGGCGTCTCGGGGGACTACACGCCGCAGCGCTCGCAGGAACTGCGAGTTAGAGGACGCTGCCATGCCACTGCGATCCACAGATGGCAAGGGGACAGACATCAAAGCTGCCGATGGAGAGAGACAGTGAGGGCCTTTTGCGGGTGTTCACTCTGCCTGACTAGCTGCAGACCGTGCCCCGCACCGTGAGCCTTGCACTTTCAGCTGAACTGATTGGGGGGAGTGGCACTCGTGAAAACGTGCTTCTTCCGCTGCAGGAGGCATCCCTGCCACGACCGAGCACAGCAGGGGTGGACCAGGGGCTCTGACAGGCAACTGTAGCTCCTCGGTGGCTTTGCTGGAACTTTCTTAGCACCGCACTGCTGTATGAGACTTTTCGTACCCAGCTTCTGTCTCTCCTCCACTGGCCCCTGGCGGGTCCCCGCCCCACACCCCCCTGCAGCTGCTTCCCCAGTCCGTCTCTTGGACTTCTAATCCAATCCTGGCTTCCGGTTCTCCCAGGACCGCACCACACGGAAGGCTGTCTTTTCTTCTGTTCTCAGCCTTTCTAACATTCCCCAATAGTTTTACTCTGTCATCTCCAGAACAGAACAGAACCGAACACAGAAGTTCTACTTGCTCAATGAGCCAATGGACACCACACGCCCGAGACACCTACTGAAGACACACGGCGAAAAAAAGGCTCCGTGTCGGGGAAGGCCTGAGGTCACCAGACTTGAATTCGACCAACAGTCCTAAGTTCGCGTGTGTGGCACCTTGCTGTGCGTGGTGGGGATGCGGGGAGCGGGGCCGGCCACTGCACCAGAAGCAGCTGAGCCGCGATGGGAGACAGGCCATCCGCACAGAGGCGGGTGCAGAGGTAAGCAGGCGCAGAGTGCGGGCAGAGCTGCTCCTGGGAGGGTGTGCGTCTGAATCCCCACCAGTGACGGCCAGGGCCGGAGCGGGCGGTGCAGGCGCGCAGGGTCTGACCGAACGCGCGGAGACCGGTGGGCAACGGCGAGCCGGGGCCGGCGGGCTCACAGGCAGGTGGAAGGGCACGTCCCGGCAGGTTCTTAAGAGCCAGGCCACGGGTCCCTGGTTCTTGGGCCACAAGGGAAGGCCACTGATGATTTGAGAATGGAGCTTTAAGGGTTAATAACACTGTGGCAAAGGGAAGAATGAATCAGAAGAAAGCCTGGAGGTGGTTCTGACAGATTAGTGCAACGTCATGGGAAAGAAGCCATTTATTCACTGAACAAACATCGAATGTCTATAATGTTGGGTAAAGCAGCTCTGGGGGGTGCCTGGCTGGCTCAGCAGAGCATGTGACTCAATCTCAGGGTTCTCAGTTCAAGCCCTACGGTGGGTGTAGAGATCACTTAAAAATAAAATCTTAAGGGGCGCCTGGGTGACTCAGTCAGTTAAACATCTGACTCTTAATTTCGGCTCAGGTCATGATCTCAGGGTTGTGAGATGGAGCCGCATATCTGGCTCGCACTAGGTGTGGAGCCTGCTTAAGATTCTCTCTGTCCCCCTCCCTCGGCCCCTCCCACCTCCTAAGTAATAATAATAATAATAATAATAATAATAATAATAATATCTTAAAAAAAAAGGCAACTCTGAAATCAGACTGAGGCCAGTGAGAACATAAGGGAAAAGAGCAAAATATTATGGTCGAACCAACAAATTTTTGGTTTCTGAAAAACTCATCTTTTGCTGTTTATGGTAACAGCAGAGAAGCGCTTCAGTCGAGGGTCATGCTCATAAATACACAATCACACCGCGTTGTCCCGCTGCTGTTTAGAGTCAGGATGGACGCTCAGGGACTAACACAGCCTCCTGGTCCCTAAGACAGGATCATTGGCCAAACCAGCCTGTCTGCCACCCTTTCCACTGGCTGCCAAATTTGACACCTTCCCTAACGGGGCAGTACTCAGGTTTCCTGATTTCCCCTTACGGCAGATCTGAGACCATCACCCAGCCGGAACGTGTCAGCATGTCCCTAACGTAGGATCTCCTCTGCCAGACTAGACTGCAGGCAAAGAGAAGAGTCCAAAACTGCTTGTGCTCAGACAACGTTTTGGACGAGAGATCAACCCTGGTCACTGGATCCAGATCTGATGAATATTCGTTTCTAGGCCTCCAAGCAACACTGTACCTCAATAACCCAATGGACTCATTATGTGTAACTTCTCTTTGGAGATACTAGCTACGCAGTAGTCCATCTACCCCGAGGGGAGCCAGCAATGCCATTCGTTTTCACGTCCTTAAGACCCCTCGGGTTTGGGCCCAACGGGCTACAACTGAATCCTAACACTGCATTTCCTCTTATGAGGCAGGTCCTAAGCCACAAAAGCTGCCTCTTGCTTTCCTCTGAGTAAAAGCCTTATCAAAAGACAACACAATATGGAAGCTAAAATTCACAGCCAAACCAAATGCCTATGTGAGCTCTTGGGTGAACGTGGAGGCTGAAATAAGCCTTACCAAGAACCGTCAGAGAAGCGGGAGCAGTTCTCTTGAGAGGAGCTGAAGGAGTGACAACCAGGAAATAAGGCAGAAAGCAGGGCAGTGAGAACCTACAGGCTGATACTCCCTGATGGAATAACTGCAGCAAGGAAGTGATTCAGAGACGCTCCTGTGGCCAGAGTCCAAAACACTGCATGTCTCGTCTCTAATGAGTATTAGGCAGGGTGGCATGAAGAGAAATATGAAAACAAGACCCTGGATTTCCAGGGTATCCACATGTATGCCTTCAGCAGTTTTAAGAGTCAGTGACAATGTCAAGATTTCCTTGTGACCTTGGGTAAGGGAGCTGGTTCTAGAACGCTGTACCATGCAGAGCAGAAAAGTATGTAATGCACAGGAAGAGCCAAAAGAATGTGTCAAATCCTTGCCAAGCTAATGAACAAGTTACTCCTAAGTTCCCATATGTAGTTCTTGATCATGGCATCAGGCAAGATGGTGTTCTTAGATCAGTCCAGAAATGTGCGCTCATGAGGCTGCTAGTAGCCAGGAACGAATACCAGAGAAACGTCAGGAATCAGGAGAGCAGAAATATGTTCCAAGAGGGTGTAAGGAGGTGAGGGTACGGGAGGAAGGCCCAGGCTGGATGGTGAGCAAGGCCCAGGTGTGCGTCGGAGCGGCCAGGCAGGCAGCAGCGCGGGCGCCTGTGAGAGGAATGGCTTACTGGGCTATGCCCGGCCCCTGGTCTCTGGTTCCTTTGGGGGACTCAGTGAGCTTCAAGGGGTGGCTCTAGGTTTTCCGGGTCAGGACAGGAGCCCGGCAGCTCTTGGTTAAGGTAAGAAGAGCAGCATCTCATGGAGCGTTAGAACACAAGCTCTACCTGCTACTGGGACAACCCCAGCCCGGGACCTGGGTGGCAGCCGCTACCACTGGGTAAACGGTGACAACCTACAGTGAGCTGACTCGATTTCTCCAGTGACGGCTTGTCCAAATAAACACCAGCAACGGAACATGGCAAGAATGGCTGGCCACAGAGAGCCGTCTGAGATCTCAGGTCTAGTGCGTTCTGAAATGTCTGCTTTTTCTTTTTTCTCTGCTGCAGCTACCGCACAAGGAGGGAACGGCAAAACTCAGAGACACGCTGCTTCTGCTCGGGAGGGTCTCTCAGAGCAGAGCGGCTGACCACTCCTGGCCGCACCCCTGCAATGCGCCTCCACCCCCCCTTCGGTCCTCTCCTCAGCTGCCTCACGCTGCCCCCACGTAGCAGTCACACGCCCACACGGTGCTGGGTAAACTCGAGTGTGCCCCAGAAGCAGCAGAGGGCTGTCAGAACTCAGAGTGCTGTGCTCCTGCCCGATCTCGGATCCACCAGGATGGGGGTGGAGCCCGAACACGTGCACTTTGAACTTGCTTCTGTAGCTGGCCAGTGGAATCTTGATCAGAAGCCTGGTACTGAAAACTGATGGTGGACACCTGTCTCTAGTGACTGGCGGGACTGACTGGCAGGACCGGCTGCCGGGCGGAGCGTCCCTCTTGCATGATGTGAAAATAGCCCACGCTACTTTTTGGAGAAAGCAAACAACTTTATCTTCTACCTCATAGTTCAATACGAGATGACAGGAGATCAAGGAAGAACCACAAACATACATGTACAGATCCTGAACAATTCTACTTGTTTGAGGTTTCATGGCTGGGCCAGGATACAGGACAAAACAATTTACAAATGATGATGACGAAAGGCTTCAGCCCATTCTTTTCTATTTGCAGCCCCGGCTTATTCAGAGATGTAGGTTAGCATCATCAGCCGGCCTCCCCTCGTCGCCCCCTGAAGACAGAACCCAACGCCAGGAAGGCCCCTGCCCGTCCCCCGCAAGGGTGAGCAGCCTTGCGGCTCGAGGCGCTCCTGAAGGCGGCAGTGCGCTAAGCACCACCCGCAGTGTCTGCCCGCCAAGCCGGGACCGCAGGGATTCTGAAAATGTCTCATCAGTTCTACCTTGGAAATGGTTTCTACTATTTACCTATGTGCACAAAAAATTTAATGCTGTGAAATCAAAACGAGAAATAAATTAGATATAGATACTCATAATAGGCTGTGCCTACTATCCAAATCTGATTTCAAATTTTTATGTTCCTCAAACTTGCCTGGTTATTCTGATTATAATAAATGCTATACATTTGAACTGATACAAATAAAATACCACTCTTTGTTCTCTATATGCCTTTTTTTAATTAGCTGTTCTGATTTGGTGTAATCACGTAAGATTTTCTTAAAAAGAAGTTCTCTGGAGCACCTGGGGGGCTCAGTTGGTTAAATGCCTGCCTTCGGCTCAGATCGTGATCCCGGGACGGAGCCCTGCGGCGGGCTCCCTGCTCAGCATGGAGCCTGCTTCTCCCTCTCCTTCCTGCTCCTGCTCTCTCTCGCTATCTCTGTCTCTGTATCTCTCTCCAAAAAATAAATAAGATCTTTTTAAAAAAATAAAAAATAAAAAGAAGTTCTCCTATTTAAAAAAAAAAAAGGGAATCAGTAGATGTGAGCGAAGCCAAATAAACAGGGCGCTGACCACGAACCAGCGCTACCGGTCCCTTAAAAAGCCCCAAGCCTCCTGGGGTGCTCCGTCTAGCACCACGGACCATACCCTGGGTCCTTCTAAAGCTTAAATTTCCTGGCTTATTATGGCCACAAGGCTGATCTTCCCAGAGAAAAGGACAACAGGAAACATGCCAGTTGCTGACTGATTTCCTCAAATCTGAAGCCAACGTGCTTGTTCTCTGTGATGAGCAAGGAAATAAATACCACTCTTTGTTCTCTATATGCCTATTTTTTTACTAGCTGTTCTGATTTGGTGTAATCACATAAGATTTTCTTAAAAAGAAGGTCTCTGGAGCACCTGGGGGGCCCCTCTGGGTCGCCCTATGGCTGACGGCCACTCTGGGTCGCCACGCTTGTTCTAATGATATTTCTAAATGAGAAGCTAGAAAGGGAGGAGCAATATGTTTAAGTATGCTCTACCCTTTCATTATTCCAATTGGGATTTTTTTTTTTCCCCAGGGAGGCAGCTACAGAGCTCTTCTTTCTTACGAAAAGGAAGTTGAGTTATTGAGAAAAGAAAAAGCAAGTCGAAGATTACCGGACAAAGCTCAATAAAAGCTCAGCTTGTTAAATGATTACCTAACTTCATAAATGCCGATGACAAATGGTGTTGAGCAGTTTTTCTCATCTTTAACTGCTAGTTTTTCAGCAGGAGCCAGCAATTTCCAGGGAAACCAGCACTAAAAATCGTGCACTCCGGTGCAAAACACTTGCTCTGAGCGTCTAAGCAGTGGCATTATTTTGCACAGTAAGGAGCCTCCCAGGACCTCGCAGCACAGGAAGCTCACTTATGGCATCTGTACCAGGGAGGGAGAACTCCAGAGAGCTTTTGTGGGGCTAAGATCCCATACAGAGAGCGCGTTCTCCCTTTTAGGCTCTCCGATGGTGGGGAACACCTGGAAGCAATATCTTACTTGTGATCCTTATACTTAGTAAGAAGATAAAGGAGTCTAGACATTCACATTATTTCTGTGTAGTAACAAACTGACATAATACTTACCAAACAACTTAAACTGTTTAAGTCTGATGAGAGGAGAATTTATTACAGAAGCAACTGAGAATGAATTCAACTTGAATATTTCAAACAAAGAGGACAATATAAGTAAAACCCAAAGCCCTGGAGACAGAAACTTCAGCTTATGAGAATTTAGAGTGACTGAGCCAGCCAGGCAAGGAGAAGTGTAGTTTTGATTCCATCTGGAATGGACAATGGCTGCAAGATTCAGTTTATATCCATCCCTTTAGGGTTTCATACTGGCTCAAAAAAATGGACCCAGAGAACAACGCCTAAGGGTTTTCTCCAAGTCCACCATGGCACCCTGACATCATCTCTTTCAGCATGAAATACAGCTCAGCTAAGGACACATACTATCTTTTTTCTAAAACAAAGGGTCATTGTTAGAATAGGTGGAAAATGCTTTTTTCCCTCTTCTTTGAAGAAAGAGCACCTCCAAAATAATTTTTCTGCTCAAACATGGTGTCAAATTTAAATATGTAAATTAGGGGGGAAGGCTCCAGAAGTCTCCCCAACTCTAGAACAGTTCTCAGCAGGGGCCAGAGGGCTGTGGACTGTTTAGGTTTAACGGCTTCTTCTCAATCAGCTCTGCTAGCAGTGATGTTTCAAAAATATGCTCTCCTTCTCTGGATATGATGCCTAAAGGTCATGAATGGCCAAGCTCAATTTATTTTAAGAATTTTCCTTTAGGCCCATGTGATTGCAATATATTAAATTCAATTCACATGGTAGATTTAGAAAATATTCATAAGAAAGAACACAAAGCAGATCTTGAGCAGGGAAATATCAGACAGGTTATGATCAGAAGATGCTGGGCAGGTCTCTGTCCAAGAACCTTTACTCCCCTTAGTCAAACAGACTATTCATGGGAGCGCTTCTCTGATTCCAACTATAAAATGCTTTGGCAGATACGAGAACTAAACCATTGGGTCCATCTGCCCTGCACTCCACTCACAGTTTTCTGTCCCCTCACTATTTACTCCTAACTGCTGCCCTCTCGTGTCTTCTCAAACGCTAATGGGACTCTCAATGCCAATTTCAAAACAAACATTCCTTTGGTTCTGACACGGTTTCGACTTGCAGTAGCTGTACTCTAATGAAATTAAAAACTTAAGTCGTTTACTCAATGAAGAAACTCAACTGTTTTCATGAAATTCATGATCTGAAAGAGAGGTTAGTAGGATCCCAGGTTGAATCATGTTTGCATTCTTGAAGGCAAGAAAATTTCTCAGGAAAAACAAAACACAAGTTTAGTTTTTCAAAAGCTGACATCCTCTCTAAGCCACTCTAACCCTTTTGGAGTCAAAGACAGCACAGACCTCGCTAGCACCATGGTATGGCTCACACCACAAATGATGGGCCCCAAAGCGACTTCTAACTGTTGCGTTCTCCTCCAGCGAGTACAAAACCCTGCTGTCCCTCATGCCCCCCTCCTAGCTACTAGGGTCATGAGAAAGTAAGGGAAACAAACTTACCTAACATCTCTGCCTTTAGCCTTTCATTACGTTCTTCAATCTGTTTAGGTAATCTCTGAGGGGGAAAGAGAAACAAGGGTTGGTGAAAAATCTTTTGGCTTTATTTTGAATTTGAGAAACAAGCTTAATGTGAAAGTCAGGATGGATGATGAACGTATATAAGATGCTATTAAATACGGAAAAACCAAGCATTTCTGGGTGAGCTACAGACACAGCACTTTTCTCTGGCTCACTGCTACATGCCCAGTTCTTGGCACAGTGGCCCAGGGAGGACCTCAATAAAAATCTGGTAAATATATAGACAAAAAGATTTCTGAAAAAATACACTCCAGATGTTTACAGTGGTATATTTAGGTGGTAGGATTATGGGTTATATATTTTTAATTTTTTTGGCTGACTTGTATTTTTTAACTTGAAGTCCTTTCTTAATATAATCTAATTTGTTGAGAAGGGGTCGGATCAATATTGAATGTTCCTAAATGAATCACCTACTCAGGGTTTTTCAGTCTTGGCACTACTGATAATCTGGACCAGGTAGTTCTTTGTTGTGAGGGCTGTCTTGTGCATTATAGGAGGTTTAAAGCATCCCTGGCCACTAGATGCCAAGAGTACCATTCTGGTCATGCCAATCAAAGTGTCTCCAGACATTGCCAAATGTCCCTGGAAACCAAAACATCTCACCTGAAAACCAGGGATCTAGATTAGAGTCTTGTAGAGCTGCCTTAGCCCTGTAATTGGCCCTAAGCACTTGTAATTTTAGTAACAACCCAGTTATAATAATTCAAAATAAAATAAATTCTTTATGCATATAACAACTAATATAAAAGGCTCCCTTTTACAGAAGGTTTAAAACCAATGTGACAAGAATAAAGGCTCCCAAGAGTTTGGCTAAAATTTTAAGAACTCTATTCCCTTTCCTTGTGTCAAATTTAAGTCAATCCTACCACCATTCAGAGATGTTAAAGATCAGATAAAGGGTTAAAACCGGTTTCAAACTGCTTATGTTTTTAAATGATCCAAACCAGTCTGTCTCCCATTATTTCACTTCTAAATAAATAAAAGATCAGTTATTATTGAAGGAATTCATCTCAAGTGTGTGCAAAAAACAAAGCAAAACAAAACCCAAACCACCTAGGACATTAATGCACGGAGATTAGTCAACATTTCTCACGTCTGAAGTGAAATCCTGCACAGCAGGGGCTCAGACGCTCTCGGCAGCCAGACAGGAAATGTAAGTAAGGAAAGGAATCGTGTTCCGGCAGGCAACAGAGAGTGGTGGAGTCAGTGGCCAACTGGAGAGTGCCAGCTGGATGCCAACACACAGCCGTTCAAGAAGGACCCAGGATGTCCAAATCTCCCGAACTCGAAGAGGGGTCCGACTTAGATTTTCATCTAGTAAAATCTTCCCATGTTTAAATGCTGGTTTCAATTAAAAACCAACAACAAAAGTCTGGCTTAAATAAAACATGTCTGCAGCTTCCCTCCTCACTTGCCTGCTGGAGGCCTGCGATCTCCGCTGCGCGCTGGTGTTCACGACAGACCTCTCCATCCTAATGGCTCTCTGAAAAGTTTGGCAGTGAAGAAACCTGCTTCATGAAGCCAGTGTTTCCCGAACTTATTTGAACATCCACTAGTTGGGGGGCAATAACGCTTATACATCGGATTCTGTAGCATGTCTCTGCACGTTAGAGATAGAGTGTGCTAAAACTAGAGGCACGGATTTGGAGGGTTTTTAATTTTTTTAAGACTTATTTATTTTAGAGACACAGAGCACAAGGGGAGGGGCAGAGACAGAGGGAGAGAGAATCTTAAGCAGACTCCCTGAGAAGCCCAGTGTGGGGCCTGATCTCACGACCCTGAGATCATGACCCCAGCTGAAAACAAGAGTCGGAGGCTCAGCCGACTGCACCATCCAAGGGCCCCTGGAGTTATTTTTTAAGGGGAGAAAACCAGTAACATTTAGCTAATTGATGACTGACATAAAAATATTATGATGTTTATTAGAACCAAGAGGATCTGTAGTACCATGGACAAGAGTAAGAGTAACTTTAAGAAAGATAAGACTAATCTAAAATATACTTAATTGGAAGTATGCTGGCCATATGATAGTAAACAGAAACTTGGTGACTGAAAAGGAAGGGGAAAACCCGAAGTTTATTACCTCTAATACTCAGACTCATTCTGGACTAAACTGTACAAGATTTCCCTAGTCCAACAATGAAGCTGAGTTCCCGTCAACCCTACGGATTAAAGGTTTACACAGGTAACACTTACAGAATGGAGAGTAAATGGGACACGGTCACAGAGGGTCTGTGACCACCACTTCAAAGTTAGATCTCCCATATATTTTGATAAGCCCTTAAAAATATATAAATGGAAGGTAGTTGGGTCCCAGAGGATTATTTAAGATTCACGGAGTAGCAACACAGGGAACAGAACAAAAAATATTTTTTAAAACTCAGGTTTACCATGCAAGCTTCTCTTGCTTGATGGATGGATGGATCTTTCTCTAATATGGATTTATAGTCCTCCAGGGCTTCGTCTAGTTTGTCCGTTTTCTCGTACAACTCTGCTCTCCTCAGTATTGCCCTGATGTAGCTGGGGTTTAGCTGAATTGCTGTAAAAAGAGAAGAAATCATTGTCACCATGAAGAGAAAGGGCCTGCATGCGCCTAGCTATAGTGTGTTTCTTTATTAACCAGCCTCCAAGGGTCTAAAAGGAAGAGTCATTCGTCAAAGGCTACACCTGGCACTGGCATACTTGCTCTGGAAAGGTCAAGACAATACATAATTTCCACTTTGCAGGACAGACCATCTCTCTCACAACTACACAACCCTGCTACTGTAGCACAAAAGAAACCACAGACGGTGTAGAAGTAAATAAAGATGGCTGTACTCCAAGAAACCTTTCTTTATGGACACTGAACTTTGAATTTCATATAATTTTCCCATGCCACAAAATATTTCTCTTTTGATTTCCAACCATTTAAAATGTAAAATCCATATTCAGCTCGGGGGCTGTACCCGAGCAGGTGGCAGGCTGGATTTGGCTTGTTGGCTGTAGCTTATGAAACTCAGGTCTACACCCAAAGTCTTGTTTTCACATACATGTCCTTTGTCTAGTTCAGAATGGGCCAGAACACAGAGCCCATGTGCACAGTGCAAAAGTGAGAGAGAATTTGAAGGTACAAATTAAAGAGTTGAGGGAAAATAGTTTGGTGGCAGACTCTGCTGTCATTCTCTTTCCAGGCTTCAACAACCAAGGTTATGCCTTGACTACCGAGGTCACATTTTTAGCTAAACCCTCATTGTTCCGTCAGACTTCTGTTCCAACACCTTTACGTCACCGATGCGTAATACCCAGCCCTTTATCCAGCACCGACTGCCCTTCTGCAAATCCTTTGCCCGTGTTTTGGATCAACTATACTGCATTTCCCCTACTCTTCTGAGTTGCTTCTTTTTCTGTTAGACAGCAAGGTCACAGCTCTAGAACTTTTCTTCTTCAAGTAATATACTCAATTTTTATTCATTCGTGTTTTCAGTAACTCTTTCTCTAGTACCTATTACCCGCACCTCACGTAGTGGATCTCTGGAGTAGAGTGGTGAACAAGACAGACAAGACCTCCTCCTCGCAAAGCTTAGTTAAGCTACTCTAGTAGCAAGAGGAGACAGCATCGAGTATATAATTTCAGACAGTCACAGTGCTACACAGAAAAATGAAACAAGGTAAGTAAATACAAGCGAAAGGGGAAATAAGGTAACTTCAGACGGTGGTCAAAGACTACGAAAAGGGAGTATATGAGGGAGGCCGGCCATCTGAAAGGAGAAGTGTACCAGGAAAAGGGACCAACAAGAGTAAAGGCGCCAAAACAATAACCACCTTGGCATGTTAGGGACTAGGTTTGGGGCTGGGGAAGAGGTAAGGCTGAAGATACAGGCAAGGACCAGATCATGGAGGCCTTGTGGGCCAGGGAAAGGTGCTTACACTTTTTCCTAAGTGTGATGAGAAGCCACTGGAATGGTTTCAAGCACACTAAAGACATCATCTGATTTACAGTTTTAAAGGATTCCTCTGGCTGCAGCGTGGAGGGTAAGAATGAAAGCAGTGAGACAGCTGGCAGCCTACTGCAGTGGTCCAGATGACAGAGAATGTTGGCTAAGCTGGTCATTGTGGAGAGGGAGACAAAAGGCCAGACTAAGCATATGTCTTTGAATTAGAGCCCATAGGACTTGCTAATTAATTTAACCAGGTGGAATGAAAGAAAGAATAAGCAAGTGAATGGATGGAAATGCTGTTTATAAGAATGAAAAAAATCAAACTGCAAGTTGTTTGTGGGTATGTGGGTGAGTGGACTGGGGAGGCCCCAGCCTGTTCGGGCACCTTAAATCTTCACTGCTTACCAGACACCCAAGAATCTTGAGATGTCAAGTTTGCAATGGGATACTGGGGTCCAGACCACAGGGAAGAGCTGAAGATATAAACTGCAGCATACAGATGGCGTTTAATGTTTCAGAACTGGATGAGATCATACAAGGAAAATTTAGAGAGGAAAAAAAATAAGAGAGCTCTATGTGGGACCAAGATCTAGTGACTTTAAAAATGTCGAGGCTAACACAGAAGCCAGCAAAACAGAGTAGGAATAGCCAATGAAACAGAAAAAACCTGACGAATGACACACCGTACTAATGCTTTGGGGAGGTAAAGAGAGGACAGAGAGGCAACTATTGAATTAAGCAAGATAAAGTGGTGGGTGATGTTTACAAGATGAGTTTCCAGCGGCATGGATGGAACAGAAGCCCAGTGGATGTGGAATGAGGAGAGAATGGGAGAAGACAAAATAGACATAGCAAGTATAGATTATTATAGTGACGAAGAGGATCAGAGAAATGGTACAGTAGTTAGGGGGCGATACTGGTTCAGAGGTTTTCTGAAAGAACCCAAATCCCATAACATTTCAACTTTACATGTAGTCAACCTCCCCTTACTCTGGTACATCGTCTTCTCTTAAAATATCCCCAAATGCAATATCATAATATCCATAGGAAAAGTTCTCCAGTGGCCTCTACTACATCTTTTAAAAAACCCAACCCCCTAATTTACATTTTAACCCAGATACTGCCTCCTATTCTAGCAATGCAAATATATATTGAAGAGAAAGAACTTGTCCCAAGAGTACTTTATAAAAACCTCTAAAATCAACATAGCATCCTAAACATGTGATTTTCTTTCCTGATCCATATAAAGAGAATGAACTTTAACTTTATGCCAAAGCTGAAAACTCTTAAGGTGAGTGGCATGTGATTAGTGCTAACGAGCTCCAATATGACCTCAGGAAGACGCTGTTAAGTCGTCTGCCAAGGTTTATGAACTGTGTCTGGAGTACTGAGGTGGGGGCGGAAGGGACCTTGATACAAATGAACCATACCACTGTCAGTGATTTTGCCTTTGGATACAGTGCGTGCAGTCCACAGACTATGGATAAGCACATGAGTACTGGTTCAGGCAAATCCCCCAACAACCTTGAAAACACTTTCCTCCACTTCCTCATTTTCTTGGCAAGGCTCCTACACTTAGGGGTACAGCTGGGAATGAACTATGCCTCCTACTGTATGCCCTGCTAACCAGGTTTACAAGGAATTTTCTAATGATCTGGTTACAGAAAGAGGGTCTGAACATCAGTAACACGTTCCTAATTTAAACTCTTCTCAGCCACATGTCTCACATAAATTAAAGTTCAACACCTTCCTCCAAACAAAACAGCACATTCAGCATTAGCTCCAGCCTAACATATAATAGACCGGAAGTACTTTGCTAGATTCAAAGGTACTAACCATTTCGTTCGGACACCAAGAAATACCAAGTAGTAAAGAAAGGAAGCCAAAAGAGAAGGTGATTAATTACTGTCAAGAAGAAAAAAAAAGGAGAGAAATTCATGCCGAGCATGAGTAGGACCAGATAACATATAAGGTTCTTTTTAACTTTTCAATTCTCTAAGAAAGTATTATCCAAAGATGGAAAACCGAAAAAAAAAATTTCCAAAAACTAGTAATTTTCTAGAACTCATGAGTAGTAAGATGCAAGGAAAAGTGATTATGTGTGTCTTCCAAACCAAGCTGGTCAGAAAGGCAAGACAAGAAAAAACCCAAACCAACCACCCACCAACCACCAAATGAGATCCTATGGCTGGGAGTGTCTCTGTAAGTTGGTGGGATGAAAAGACTGTATCGGAACTCAGGTATCAGACAGCGAAGTCTCGGTTCACTGTGTGGAACCTGAAAAGTAATTAAAATGACAGCAAGTGGGTCTGGAAGAATTCTGCATGTGAAGAGACTACCAGTTCCCTAACAGAAGCCGTCCCTCACCGCAGCTGTCCCCTTCCCCACAAACACAAAGATCCATATGCCCTTCCCCACAAACACAAAGATCCATATGCCCTAGCAGCAGCTAAGATCTTCAATTTCAATCCCCGAGGAAAGTAATTTAGACACTACAGGAAGTAAATTCTGTTCCGCAAGTTTCTGTTGCCAAGGTAGCTTTGAATTTTTCTTCACATATTTACTAATACAGGATAAACTGACAGAACTATCCATTCAAACGTGTGTTTATGCTAAGATGACTATAGCACCTCTAAGAAGGCGGAACTATAAAGCTTCTTCTTCAAAGGTCCCCGAGTAAGAGTATACACATATAAAGTACGGGAGACCCTTGAACGATGCGGGGGTTAGGGGCGCTGGCCCCCAACCCCCATGCAGCCCAAAATCCCGAAACTTAACTACTAATAGCCTACTGTTGACTTGAAGCCTTACCAGTAACAAACAGTTGATTAACATGTACTATTCCTATGTATTACAGATTCTTACAGGAATGGAAACTAGAGAAAAGAAAATGTTAATACGAAAATCATAAGAGAAAATACATTTAGAGTTCTTTACTGTATTTATTGAAAAAAAATCCATGTATAAGTAGACCCATGCAGTTCAAACCCATGTTGCTAAAGGTCAACTACACACATGACTATTTGTCCAGCTGCGGTAATGCTCTTATATGTTAACATATAATAAGACTAAAAAGTTGTACCTTTGTTGCAGTCACTGATGGCCATCTCCTTCTTGTCCTAAAAGGAAATATAACATTAATAACTGCTTATGGAGATGCACAATGGTCTTCAAAGAAGTCACATGAAACATGCATGTTACTTCCAAGCTAAAATTCAAAACACGGTGACAGCTCTGACGTGAAAGCCTCCTAGCAACAAATTATTCAAGTAGTTTCTTCCTAACATCTTTACAGACTGTTGCAATTGACCTATTCTATTTGCAAGGCACCTCACACTACAGTGCTGATACTGAGAGACAGTTATGATCAATAAGCAGGGCAAATGACTGAATACCGTTCATAACGCTCCTCTTTGGCTAGCTGGTATATTATCACACCCCAAGTGGTATATTCCAGAAAGTATACAGATGTCCATTATAGACACACAGTGTGGCCTGTCATTAGTCTCGGTTACAAATCTTTTTTTTTTTTTAATATTTTATTTATTTATTTGAGAGAAAAAAGAGAGCAAGCAGGGGCAGGAGCAGAGGGAGAGGGAGATAATCTCCAGCAGACTCCATGCTCAGCTCAGAACCCAAGACAGGGCTTAATCCCAGGACCCTGAGATTATGACCTGAGCTGAAACCAAAAGACGGATGCTTAACTGACTGAGCCACCTATGCATCCCTCGGTTATAAATCTTAATTTATCCATTGATGAAACAAAAATACAAAACAATTCATGAAAGAAGGTATCTAACTAATTTACCTTGCTGAATCTAGATGTATGGCACAGTGAAAAGAACGCTAGATGTCTAAAGAACTAGACTGTAATTCCAGCTCTGACACTAACCTGCTACTGGCCCCTTGAGCTCTAAAATGTCTTCTTCCCCCAAATTAGATGTTTTCTACAATACCACAGAAATGTTAATTCAAATAAATGTTCAATAGGGGCGCCTGGGTGGTTCAGTCAGTTGAGCCTCTAACTCCCGACTTCAGCTCAGGTCATGATCGCAGGGTCATGAGATTGAGCCCTGCACTGGGCTTTGCGCTCAGGAGGAAATCTGCTCCGATTCTCTCTTTCCCCTTCTGCCCCTCCCCCTTCTCACATGCGTGCACACACACTCTCTAATAAATAAATCTTAAAAAAAAAAAAAGAAGAAGAAGAAATGTTCAATACTTCCCATAATGGCTACCGTAGAAAATACTAGATACTTTGCACATTATTTTAGAGCAATGTCTATCAAACTGAGTTTCAGAATTCAATCAAAATTCCAGGATGGGGAGTGACTATCTAAGGGGTACAAGGTTTCCTTTTGGGGTTATGAAAAAGTTCTGGAACCAGACAGTGGTGATGACTGCATAATCTTGGGACCGTATTTAATGATACTGAATTGTATAGTTTAAAATGGTTAAAATGGTGAATTTTAGGTCTTTCGCATTTTGCCCGTTAACAAACAAAAAAGGTTCCAGAGTCATCTGGGAGTCACTAACTATACTGTATTCCATCCAATGTTCATCATTAACAATTCACATATTAAAAGCTCTATGAAGTCCTGTAGTAAAGAAATCTGTGTAGCTCTGGGTAAGTCACTATTTTCCCAATTTACCATATTTCTATAAATCTAAGACATACAACTTCATATTTTAAAGTTTCTGAAACAGGAGTAAATCTTTACATGTACACTGGTGGTGGTATTCTCTGTGCCCCTCAGAGACCACGACATTGCAGTGCATCTTACCAATAATCGGCCTCTGCAGATCAAGGAATTATGGTATTTTACTGCGGAGTCCTTTGTTACAGGTCATAGTCCACTAACCCCTCAGGCACTATCTGCTGCTAAGAGTGGCAGTCTCCAAAGTGCAGTATATAAAAAAAATCAGAACCTATTTGCCATCCTTTCATAACTCGTATAAGATACACACACCACAACGTATATAATATATAAGGACAGTTTTAAAAACTCAGGGCCTATACTTTTAGGGCTTTGTCTGCTCTTGTGTAGCCAGGCTTAGAGCGGAAACTCTGCCCAAACTCCAGTTTGCCTTTTTCTCTCCAGACGTGAAATGTAAAGCTTGGTCAGTGTCACTCAGTCAGGGATGCTGGGCCTGCAAATGTGCCTTCCAGAAATTCTTAAAGCAGTTAACCCACCACTTCTTGAAAAACTCAGAATATGCTCCTTAAATCACTTCAGTGCATTAATCCTGGAAGTTTTCATGTCTCTAATTATAGAATCTTCTTAAAATATTAGGAGTACAACTTAAAAGAATAAAACAAAACAAAACATGCACCAACAAACCTATCCTTTGTATAGGAAACAATCACAGAACAACTCTCTTCTGAGTTCTCCTCAGATGTGGCAGACAACAGACCGGCAAGACCATACACATTCCCCTAACCGAAGAAACGGTCAACTGTGCGAGCTCAACCCAGGCAGTGCCAATAACCTGGCAACTGTGGACACAAAGATTCCAAATCTCAGGAGCCAAATGGGCCTTTTCTTGAAATTGAAGATATACCTGATCTCATTTCACAAGGAGTTTCCAGTTGGAGAATGTGACGAGATGTCTCCAAGAAGCAAAAGCAAAAGATAAGATTTTTTCCAGCTAAGTGTGAATTCAGATCAGTGGTAGAATATATTAAGGAATATTGTTCTATGTAAACTTAAAACAATTGTTTTATTTCTTTCTTTTCTTTTCTTTTAAAGATTGTATTTATTTGACAGAGAGAGTGAGCCAGAGAGCGCAAGCGGGGGGAAATGGCACAGGGAGGGAGAAGCTGAGCGGGGAGCCCGATGCGATATGGGGCTCAATCCCAGGACCCTGGGATCATGACCTGAGCCGAAGGCAGACGCTTAACTGAGTCATCCAGGCGCACCCCTTTTATTTCTTCTACCACAAAATGTCTGTTTTTATACTCTAGAATTATTTCTTCTCCCATCCCACACGAATCACTCTAAAAACACTTCACCTGAGGGGCACCTGGGTGACTCAGTCTTTAAGCGTTAAGCGATCCCAGGAGTCTGGGATCGAGCCCCACATCGGGCTCCTCTGCTGGGAGCCTGCTTCTTCCTCTCCCACTCCCCCACCTGTGTTCCCGCTCTCGCTGGCTGTCTCTCTCTCTGTCAAATAAATAAATAAAATCTCAAAAAAATAAAAAAAATAAAAACACTTCACCTGAGAAACTGAATCCAATAATAATACATACAAGTTTAAATGTACAAAAAAA
The DNA here is from genome assembly GCF_017311325.1 of Ursus maritimus. Lineage (NCBI taxonomy): Eukaryota > Metazoa > Chordata > Mammalia > Carnivora > Ursidae > Ursus > Ursus maritimus. The sequence goes on from NW_024423897.1 coordinate 14,618,085, forward strand.
CCCCCTTTCCTCATGTCCAGTTATTCAAGTATTCCCCCATCCCACCCCCTTTTAGAAAAAAAAAACCCTAGTCATCAAAAGTGACTTTGGTAGAGGCACCAGAGAATTCAGGCAATAAGAGAAAGTAACAAAAATACCTGATGTAAACAAAAAAACCACTTAACCCAATCTTGACCTTGCGTTGTGGTTGCTTAAAGGTATGCTAATTAACCTACTCTTTGTGCTTTGGATATAAATAGCCATATTTAAACGAGTGGTATTTTTTTACCCCAAAACTTTCACATCATTTCAATCCATTGAAATTGACTATGTTGACTAAATAGGAATAGCATACAAATCAACAAATCTTTTATTTTCATTTATTTTAAAAAGTATTTTATTTATTTGAGAGAGAGAGAGCGCCCACTGGGCAAGCACAGGAAGGCGGGAGGGTGGACGCAGCAGAGGGAGAAGCAGGCTCCCCACTGAGCCGGGAGCCCAATGTGGCGCTCAATCCCAGTAAATAAGGAAAGGATTAAGGCACAGGCAGGGAGAAGCGGGGGGCCCCTGGCTGGGCTCTGACACTATTCCTGGCAGGCAGAAGTGCTACACCAGAGTGAACAAGAGATAGGGAAACAGACCACCCGGCCTCGGATGTGAGGGAGTGCTTTTCTTTGGCGGCTATACTATATCATAGAAATTGGCCAAACCTCAAAGAATTAAGTCATTAAGGGTGTTGTCAATAGTCCATGCTCAAACCAAGATGGCACAAGAAACTCAAGGCCACTTTCCCAGTCAGTTCTCCAGAAAAGACTGCCACTAAAAGCCCTAGTGGCAACCCATTTGGGACCCCTCCCCCTCTAGAAAGAGCTTCCTCTTTGCTTTCTGCTCTCACCTTCACTTAATAACTTTCAATTCACTTCACCCCTTTGCATCCACGAGATTCATTGTGTGACTCCATGAGACAAGAACCCTGTGATCCTGTAACACCAGGACCCTGGGATCATATCCTGAGCCCAAGGCAGACACTTAACCAAATGAGCCACCCAGGTGCCCCCAAACCTAACTTTTAGTACCAATATGGTACAAAACCAATACAACTGCACGTTAGCCTACATTAACTCTGTTACACTTGGTTCTCAATCCTTTGGAAATACAAAATGCTCTTGAACTTTCCCTGACACCTATTTTACAGTTAGGGGCACCTCTCATCCCAAATGTTGGACATTTCTCCCAGTGTCCGCACTTTCAACAGAGAATCAGAATCCCAGCAATAAACATTTTCAAGTCGAGAGTTTTAATCGGTGTTTCCCTCTCCCTTTGAGTCTTCATCGAGAATTCCAGAGATCTAAAATAAGCAGCTGCAGCTATTCCAGGACATGCACTACTAGGCTTTTTACTTCATTAACCTGCCCTAGTTTGGTGGAGACTTTGTCAGCCTTCCTCCCAAGGAAGTGTTTAATCGGCCACTCTAATAAGGAATGTTAGCAGTAATCTGACTCAGGTTTTGCAAAATACTTGACTATCTTCCCGATGCCCTTTACAGTGGGGAAATACATGTGCAGGAAAAGGGAGGCAGCAACTTCAAGCCCCTTTTTTCTTTTCTTTTTTTAAAGGTTTTATTTTTAAGTAATCTCTATAACCAACATGGGGCTCAAACTCACAACCCCAAGATCAAGAGTCGCAACCCCTCTGCTAGTTTGAAACAGAAGCTACCCTATGAAAACACTGCAAGTTCATGTGCTTCTTAAAAAGAAAAGGTCAAACATACATACCTGTTTCATCCTTGCAGCAGCTCTATTTGAAAACAGAATAGACCTGTCTTTCTGGAAGCAGGATGGGCACATCTGAAGGGCTTGACTATAAGAACTCTCAGCTTCTATATAATCTGAGGATAAGGTAAAAGATGAGAGGTCATTATGATTTTATTCCCAGTTTTACTGTATTCCACAGTATCTGAGAGTGCACAGCTTTACATTCACAGAACAAAGGTCTCAAGCAGAATGTTCTGTATGTTTAAACTTTCATTTGGCTTATCAATTTAGTAAGGAATATTGAAAGGGGATCAGAGAACTGCACAGATGAGGGGCACCTGGGTGGCTCAGTCGGTTGGGAGGCTACCTTCGGCTCCGGTCACAGTCCCGGAGTCCGGGAATCGAGCCCCCATCAGGCTCCCCGCTGGGACTCACCCTCTGCCACTCCCCCTGCTTGTGCTCTCTCTGTCAAATAAATGAACAAAATATTTTTTTTTTTTTTTAAGATTTTATTTATTTGGCAGAGAGAGACAGCGAGAGAGGGAACACAAGCAGGGGAAGCTGGAGAGGGAGAAGCAGACTCCCTGCCGAGCAGAAAGCCCGACATGGGGCTCAATCCCAGGACCCTTGGATCATGACCTGAGCCAAAGGCAGATGCTTAACGACCAAGCCACTCAGGCGCACCATGAACAAAATCTTGGGCGCCTGGTGGCACAGCGGTTAAGCGTCTGCCTTCGGCTCAGGGTGTGATCCCGGCATTCTGGGATCGAGCCCCACATCAGGTCCCTCCCCTGGGAGCCTGCTTCTTCCTCTCCCACTCCCCCTGCTTGTGTTCCCTCTCTCGCTGGCTGTCTCTATCTCTGTCAAATAAATAAATAAAATCTTTAAAAAAAATCTTAAAAAAAAGAATCCTTTAGCGAACTGGACAGATGAAAGAGACTAAAGTCTGGGATTAACAGTTTGGGATAAAGACAAAAGTTCTATGTATGTATTTTCATTAAAGATATCATGCTTTCATGGAGTCAACTTGGCCAAAACTGCTTCCCTGAAATGTCTGCAGAGACATTTTATGGAGCTAAGAGCAACAATGTAAAAATCAGTGGTTGACTAAAGATCTTAAAGGAGAAAATGGTGATAAATTTATTTACTCATTGCCACACACAGAATTATGGTCAAGGTACTAAGAGAAAATTGCCTGTTCACTCCTTTCTCAGGTTTGAAATGTTTAACACTAAAATACGAAGAGATATGCTTTCAAAATCAGAACCATTAGTACTTAGAAAAAAAAGGTGATGATTGCTAATCCAGATATAAGAAAAAAGTTTTAAATCTGAGAAATAACTAGGGGAAAATGTTACTACCTCTAGTTTTCTAAAGCACATACATTTTGGTATGTTTCTTTTCTTTTCTTTTCTTTTATTTATTTATTTGTCAGAGAGAGAGAGCACAAGCAGTGGGAGTGGCAGGCAGAGTGAGAAGCAGGCTCCCTGCTGAGCAAGGATTCTGATGTAGGACTCTGGGATCATGCCCTGAGCCGAAGGCAGATGCCTAACCGACTGAGCCATCCAGATGTCCCAATTTTGATATGTTTCTAAAGCACATACACTTCACATATGTTATAGAAAGCTATTAGAAGATCAAATAGTTCCCCCAAATTAATTGAATGAACCCAAATTATTCCTAAGCAAATGTAAGAAGCACAGGAGGACACGGAGAACATCTCTCTACTTAAGGCAGCCAAAGAAAAAGACACATGAAAGACCAAAGTACAAGGAAAATACTTCCCTAGGCCATTATGGAACCACTGGGCCAGTTTTTACAGCGCTGTTGCAAGTGAGGAAGGGGGACCCTGTTTTTACATCAATGAAGCAAACAGCCTTTTAACATTCTAGGTTAGTTTTCCAAAGCCATCAGCTGAAAAGTCTGCCCTCCTACCTTCTGGTTCTATAGTGGAATACAGAAAAAAAAAAAAAAAAGTATGCCTGTGCAAAAGACACATGGTAATTGGTCACCGTCAGGTGTGAATGATCTGGATCTGGGGAAAAGTGAAATTCCAAGGTATTGGTAAGCAACAAGTACTGCCAGCAGTTTAGGTTTGCTAGTTGTTTCCAAATGTTTTTGGTGTTTCTTCACACTCCAACACAGGATGAGGAATCAAGAAGACCAGACATCAGTGCCGAGACAGGTGCCTTACCTCCTCTCTTAAACTGCACATTTCCCTCCTCCTTTAGTCTAGTGCTCTCTTCTCTTCTTTTCTGCAAGAAATCCAACAATTACATCACTTCCCACAGTATGTTATACGTGAACAAAAAGGTTAGTTTGACTTTCGTTTTTTTCAACTTGACCTTTGAGAACTTGATCAGTTTTATCTAAATGTCAAACAAATATAGAGAAACACGTGGTCATCTGGCTAAGCATCAATTGCATTCTTGGGGTTTAAAACACAAAACCTAGGTTTCCTATGTTTATATCTTTTGCACGGAATAGCAATTCAGGTATCACTTAATTTCTATTTACTCAAAATGAAACTAAACAACATGCCCACTGGCATGTATACCACCATAAATTCAAATTCTGAATCTGCTACTTATTAAATGAATGATCTTGGACCCAAGTTCCAGATCTTCCTAAGCCTTAGTTTCTTTATCTAAAATACAGGGTTTTATAGTTTTATGGATTAATGTGATAATACATGTAAAGCTCCTAATACAGTGCCTGGCAAATAAGGGCTCTATAAATATGAGCTATTACTTTTCTGTAAAATAATTTTTAAAAATCCAAATAAGTGGTTTATGAGGTTTCCGTCATGCAGAAGACAGCAAGCACTCTGCAGAGTGCACTACAGGGAGCAAACTTCCCCTGCAGGGTCAGGGCAGTAATTCCGTTAGCAGGCTACTACCGGGAAGTTTGAAGAAACCCAGATACATCTCTCGTTCCTGAGCTTCTTCTAACAACTCAGACATTCACACAGATGGCCAAACACCCATCACACTCAAAGGCAGGCAGAATGAATGTTATTCTGCAGAGCAAAGATGCATGCTGAGTCCCTGTGTGCTTTCAGCCCTGAGCATCTCAGCAATGTGGTTGGCACGAGCAGAACTGGCAGAAGTGACTGCCTGCCTTCTTTTGAAAGAGCTTTAAAGAGAGAGGCGGGGGGGGGGATCCAAAAATCTCTACCTTCATTCTTGAAGCTTCTGACTAAATAAAAACTTCAAAGGAAGGAAATATAGTTAGCAGGGTATTTCAGACACAAGAGAAACCTGGAGCCTAAACAATTGGTACTCTTAAGATTAGGAACCAAAGTAAAGACATTATGTCTCTGCAGATCTGTAAACAAGCTGTTGAGATAAGGGTGTTTCCCAAATGCCTTATTACTATGCTCTAGATGATGGATCTTGGTAAAGAAACTAAAAGATAGGTATAAAATGCATCTCACTTTTATGGTATCTACTATGGGCCGACGCACAGCAGATACAGTAAGTCATTTTTATTTACTTTATATTTTTTTCATTTTTAGATACAGCATACATGGGACAGTTATTCTAAAGGAATACAAAAAAATAATATGGGTGGTGGTGATGGGAATCAAAATGTAAGAATGTAGCCATATTTACTTAGTACTACTAGGACAGACGTGCTTAGATCATAATGTTCTCTATGCCAACAGGATTTCTGGATGCAAGCAAAAAGACTGTATCTTAGGTAAAAAAAAAAAAAAAATTAGAGGGAAGATTCACTGGAAAGATATTGGGGCTCACAGAATCACTGGGAGGTCTAAAACACAGGCTAAGAAAAAGGGCAGGACTCAAGGCAAATCTGTCAAGTCAAGAAGCAAGAAAGCATTAATTATCTTTTAGTGGAAGAATCTGGCTAAAACAGGGCTGTGATAGTAGCAAATAAATCCTATCTCCTTTTCTTTGCCCCAGTCAAGATTCAAAGTCTTGGTTAAAAGCATCCAATGAGGGGGCCTGGTCGGCTCAGTCAGTTAAGTGTCTGCCTTGGCTCGGGTCATGATCCCAGGGTCCTGGGATGGAGCCATGCATTGGGCTCCCTGCTCAGCGGGGATTCTGCTTCACCCTCCCCCTCTGTCCCTACTCTCGCTTGTGCGCATACACTCTCTCTCAAATAAATAAAAATCTTAAAAAAAAAAAAAAAAAAAAAAAAGCATCCAACGAGCCAAGCGTAGCTCACAGGCCTTGGCTGTCAGAGAATGGAATGAGGAACATGGGTACATGTCCCCAAACAAGATTACAATGCAGGAAATTTCCTCCAGATAGGTAAGGGAGTTGGATGCTAGAAGCCAAGAAAACCTCACAACAAATCCAGTTGCAAGTTACTTCTAGAAGACATCCAGATGGCCAACAGACACATGGAAAGATGTTCAGTATCACTAATCATCACGGAAATGCAAATCAAAACCACGATGAAATACCACCTCACACTGTCAGAACGGTTATTATAAAAAAGACAAGAAATAGTAAGTGTTGATGAGGATTTGGAGAAAAGGAAACCCCTGCGCACTGTTGGTGGGAATGTAAATTGGCACAGTGACTATGGAAAACTGTAAGGAGGTTCCTTAAAAAATTAAATAGGGGTTCCTGGGTGGCTCAGTTGGTTAAACACCAGACTCGATCTCAGCTCAGGTCTTGTTCTTAAGGTCACTGAGTTCAAGCCCCATACTGGGCTTCATGCTGGGCATGGAGCCTACTGAAAAAATAAAAATAAAAAAATAAAAATAGAACTACCATACGACCCAGCTTCTGGGTATTTAGCTGGAGAAAATGAAAATATTAACTCGACAAGATACATGTACCCTTATGCTCACTGCAGCATTATTTACAACAGCCGAGATACGGAAACAACCTAAGCGTCTGTCACTGGATGAAGGGATAAAGAAATGGTGGCGTAGCCATCACTTCCAGCCTTCCTCTAGCTGCCATCTTGCATCCCCATGTCTATGCGCCCAAATCTCAGCTGGTCTGCCTGAGACCCCCTGAACACTAACCCTAGTCCCCTGCTCGGTCCCATTTCCAGTCCCACAGATCAAAGAAACTATCATGAATCAGGAGAAACCCACCAAACTGTAAGTGCAAGTGTGCAACGGTGCGAAAGGAACAGCTTGATGAAAGAAGGTGGCTCCGAAAACAGCTATGGCAGATGATAAAAACCTTCAGTTCTCCTTAAAGAAGTTAGGGGTAAACGACATCTCTGGTACTGAAGAAATGAGTATGTTCACAAACCAAGGAACACCGATGCACTTTAACAACCCTCAAGTTCAGACAACTGGAAAGGGAACACTTTCACCGTTCCAGGCCATGCGGAAAGAGCAACTGACAGAAATCCTACTGTCTTACACCAATTTGGTGAAGACAGGCTGACTAGGTTAAGAAGACCGGCTGAAGCTCTGCCCAAACAATCTATGGATGGAAAAGCAGCACTTTCTATGGGGGAGGATAAGGATGAGGCAGTTCCAGATCTTGTGGAGAATTTTGATGAAGCTGCCAAGAATGAAACAAACTGAACTGAGTCAACTTCTGAAGATAAAACCTGAAGAAGTTATTGGGAGCTATTTTATTTCTAAATATTTTATTTATTTGACAGGGAGAGAGTGCGCGCACGAGCAGGGGGAGCAGCAGAGGGAGAGGGAGAAGCAGACTCCCCGCTGAGCAGGGCTCCATCCCAGGACCCTGGGATCACGACCTGAGCTGAAGGCAGAGGCTTAACCAACAGAGCAAGCCAGATACCCTGAGAGGTGCTATTTTATATTATGACTGCTCTTTAAAATGTTGTTCATGGATCTGATAAATCTAAATCTCTAATATTTTTAAGCCCAACCCCCTTGGACACTGCAGCTCTTTTCAATTTTTGCTTCTATACGATTCATTCTTTCCAGCTAATTAAGGTGAAGAAGCCTGGAAATAAACTTTGAAACAAGGTTAATAAAGTTCTTTGCCTAGTTAAGAAAAAAAGATTGTGCTGTATATATACATATAATGAATATTATTCAGCCACAAAAAGATGAAATCCTGTCATTAGTAATAACATGGATGGATCTTGAAGCCATTACTCTAAGTGAAATAAGTCAATAAAAGAAAGACAAATATCTTATTATTTCTCTTGTATGTAGAATCTAAACAATGAAACACACAGAAAATCCCAAGCACACAGATACAGAGAACAGACTGGCAGTTGCCAGAGGCAGGGTTAGGGAGTGGGAGACATGGGTGAAAGGAGTATGAAAAAAATAATAAATATTAAAAAATTGGAAAACGATTTCAATTAAGGCAAACTTAAAACCCTTCAAGTAGTAGCAAATTCACTGCCAATTTTAAATTCACACACACATATAATGCATAATTGACCAATAATGTTCTAACAGTGAAATGAAAAGTTAGCTTGATGTTAGAACATATATTAATGCCAGGTAGCATATTAAGAAGTTAAAAGAGAAAATTACATAATCATATGAATAAATGCAGCACAGGTCCTAAAGGTCTTTAAAATACTTTAGAAAGGTTATTTCAAAAACAGAAATTCTTTAAAGAACAACAACTCGTCAAGTTCAAGAAGAACAACTAGAATTTAATATCTGCATTTTAAGAACTTTTAGTCTCCTCTATTTTTAACTCCAATTTCAAGCTACTTTCTGATCTATAGTCTGTTCTCCATTGCAAACTCATCAGGAATGTTTTATGAACACAGATGAAGCACTTAGACTGCCAGAGAAGACTCGTGTGTGTGTGTGTGTGTGTGTGTGTGTGTGTGTGTGTAAAGAGTTTAATCACATTCTTTGGAAAATTTAGAACATTAAGATACCAGTAAGCAAAGCTAAAAATCCAAGGTACACCCAGAAGGAATTACTGATAATGGCCAGCCTGAGCAGGCAGACTGGGAAAAGTTCAGTGTCTATTTTTCCCTATTTTTAAAAAATTAAGTGTAGTTGACATACAATGTTACATTAGTTTCAGGTGTATGACGTAGTGATTTGTCAAGTTTAAACATTATGCTATGCTCAGTGTCTTTATAACTAGGACTAAAAGTTGAACTGGTGAAGGGAATAGATCGGAAACGTATTTCTGAAGTCAATTATTTGAAGGAAGACATTTTATTTTTTCGGCTGACAAATCACAACTCAGTGGCCCATTAAGCAGTAAACACTAGAAAAGAGCTGCTGCTTCCAGATTGTATAAATTGAGGATTAATAGAATTATCAATATCATGCTGAACATCTCCTTGGAAACAGCTAAAAATAGCACTTTTAGGAGAAAGCGCACTCTCTCCCAGCTGTGCCAAGAGACTAACTTGATCCCAGTACAAAGACTAGGGTTTATGCTGCTGCCGGAACTTTCTCTGTCTCCAAAAGATGGCATGCATACTGTGTAAGGTTACTGGAATCCAAACAGATTTTGTAGCAAGTGTTACTTCATGCTAAATGCCAAGAGCATACACACATAAATGAGCTGGTAGTGCTGACATTCAGCAGCATTATCAGGTTCAGAATGTTCCAGGTTCTGGTCTAATGTGGTTAGGAGCCCTCTTGCATCTCCACAATGTTTTAAGTAATCGCTATGCCCAATGTGGGGCCTGCACTCACAACCCCAGAGATCAAGAGTCGCATGGTCTACTGACTAAGCCAGCCAGGTGCCCCTCCAACAATGTCTTTTAACACATTCCAGAGGCCTCACAGAGAAACATCTGCTCTAGAATTGTATTTCTGTAACAATGGAAACCAAAGAAATTTTACAGGGCTCTTTACTCAGTACTCCTCCCCATCACTGAAAACTCAGGCAGAAAGAGTGGCATTATTCTGCATTATAAATCATCACACGAGCTGACAAGGAAAACCCCAGAGACAATGCTCTTGATGAATAGAGTTTATTTCAACAGTTACTACCACAACTGCAAACTTTTCACCCTTAAGTTCAAAATTTAATATAACCTATTATCACTATAGCATTCTACTCCTTAAAATCTATAGTCACATATATTAATTAGCTCATCTACTTTGCAAGGCAATTCTGAGATGTAAGCATCAAAGAATTAAACTACCCATTTTACAGGCAAGAAAATCAAGATTCAGAAATCTCTTGGATTCCTTTTTCTTTCTTTTTTTAACACCACATCAAACCTCTATTCCAATCTACTTAGCCTCCTCTCTCATCACCACCCAACACAAGTCCCTCCTCTAGATAGTCTAATCCCTTTATGGTCTCTTTATGGTCACCCACCACCTTATCCTTCATCCCATCCCTTTGTTTATGCATCCCCACATTGAAATGTCCTTGTTTCTCTTCCAGAACAACTTCTTCCCAACTGCCTAAACCAAATTTTCCTTTTTCAAAGTCTAGCACAGGGATGCCTGGGTGGCTCAGTCGGTTAAGCGTCTGTCTTCAGCTCAGGTCATGATGCCAGGGCTCTGGGATCAAGTCCCTCATTGGGCTCCCTGCTCCACTGGGAGCCTGCTTCTCCCTCTGCCTCTCTGTCTCTCATGAATAAATAAAATCTTAAAAAAAAAAAAAAAGTCCAGCACAAAGCATTATCTCCTCCCCAGAGCCATCTTTCACTTCCTTCCTTGCATGATCTTTCTTTGAACATACTGTACATTAGTACCTCTAATTTGGAGATTCAATTCTGTCTCACGTTATATATATACTAAAAAAATGTGTGTATATACACACACACGATAAAAACATTGCAGAACGTTTTTAATATTACTTCATGCTTCAATGGTTTCATGAGTATAAAACACTGTGCAGCCCTTAGACCTAAGCAAGAGGGGCCCCTGCCCAGGCCCTCGACTAACTGTACCTTTTCTTCCACGGAGCCCTTTTAGACCATGCTCCAGGGTTTCCTGCATAAATCTCCCTAGCTCACTTCCAGGAGCTGCATGGGCCTTTACCTGGGTCTGTCCTCCTAAGGGGGGCCTTTGCTGCAAGCATATATTGTGTGCCAGGTGCAATACTTTGTACTATGCCTGCTCCAGCCTTGGAAACAGCCATTTCTCCAAGGAGTACTGGAACTTTTTGGTGGGGAATGGTATTTAGAAACCAAGATCTGGATGCTAGTATGTTCCCTGTTACTTAGCAAGTCACTGCTTTTAGGCCCTCTCCATAAGAAATGCAGGAAATACATCTTTAAAAAAGAAAAACCAAAAATCGCACGAGTCAAAGAATACATACACATGAAATCTTGTATGCAGCCATACAAGTGAACACCAGCGGATTCTTCCTCACCTTTTCCCACACTGAAAACCCTGGTTCCAATAGCAATATATTTACTCATGTGCTCTATCCTAAAATCAACAAACAAATTCTGAATCTACTACATGAATATCAGTACCTATAACGAAGCTATTATGTGAAATTCAAGATTTCACTGCAGTTCTAACTTTAGAATATATACTACTAAGGGTGAACAGTCAGAATACTGTGTCCAAAGTTATTGGAATTGTCTTCTCTATGTAATCAATTTGATATAGTTATATTAATTTGTTTCTATGTGTAATCCATTTTAAGGCTTAATTTTTTCCTCATCCTTTCTGGCTTAATTTTAATATTTTAATGTGTAAAATACTTAAACAGATCAAAACTCAATACTGGGTGGGACCTCTGATGTGGCAAAGTGAGAAGGTTACCAAATCCTCTATCCTAAAAAGCAACTATAAATTGGACAAAATGATCAAAAACAACCATTTCGGTGTCCTAAAAATTGAATAAAAGCTTACAACAAAGTAACACTCATGAAAAATTATTGAACTTTAGGAAACAACCATGAAATCTGTGGCTTATTTGCAAGGGACTGCTCCTCTTTTCCCTCCGATCATGTGATACCCAGTGGTTCTACACTTGATCTTAGCCAAAAGGCCGAGAAGCGATGATACCCAGTGGTTCTAAAATAGCAAGGCAGGTCATGAATAACCAGCAGTTCCACTGAGGAGGCTGATTTGATTCAAAGCAGAAGGTGAAATAACCCGTGCCCTGTGGTGTTGTCAGTAATAAGGAGCCATCTAAGTGACAAGAAAAACAGGGAAGGTGAGAGGTTCTATTAGTCTGTGCTTGCAGCCCTGGCTGGGCAAATAAGGGACCCACAGGCCAGACAGAAATGTAAAAGGCAGATGTAAGAGGGAGTCACAGAGATACTTGATAAGCTCTTCAAATACCCCTGATGGACTGGAGATGGTGTGCAGGCTTGGGAAGAATGAAGAGGGCCAAAGCTATTCACACACCCTTGTTCTATCAGGAGGCTGTATACATGTGCTGAGGAGACACAAGAGAGTCCAGCTAGGGCAGACTTGAAAATTCCCTAAAATTGTAATACATTTTTAAATCCACACACAAATCAGTAGGTGGAAGCCTTATGGTTTGAGGTGTTTGAACATAATCTCTGACCAGTTACTAGCTGACCACTAAGCTGCGTAAAAACAGAAGCAATCCCAAGAAGGCCCGATTTAAAAATAAAAGCAAGGACAAAACCAAAACCCACCTGAGCAGAGCTGTCAGTGGCTATATACCCCAGGGGAAATAGATTATACAGCTTAAGTCCAGGTAAATTACTAAACAAGTGGACAAAAAAGCAACAACAAAAATAATGCAAATGGGGGGTGGTGGTGGGAAGGGGCCAGAATCCAGAGTTGCTACAGTATTACTTAAAATGTCCAGTTTTAATAAAAAATTGTAAGACATACAAAGAGACAGAAAAGTTTGACATACAATCAGAAAAAAAGTCAACAGAAACATCTGAACATCCACAGATTTTAGATCTAGCAAAGACTTGAAATCACCTATAAATAAATAAATTCAAAGAACTAAAGGAAATTGTGTTTAAAGAATTGAATGAGAGCATGACGACAATGATTTAAAAAAAAGAGAGAACCATGATAAAGGGACAAAAATTATTTAAAATGAAGAAGAAGCTGAAAAGTCCAAAAGCTGAAATGAAAAATTCATACAAAGGAAATTTGAATCGGCATAAAAAATAAGTAAACTTAGAAGTGAGAGCAACAGACATCCAATCTGAAGAACTGAAGGCAAAAGAAGAATGGGAAAAAACAGTCTTCACGACATATGTGATGCGAGTCCCAGAAGAGAAGAGGAAAAGGGACAGAATATTTGAAGAAATAATGGCTGAAAATTTCAAAATTTTGATGAAAAATGTTAACCTAAAGATCCAAGAAGCTGAGTGAACCGCAGGTACATAGATCCATATCTAGAGACACCAGAGGCAAACTGCTGAAAGACAAAGAGAAAATCTGAAAGCAACAGGAGGAAAACAACTTATCAGGTATAGGGGAATGGCAGAACTATTATTATCACCTGATTTCTCACCAGGAAAAACTGAGGCCAGAGGCAGTATGATGACATACTCAAAATGTTGAAAGAAAAATACCATCAACCAAAAATTAGATATGCAGCAAAACCATACCTCAAAATGAAGGCAAAATAAAGACATTCACAGATAAAGCACAGAACGTGCTTCCACCAAAGCTGCCTTACAAGACATACTAAAGGAAATCCTTTGGACTGAGAGGAAATGACACCAGATGGTAACTCAGATCTACAAAGAGAAATGAAGAGCATTAGAAATGGAAAATACATAAAAGGCTCTATAAATACATTATTTTCTCTTTTTTTTAAAGATTTATTTATTTATCTGAGAGAGTGAGTGAGCACGCATGCACGAATGGGAAGGGCTGAGGGAGACGGAGAGGGTCTCAAGCAGACCCCACGATGCGCATGGAGCCCAATGAGGGGCTTTATCTCATGACCCTGAGATCACGACCTGAGCTGACACCAAGATAGTTAGACACTTAACCAACTGCAATGCCCAGGCACCCCTTCTTTTCTTTCTTGATTTCCTTAAAAGACAAACAGATTATATAATAATTATGATACTATATGGTTGGGTTTACAACATCTATTGATAAACTGGATGTGACAATGGTAGCACAAATGAGGGGGAGGAAATGGAGTCACACTGAAGCAAACTCTCTATATTTTACTGGAATTACATAGTATTAAACTAGACTATAATAAGATGCATAATGTAATCCATATAGCAACCACTAAAAAATTTTAGCTAAGAAACAGTTTAAAAATGAGAAATATTGGGGCGCCTGGGTGGCACAACGGTTGGGCGTCTGCCTTTGGCTCAGGGCGTGATCCCAGCGTTATGGGATCGAGCCCCACATCAGGCTCCTCTGCTATGAGCCTGCTTCTTTCTCTCCCACTCCCCCTGCTTGTTTCCCTCACTCGCTGGCTGTCTCTATCTCTGTCGAATAAATAAAATAAAATCTTAAAAAAAAAAAGAGAAATATTAAAACAGTACACTAAAAAATTATCTAATATAAAATAAAAGCACAAAATTAAAAAAAATTAAATTTAAATTATAAAATATTTTTAATCCCCCTTGCTATCAAGAACTAAGGCACTTGAAAAGACACTGCTCTAGAAAATGATATCCAGGCCCACAGATCTCATCTTTAGTTATTTCGAGACCTATGTTAAAATAAACCTCTACGTTTATAGCAGCAGCGTCCACAATAGCTAAACTATGGGAAGAGCCCGGATGTCCAACAGATGAATGGATAAAGAAGATGTGGTATATATATATACAGTGGAATACTACTCAGCTATCAAAAAATTGAAATCTTGCCATTTTCAACAATGTGAATGGACGAGAGGGTATTGTGCTAAGCAAAATAAGTCAACTGGAGAAAGATAATTGTCATATGATCTCACTCCAATGTGGAATTTAAGAAACAAAACAGAGGATCATGGGGGATGGAGGGAAAAATAAGACAAGACAAAATCAGAGAGGGAGACAAATCATAAGAGACTCTTAATCATAGGAAACAAACTGAGGGTTACTGGAGGGGAGGGTAGTGGGGGGATGGGGTAACTGGGTGATGGACATTAAGAAGGGCACGGGATGTAATGAGCACTGGGTGTTATATACAACTGATGAATCACTGAACTCTACTTTGAAACTAATAATACATTATATGTTATTTGAATTTAAATAAAAATAAAAAATTTAAATTAAAAAAAAAATAAACCTCTACCTCACTGAATCAGGCACGTACACTACAGATCTTCAGTTGTTTTTCTATAGTTAATCCAAGGCCATTTTCCACTGAATTAGTAAAATGGGTTATTTGTAGATGAACAAATTCAATTTGCAAATGTTTAAAATCTATTCTTTTCCTTCACAAATATAGGTATTATGCTCAGGATCTTTAATTTTGTTCTGTTTTCCAGGGAATGATTTTCTTGGATCACAGGGCAAAAGAATTTCACAAGATATGGAGAATTGTACTTTCTTAAAGATAAAATAACTGTGAAATATTAAATTGCAAAACACCATCAATATAACACATTTCTATACTTTGAAACTAATCAATTCTTGTTATTTTTAAATTTCATCGCCACTGAGACCTTCCAATGGTGATCCAACCTGAGTGTAAATGTTTTTGTTTTTAAGTAGGCTCCATGCCCAGCATGGAGCCCAACACGGGGCTTGAACTCATGACCCTAGGATGCTTAACCTAAGCCACCCAGGCGCCCCTAAATGTGGTTGTTTTGATTAATGATACCACTTTAAACTAAGTTAGTTTTTAACTGATAATCTGACAAACAGGTAGAAGGGAAGCATTTGGAAAAGGATACAAACTTAGTCTGAGTTGATACTAAAATTTAATTAAATCACTGAGACAAAGATGGACTTATAAGCATGATGCTAGGACAACCTGGTAGTCATTTGGAAAAAGATAAAATTAGAATAATATTTATACACCTTACACAAGAGTAAATTCTATGTAGACTGGAGATCTAAATGTAAAAAGTGAAACCATACAAGTACTGGAAGAAAATATAGACGAACTCCTCTTTAATCTCAGTGTGAGGAATGGCTTTCTGTGACTCAAAATCCTAGAGAATTTAAACTGATACAACTTTAATCTTGGGGTAAACTGGCAAAATGTCAGAAGGTGTTCCTCCATTCCCTTATTAATCACGAAACCACCACCTTCACAATGCTAGCTAGGAATATTCCCTATACTTAGGATTAGTGAATAGAACAGAAACAACTTAGAGCTTGTAAGTATACAACCCTTCTGTCATTAAATGACAAAAACTGGCACTGAATACACTAAAAAAAGTTCTCTTAATGATCCTGCAGTGATCGTGTGTTTAATAGGCAACAGGGAGAAAACCAAGATGTTCACACCAGCAAGTTAATTTCCAGATCATGAATCTATCAGCAGCTCTCTGCTTCCCCCTGCAGTTTTGTAAAGTAATTGTTCCAAAATAAAACAAGTCAAGCACTGTGGCCAGAGATCGACCACATAAAGGATCAAAGAGAGTGTTAAAAAACAAAAATTAAAAAAAAAAAAACCCACCACCAACAAAAAAAACTACATGCTTGCTAAAGGGCTGGAAAATGGAGGCACATGCAACAAAACTTTTCTGCTTTGCTCTTATCCAGGTGAGATGAAAAAACTACACACTGAAAGGGCTGGGGACACCAGTCTCTCTATCATTAAAAAGGAAAAAAAAAGCTTCAGTTTTGTTTTCTTTGAAACCGGATGTGGAAGCCTTCCACATACGGATACTTCTGTTCTCTCCACAAGTCACTTTTCGAAACCCTCTAGGGAGTCTGGAGGGAGGATCTCTGGATTTAAGCTGTAGTTAGAACCTGACCTCTCATTAAGTCCTGTATTTCTCAGGAAAGATGACTGCTCTATGAGGAACTAACCTTGGAAATAGTTCCTTCTAAGCTCAGAAAATTCTATTTCCCAAAAGTCTACTTGATAGAACTAAGCTTCCTTACGTTAGCACTGTTTAAATTCTGCCCATCAAGTCTGTTTTAGGCCCCAACCACTGATGAAGGTAAAAGAAAAACATCCCATCGGTATTCTTCTGATGTTAGATGCAGTCAGTATACTGGTTACACTTGTGTTTTGGAAGCTTGGTGGTGTGTCAATCTGGCTTTCTCTCTCTCAAAGAGTGGCCACAGTCCCACCTTATCAAAATGACCTGGGGACGCTCATTAACAAAGCAGAGTCCTGGCTGCCACCTCACAAGTCTGTGCTATCAGACACTTCTCAGGACTTACATTTCCTGTGACTCTTAGGTACAATCAAGTTTGAGAACCATTGATCTACATAAAGTGATCTTCCTTAATAAACACAAGGAACACCGAATGGCACTTTAATTGTTTCATCGGCAAACAATCTAAATGATCCCACTAAGGGATGCCTGGGTGGCTCAGTCACTTGAGTTCTGCTTCTTGATTTCAGCTCAGGTCACGATCTCAGGGTTGTGAGATCAAGGCCCAGGTTGGGCTCTGTGCTCAGCAAAGAGTCTACCAGTCCCTCTCCCTCTACTCCTCCCCCTGCTCTCTCTCTCTCAAATAAATAAATAAATAAAATCTTAAAAAACAAGCCCACTAACTTCCAAATGTTTTGGAGTAAACATTTTGGAAATATTATTTCCCCGATTTAAACTCGGATCAGAAATCTAAGGTCCCTTCCAATTCTTAAGTTCTAGGATTTCATTTAATCACTTGTCAATAGTGTTCATTAAACCCAATACTAGTAAACGCTAAGAAATTAATAAATGTGGCAACCTTAGTTCAAAAGGATGCCCATGAAAAATGAAATAAAAGTGTTTTCTCATAAGGTTAACAGAATATGCAGGTCACTACAGAAAAGTCACTGAAAACTCTCTGGAAGCAACCAAGAGAATGTTCCCTACAAACGTGCTCACTGTTAGAGCAACACTGGAAATGATTATGAAAATAATGCAAAAAAGTAGAAGAAACATGGAAATCAAAAGGATTAAGTACTGCGGGAGTTAGGAAAAATGAGAGGCAGGGAAAGAACTGACAGAGAACTTCTGCTCCAAACCAGTACTTCGATAATGGCTCCTGGTTAAACACAGTCTTGAAGGAAAGAACAATCCTTTATGCTTTCAGAGACTACGGAAAACGTCTTAAAATCCCAGAACCTTGTGCTCTGAGTACATGTGCACCAAGCAATAGACTTCTGTGTCCCTTACTTAGATGGATCTACAGGTGTACCTATTTGCGAATGAATACCACGCACAAACAACTGGCAGGAGGCAGCAAACCCATTAAAATGACTAAATCTGCATTTTGGCTCACAAATTAACTTTTTCATTTACAGCAAGAATTAAATCACTAGAGCCCTAATGAACTCAAAGTCCCTCCGTCTTCTCCATATTTATAAATGGTATCACCATCCACCCATAGTAGCTACAGCCAAGGAATCGTGCTATATACCACTTTCTCCTCTTCCGTGGAATATTTCCCTCTCACACTGGCACACACTTAACTCCTTGCCCCTTTCCAGTCTTTGCTGATATACAACCTCTCCAGAAAGGCCTTTCCTGACCAGCCAATCTAAAGTAGTCCTTCCCGTCCTTCCAATCCCACCCCTGTCACTTCATCTTATCATTTTCATAAATTTATTTTTTTCATTTTTTTTTTAAAGATTTTATTTATTCATTCGACAGAGAGAGAGAGACAGCCAGCGAGAGAGGGAACACAAGCAGGGGGAGTGGGAGAGGAAGAAGCAGGCTCCCAGCGGAGGAGCCTGATGTGGGGCTCGATCCCAGAACACCAGGATCACGCCCTGAGCCGAAGGCAGACGCTTAACGACTGAGCCACCCAGGCGCCCCATATTTTTTTCATTTAAAAAAAAAAAAACCTTCCAGCTATGAGAGAAGAGAAATCCTCTTGTCTCATTTACCACTGTATTCTTAAGTGCCTCAAACAATGCCTGACACGTGGAAGAAATGCAAATATTTCTGGAGTAAATAAATGAATGAGAGAAACTGTAACTTATAAGATCAATTACTGGCTCTTACGGCAGAAATAATCACACCATTTATTCAACAGCTATTTGATGAAGGAAGATGATGTGCAAGGCCCTAAGACAGAGGTCCTCAAACTTTAGTGAGCACCTAAGAACTACCCAGGGAGGGGCGCCTGGGTGGCTCACTTGGTTAAGTGTCCGTCTTCGGCTCACATCATGATCCTGGAGTCCCTGGATTGAGCCCCACATTGGGCTCCCTGCTCAGTGGAGAGTCTGCTTCTCCCTCTGCTCCTCACCCTACTCATGCTCTCTCTCTCAAATAAATAAATAAAATCTTAGAAAAAAAAAAATTACCTCAGGAATATAAACATGAGGACTAAACTCCACTGTGACAAGTAGCCCATAAAAGGTGATTCTACTAGTGTTCCCTCTCTCGCTGGCTGGCTGTCACATAAATAAAATCTTAAAAAAAAAAAAAAAAAAAAGGTGATTCTACTACAGGGTCAATAGCACCGCAATGCAGTATGTTCCAGAGGTCCCCATACTACAAAGCATCTTTGCATCTAACATTATAGCAACAGTTCCCACGTGCTACCAGATTTGTCCTTTACTTCGACCAGACCTTTGAGAAGCACTTATTTGCTTCACAGATCTAGTACATTTCAAGTGTTTGCTGAAATCCCATTCCTCTGGGTAGTCATGTCGACATTTAAGCGTTTTCACAAAAGGTTAAGATACACACACACATATACACAGTGCTTTCCTTAAGAGATTTTGCCTGTTTTTAAAAATCTTTACTGCCTTCCTCCTCCATTACTTTTGTTTTTATTTTTGCCCCTTCCCCCCCTCCTCTCCATTACTCTTGATTTATGAGTTCTGCCGAGAACTGGAACTCCTCTTGAGCCCAGGTTATCTTCCTAAGTGCAGGGCGAGTCAAGTTATCTTGAAAAATAGGCTTTAGCTATTGATACGATTCTGCCTGAAGAGAAACAATTACCAATACACAGATCCTATAACAGCATTTCTTTCTAAATCCTCAAAGGTCAGCTTTATAAGCTGTTTGGTAAAAAGTCCATGCTGGTGGTAAAGAATCAATTTTTATTTATTCATATTCTTAAAACAGAGTAACTTGTGTTGCTGTTGATTTAATGTATGCTTACTATAAGAAAAAAGTGGGGAATAAGAAAAATAGGTGAAGGGGATTAAGAGATAAAACTTACAGTTATAAGTCATGGAATGAAAAGTACAGCATAGAGAACATAGTCAATATTAACTTTGTATGCTACTTCATGGTAAGAAATGAGTAATATATTGGGGTGCCTGGGTGGCTCAGATGGTTAAGCATCTGCCTTCGGCTCAGGTCATGATCCCAGGGTCCTGGGATGGAGCCCCGCATCAGGCTCCCTGATCGGCGGGGAGCATGCTTCTCCCTCTCCCTCTGCTGTTCCCCCTGGTTGTGCTCTCTCGCTCTATCAAATAAATAAATAAATAAATAAAATATTTTTAAAAAAAGAAAAGAAAAAGAAATGAGTAATATATAGAATTGTCAAATGACTATCTTGAACACCTGAAACTAATACAACATTGCATGTCAACTATACTTCAAAAAAGTGTATTAAATATAAATAAAAATTCAATAATCACATCCCATATCAGTCCAAACTTTTCTGTATGAACGTATTTTCACATAGGTTTTCAACTTAAAAGGAAACATCACTGACTACTCTATAACCTGCTGTTAAGGGAAAACACCTCTTGTGTGTCTCCTCTACTGTCAAAACTCACACGAACACTTCTGTGACCAGATGTGTGGGACTTTCCCCCACACCCAGCAACTCCCAACTCCACAGCAGACACCAGCTGCTGTCCTGCAACTTAACTCAATTTGGACACAATCCACCTGAAGATAGCGTCAGATCCTACAAATTAAAGGCTCGGTGCCACAAGACTGGCCCCAACCCCACCCCTGCTTCAGATGCCAACTGCAAGTCCAGGCAGTCACCTCTGCGTCTGACCCATGGGCTATAAATTAGAGGTTCCCATGACCTCTTCCTCAGGTGCAATTAAATTGCTAAAGAGGCTCACAAAACTCAGGAAAACAGTTTACTTACTAGATTACCAGTTTATTCTACAGACTAGAACTCTGGGAATAGGCAGCTAGAAGAGATGCATAGGACAAGGTACGTGGGAAGGGGCACTGAGCTTCCATGCCCTCTGGGTATGTCACCCTCCTTGCATCTCCACAGGTTCACCCAGTGTGGAAGCTCTCTGAACCCTTCTTTTGGGTTTTTAATGTCGGTTTCAGTACATAAGCACGATTGGTCAAATCACTGGTTACAAGTGATTAACTCAATCTCCAGCCCCCGTCACCTCACCAGAGGTGGGGTGGGGCAGGGTGGCACTGAAAGTTCCAAACTCTGACAACCAGACCTCATCCATAGGGGCTTTCCAAAAATCACCTCGTGTGTGGTTGAAAGGGGTTTACATAAATAACAAACTACACCCTTATCTCTTATTAGGCAATTCCAAGGGTTTTAGGATCTCTGCGCCAGGAACTGGACAAAAACCAAATACCTATCTCTTATTATAAGCTGTATTATCACATCTGTTTAATTCATTTAATATTACAGACATTTTTCCATGTCAATATTAAGATTTATTTTTCTTTTTAATGACTGAATATGCTACCGCATAAAAATGGCAAAAATGTTTAAAGTAATACCCTCTGTTGAGCATTATTTCTAATGTTCAAAATTATGAATGATGCTGCAACACATCTTTATATATACATCTGTACACATGTCTAGTAACTTCCTTAAAATAAGTGACTAAAGAGAATCAGAGGTTTAGCTGTACTGTCCAAAATGATACACACTACCAGATGTGACTATTTAAATTAAGTGAAATAAAAATTTTAAAATTCAGTTCCTCAACTCTACTAGTCACATTTCAAATACTCCAGCTGATGACTATGAAAATGTGTTAGCTAATGGCCAGCAGCTACCGTATTGAACAGAGTAGATATAGAACATTCCCATCACTGCAGAAGGTTCTATTGATAGCCCTGGTCTAAAGAAACATCCATATAAAAATTGATACCTGTATCCCACAGAAATGACATAGCACTTTAAACTCTCAAAATTAGTACTTGCACTCCTATGTCCTCTCATTGTTGACATCAGATAAATATATGAGACATAGTGTTTTAATTTGCATTTAAAGATTATTGTGGGGGGACTGGATGGCTCAGTCGGTTAAGCCTCGACTCTTGGTTTCAGCTCAGGTCACGATCTCAGCGTCATGAGATTGAGCCCCACATAGGGGTCCATCCTCAGCAGTCTGCTTGATGACTCTCTCCCTCTGCCCCTCCCCGTGCTTGCGCGCCCGTGTGTATTTGTGTGTGTACGTGTGCATGCACTCTCTCTCCCTCTCTCCCCAAGAAAAATAAATATTAAAAAAAATTAGTGAGGCTGAAAGTCTTCACACTTTTGGCCATTGTGTTTATTTTGTTGCTGCTGAATTATCTCAACTTTGTCTATTTTAAAAGAATCAAAGGTATCCTGTTTCAGATGACCTATAAAACCAAAACATTTGGGCAGTGAAGGGACACTTCTTCATCTGTTTTGCTGGTTTCCTAATAATTTCATGAAGATATTTATCAAAACAGCATAAAAACACCTAATAGAGTAGTACCACAATTAGGTGAAGGCAGTCTGTACTCTGAGGTTGTTTCCTTAGTGGAATTAACATAACAATGGCTAACACCACAGCACATTGTTTCTATGAGATAGTGTAACTGTTACAAATTTTTAAGCTATGAAAACATATAGGTTGATATACAAATATAAAATGTTTATATTTGAAAAGTGATTATATTTACACAAAAGTCTGGAACAGAAAAAAACCAACCTCTCAGGAATCAGAACAGTGGGTCCCTGGGTTGGTAGGGGTGGAAGGATGGAATGAATGATGAAGCACACAAAGGAAGTTTCTGGAATGATGGAGATGTTCTGGATTCTGATAAGGGTGAGTTACACATGTGCATATAGTAGTCAAGACTCCCTGTACTGTACACAGAAGTTAAACAGTTTCACTATATGTAAATTACATCTTAATTTTTAAAAGGAAGAAAAAAGTTTAAAAGGCATTGTACTATTTAGAATATTCAACTTAAAGGCAATACAATTATTTTAAATATTTATAGAGGTTAAAATGTGATTCCTGGCCAGGAGACACAAAGTTTTACTAAATTGGGGAATGGGAAGCAGAGCCAAACCACACAACTGTCAAACCAATGGCACTGTAGAAAATTCACTATCAGGGCAAAATATATTAAAAAATATAAAATATATTAAGTATCAGAAAAGCATTGCTAACCTTTTAACACAGACATTTAATCAACGTTTCTAAAAAGCCTGTACCAGTGAAATAAATGAAAGCTGAACCAAACACTCACTTCCGGAAAATCATCTCCCTAATTATCGAACAGTATGTGATTTAATTTTCTGAGCCATTTCTGCTGAGGTAGTTTATGATACCGGCTCATTTTTGCCTTTTATTCTTCTCTTCTGGTGGCACACATTAGCACAAAAGCTAATACATGCATGTTAAAACTAACAAACTTGAAAATGAAAAATGCCTAAGGAGAGACAAGTGCTCCTCTCCATGTCACATTACCTCTGCACTCCCACTGTTACAATGCACATTAGTATCCCAGCCCGTTACCCAAATAGCATAACCTGTTTAGTGAGTGAGTTCTTCAGAAGCCTAAGCTACAAATCTCATTCAAGTTCTTTGCAGAGAAGCTCAGATATTATGGTAACTCTTCAGATTTCCTTGCTTATGAGATGAGAAGGAAGGATATGTGGGGGGTACCAACACTTCTGTCTCCAAAAGTGAAGGCTTGCCCAGTTAAGGATGTGGTCCAGGGGCAAAGAAGCAGGAAAGCGTGTACATTTTATTAGTTATCTGCTTTGTAGAAAGACAGCTATTTTTGTTATTAAATTCTACATTGTATTTTAGAATCAAACAGATCTGGGTTTGAGAATCAGTTCCGCCATTTATCAGATGTGTGATCTTGGGCAAGTTACTAAGTTCTGTTCTCTTGTGGGGAATGCTAACAATATGTCTCACGCGTGTGTTGTGAAGATTAGAGGAAAACACAAATAAGTTTTTAAGCTCAGTGGCTGGCACATTACAGGTGCTTAAAAAATAGTAACTACTATCGCACACAATTCTGTTCCTCAAGAACGTTATGTAAATAATACAGGCCCCAGTCATTGTCTTCTGCAGCCAAACTACCACTAGGATATTCAGGCAGTCATTCATTGCTATCAAAGAATGAACACAAATAGGCAGCATACCATAATTCTAAAGTCTGACCAAAAAATTCCCTTACAGGAATTTCAGCAGTCAACCATCGATAAGGGCTTTTCTTTTCTTTTTTTTTTTTTAGGGGTGGGGGTGCAGAGAGGGATGGAGAGAGAATTTTAAACAGGCTCCATGCCCAGTTCGGACCCTGATGAAGGCCTTGATCTCACAACGCTGAGATCATGACCTGAGCCGAAATCAAGAGTCGGACGCTTAACCACTGAGCCACCCAGACACCCTGATAGGTCATTTTAAAAAAAAAAAGCTAAAAGATATATATAGGTGTTAGAAAAAAAATTATATAAGACACACATAAGAACTCAAAGTTGACCCCCCAAAAAAACAAAAGGAAATCTGTTTGTTAAACAGGCTGAATGCTTCCCTGCCGTGCTGATTTATCTCAGCTCCATCACTACTGAAGCAATAAGGACACAGATGGGCACATAACTCTCTACCACAGATGACCCAATCTATGACACTGTAGCAGCCACATTTATTCAGCTTAAAAAGCAATTTATGTGGCAGATCGTGCATGATAAATATTTACCTGTTTCTCCTCATCTGGCATGTTTTTTTCCAGTTCTATTAAGTATTCTTCATCAAGTTCAGAGGAATTCACATTATCATCAGGTTTGTTCTCAACCTTGTCCGCTCCTGGCTCCTCCTTCTCAAATGAGGCACTAAGGTCATGAAAACACTCTTCTTCTCCCCGGTCTTCCTGGGAATGAGCCTCAACATCCTTGAGCAGCTTGCTCTGGAGATGGTGATCTTTGGGATTGGAAACCGGAGGGCTAGCACACTCTGCTTCCTGGGGATCTGTAACTTTCAAACCATTGAAAAGATCCTCTGGAGCCCTACTGTTTTCTGACTTCTCCCCCATGCTGTATCAGCGAGGGAGATGAAGCCGAAGCTCTGGGAACAGAGAAAATATGTTAGGTAATGGTGCTTATACAGATATCCACCACTTTCCAAAAGTCCGCCTTACGACACTTAGCTTTTAACGGAGACCTACATTAGTATGGTAACAGTTTTCAGAAAAGTGCAAATCCCCTTCAGATTTCTTTCAATTAGTGAAAACAGGTAAATATTAATGTAGGTCTTTCATAAAAGCAAAGTTGTATAACTTTCCACCTTTCGGAAAGGGGGAGTGGGTGAGGTGGGGGGGCGTGGGTGGATAATATTTGCTTTAGGCCATTTCAGCTTAGGAAAGGCTTGACAGGAATGCTCAATTATCAGATAGAAGGGGACACCTTTTGCATCAAAACCCAAAACATACCCTAACTTCCTTTCACTGAAATTCATTATAAAAATTGGTTATTATAAGCCCATAAATAATGCCAAACCTTTTACTGACTCCCCTTTCAGAATTTCATATATGCAACGAGACCGGTTTTAATGTGGCTCTTCCTTTTTCCACTGCTCGAATTTTGTCGGGGTAGCAAAAAATAGGATAAGCCAAAACAATGGCAAGAAAAATGAAACGGCCCTAATCTTTACTCGGAATTAATTGCCAGGTCGTAAATAAAAAAATGCGGGCCTGCCTTTCCAGCACCACCATATGAAGCTCAAGGATAAGTTTCTGATGGAGCTCAAAACACAATTAGTGCCAAAACCGCTATCGTCAACTTCACCCAAATGTGTGCCGTAGAACCAACGCAGGTTACAGTGGGGAGGGGAATCCTGGCGCAGCTGGTCCTACTCAGGATTTCCGTGGGGGTCAGACTCAGGTACTAAATAGAGTGGTCCTCAACCCTGGCTAGACAACATAATACTTGGGACGCTTTAGCAAGTACTGCTGCCCAGATCTTATTCTCCACAGATTCTGATTTTTTGGTTTGGCCTAGGCCCAGAACACCTGTATTTTTAAAAGGCATCCCAGGTCATTTTAATGTACAGCCAATTGGGAACCACTGCTGTAGAAGCTGAGTCAGACCGTCAGCAGCCCCGCCCCCTTGCACCTCTGGTCGCAGCAAAATCACGCCAAAGACCCTTTGTGTCGCGACTAGGGCCCGAGTTCGTCCCAGCTCGTCCCAAGAAAACTTCCAACAGCAAGATCTTAATACTAAGACTTCGCCTCCACAGCAGTGTTTTGTTTCTCCCTGCCCCCAGGACTAGTGGAAGAACGCGAGATTGAGGCCCCAGGGTTAAGGAGGAGCCACCCTACGTTTCCCAACAGTTCGTCCTCTAGCTGAGTCCCTCACAGCCAAAGCAGACAGTCCCAAATAGCTACTCACAGCTCCCCGGCTCCTCTCGTCTTCACCTTCCCAGTCTCCGGAATCTTCTATTTCCGCTCAGTCAAGTGCACTTCCCTCAGCACCAACCAATGGCATCGCCGTTGGCAAAGCATCCTGGGAAATGTAGTGGAACTCTCCGGGAGAGAGCGCGTCGCTGTCGCGTTGTGTGACGCCATTGTACGGACTAAAATGCAAGTGACGGTTGCCATCTTGGGTTACGGGAAGACTCCGCGCATTACTCAGCACGGTAGAAAAAGAGGCTGTCTCGAGGCTGTCTCCATGCTGTTACTTTTACTCTTCCACTCTGGCCTCTTACGCTAGCAATATATAGAGGAATCCTGAGAATAAACCTTGTCCAAAATAGTTTTCTCCCTGATGGTTCTCAAAGTGTGCCTTTCCGGGGACCCATTACTAGATCAAAGCAGTTTTCATAATAATACTAAATTGTTATTTGCCTTTTCCACACCCCTTTCATGAATATAGTGTTTTCCAAAGGCTGTCCCATGTGATCGCTCAATGGCTTCAAAGTAGAAGGAGCTCTGAGAATCCAGCTGTCTTCTATTAAGTCAGATATTTGCATAAACGTAAAACAATGACGCTCTTCTCACTACACGGATTTTTTGTTTGGAAAATATAGTAATTTATAAAAAGATTATGTTGGCATATAATAGGTGTATTGTTATCTTTAATAAATATTAAATATTTTTCAGCTCTAACTTCTAATACAATGACTATTGATAAGTATAACCCACATTAAAAAAAGCTTTTTGTGGTCTTCACTAATATTAAGAGAGTTAAGGGGTCCTGGAACCAAAAGTGATCGATTGCCCAATGCATTCATCCAAGAAATGTTTATTGAATCTTTATTAGACTCCGTTAGAATCCTGATGAGGGAACGGAAGGCAAGATGAGGACAAAGCAGAAACTGACACCCTGCAACCCCCCCACCCCCCCACTTTGGGATGTCTGTGACATTCTTCCAGGAAGTTCCCAACTATCTTCATGTTAAAGCCTTGCTAGAGGAGTAAACAACCTTAACTTGACAATGGCAAGGCCTCTGGTATCCTGTGAGTCTTCTTTAACATACGAAAGTACTCTCTTGAAACCTCCCTTTTTCCTTACCTCCCCCAACCCCATAGTATATAATCAGCCACTCCTCACAACCCGGGGCAGCGGCTCTTTCTGCCCATGGGTCCTGTCCCCGTGCTATAATAAACCACCATTTTGCACCAAAGACATCTCAAGAATTCTTTCTTGGTCATCGGCTCCGGATTCCACCCCACTGAACCTCACCTATATCCCACAACTTCATCAGTCCCATGCTGGGAATACAGAACTGAAATATCCCTTAAGGTAGCCAGACAGGAAATCAGCAATAACAGCAGAACAGTTTTATGTAATTCACAGAACCTATTGTAGAGATAGCTGGGAGAGGCTTTTTTCAGGAAGGATATCAAACTTGTTTTTTGAATTTATGTCTAAATGAGGTTATGCACTCCCTTGCATTTTTGTATAAGTCAAAAGCTTTATATACAAAAAAACATTAAAAATTTATCAGAATTTTGGAAACTTTTAATATTTAAAAATTTTTAAATACAGCAGGAACTTAAATACTGTTCAATAGTTAGGCTTCTTATGACCTTTAAGAAGTCTGGTTACGTGCTAAGGGATACAAACTTCCAGCTATAAAATAAGTCACAGAGATGAAAAGTACAGCATAGGGAATATAGCTAATAATATTGTAATAATTTTGTATAGTGACGGATAGTGACTACAGTCATGTGGTGAGCACCGGGTAATGTACAGAATTGTCAAATCACTATGTTGTACACCTGAAACTACTAGAACATTGTATGTCCACTATACTTCAATAATAATAAAAAATAAGTCCTGTTAATTAAATTCTGGTGCAATAGAAAGGCTATGAATTTTGGAACAAAATCAATAAGTAAATAAATAAAATAAATTTTAGTTACAATGTCAGCTTTTTTACTTTACTAGCTGTCCAACTTTGAATGATAATTCTAGTAACATTTATTGATTATGTGTTTATGAGGTGTCACATGCTGTGAAAAATGCTTTAGTGGATTATTTGATTATTTGAATTCTAATCCTGGCTCTGCAACTTGACTAGCTGTGTGACTTTGATGTAAATTACTTAATGCTTCGAAACTTAGATATATAAATTCGCTCCACATGTAAAAATTGGTTTGGTAACAACGGTATCTCCCCCGTAAGTTTGGGAGAAAGAAATGATACAATCTAGAAGTCAAGGTGCACAGGGCTTGACACATAGTATTTAATGAATGTTAGAGACAATAATAATATGTGATAGGTCTTGTGACAGTAGCTGGTTACAGGAAACCTAATAAGACACTGCCCCTTTCTCCCCATTCCGGGGAGCTCACTGCCTATTGGGGGAAGGGGAGATTGGGGATAAGATAAAAACACTACTGAAACTGAAGGAAGAAGCAATCCACTCTCTCTCTTTTCTCTCTCTCTCTTTTTTTAAAACATGAAGAGCCAACATCCAATTGGCCCAGTTTGGTAAGTCTTCACTAATAAGATATTTGAGTTATGCTGTGGAAAGAGTAATAGTTCATTAAGAGGGAAAAAAAACCAGGGAAGGCTGAGGGACATGGTAAAAATCTCAGGAAGATTTCTGGGAACGATACGTAGTTGGATCTTGCTGAAGTATAGGAGCACAAAGCAAGGAACAGATTTGTACAGATGGGAGTCCACCCATCAGATCCTGGAAACATGGAAATTTTGTCTTAGTGCTCATAGCCACTATGTAAAAGGGAAAGAAACATTTTTCATCTAGAGGGCTGCTCTGTTGTTATTTTCCCAGGGCAGAGACCATGTCTGTCTTGTTTACGGTTGTAAGAGGTCAGTGAACATCCTGTTATCACAGGGGTGAATGATTCTCTTTCAGGAATTTATGGCCAAAACACTGGGTAACTCGGGGCTCTGATAAGTTGTATAAAAAGATTTCAAGACTTCTGGAATCATCTTATAGGATTGTTGTAAGAATTAAATGCTGTCATGTCTTATCTAAAACACAAGTGAAGTGCTCAAGATAGAAAAAAAATACTTTAATATTAACAGCCCTTAGTATGGATGGTAAGTTCTCCATAAACATTTGCAGTTATGGTATTACTATTATTAATGAAGTTCTCACAGTATTACCAATGTTATGATCAATTACTGATAGTACTGGTAATTTGATTAATAGCATTACTTATGATAATCAATATTAATAGTGGTAATATTTGTGAAGTTTTCATTTATCCCCCCCAGAGGTATAAATATACCCCCCAGAGGACTGAGCCCCTAACTATGTTGAAAGAATGGAAGCTGCACATGAATGAATGAATAATGAGTGAATGCTAGGCATCATGCAAGACCCTGTGGTGGGTACATCAATGAATCAGGAAAATAGCAAAGGAAGCATTTTCTCTTTGGTTTTCTTTCTGGAGCAACTGGGTGATTTCTTAGTGGCATGGGATGATACAAGAGAAGGAGTCTTATACTCAAGATGGCCCTTTGGGTGACTGGCATGACGATAGGATTACTGCCCGGTATGGCGGTTAAGGGAATAGGCTCTGGAGTTAGACCTCTTGGTCTGAATCCCTGTTCTGCCTCTTAGCAGCTGTGTGATCTGAACTTGGTCAAGTCACTGAACCTTGATATCCACCTCATAACATTCCATGAAGCTTTTTTTTTATTTTAAAGAGTTTATTTACTTATTTGAGAGAGAGCGAGCGATCGGAGGGGCAAAAGGAGAGGGAGAAGCAGACTCCTTGTTGAGCAGGAAACCCAACGCAGGGCTCGATTCGGGGATCTCGAGATCATCACCCAAGCTGAAGACATACGCTTAACCACCTGAGCCACCCAGGCGCCCCGGTTTCATGTAGCTTAAATGAAATAACGAACCTAAAGCACTTCCTACAGACACGTGCACAAACTTTAACATAAAATAAATTGCTTTGTGGAGAATCTGCAGGCGGAGATGGAAATCACTCCTGCCTCCCCTGGTGACTTATGCACACATTGTGCTAAACTTTTGGAAGGCTCTGTGCATCTACCCTCCCTGGAGCTAGAGATTTAAATCTATGCTAGACTGACTCAGTCGTTTCTGTGCCCAAAGTGGGTATATTCATACCATGGGGCTTACTGAGTCTAGCTTTAAAGATAAAGCTTTATGCTCTGGGATCCTCTAAGCCCTGAACTCTATTCTCCACATTCTCCCAGAGTTGGAGTGCATGAACTTGCCAAAGCAAGGTCCAGCATCCAGGAATGGCCCGGGATGCCAAAAGAATTCCTCGAGGACGAGAGGTATGACATGAAATACATAATTAAGATGCAGATCCTGTATTCTTATAGTGTTTCCAAAAGATGTTAGTGGTTTTTATTTTGTCCCAGTTCCAATCATCAGATTGAGATTTCTGATAGGAGACATGATCAAGAGCTAACATTCTATGCATTTAAGTTCCTAGGTTTCTGTTTTCCCTTAGACGAGCATGTCTGATAGCAATACAATGTGAGCCACATATGTAACTTTTAATTTTCCGGTAGCAGCATTAAAAACAATAAAAGAGGGGAAATTAATTTAAACAATATTTTCTTTAACCCAATGTGTCTAAAATATTCTTATTTCAACATGTAATCAATATAAAAATTAAGAGAATACATTCCATTTTCATACTAAGCCTTTGGGATCATGTGAATATTTTACTGTCACAGCACATCTCAATTTGGACATTAGGCTTCCATTGAACATACTTGAATCTGTACTCAGATTTCATAAAATTTACAGTTATGTAGATTCACAAATCCAAGGTTTTTCAAAATACTTCCCAAAGACTGAATCACATATTAATTTTTAAATTTTATTAAAATTAAATAAAATTAGAAATTTAAGTCCGTGGTTGCACTAGTCACATTTCAAATGTTCAATAGCCACGCAAAGCTGTGTCTACCGTATTAGGCTTAGACTTTCCAGAACATCAGCTAACTAACATTCATAGAGAACTTATATGTGTCAGAGGTTGCATTCATTATTTTACATTTGTAATTATAGGTAATCCTTACAATGACCCTGGCATCCTTTGCCGTTGTTTCTTATAATCCCTTCACCACGTAGTAACCAGACTGATCTTCAAAAACATGAATCCTGGGGTGTTTGTGCGGCTCGGTCAATTAAGAGTCAAACTCTTGATTTTGGCTGAGATCATGATCTCAGAGTCGTGAGATCCAGCCTGGCATCAGGCTCTGTGCCGGGCCTGGAGCCTGCTTGAGAGTCTCTCTCTCCCTATGCCCCTCCCCACCTGCTCACGCACTCTCTCTCTCTTTAAACAAACAAACAAACAAACATGAATCCCGTACAAGTCTTAACTCTTTGCATTGACTTCCCACTCTGGATTAGAATAAAATCCAAAATTCCTTATCATGATTCATAAGGCCCGTGAAATCTGGTCTCCACCCACCTCTCTGACCTCATCTTGTGCCACTTTCCCTTTTGGATACTATACTACTTTCTGTTCCTAAAACACAACAGTATTTGCCCCATCTCCAAACCTTTGTACTCAATATCCCCTCCGCCTGAAGACAGTAAGAGCCCTTCCCGTGGTTTGCTCATCTTCATTCTTCAGGTCTTGCCTTCATAACACTTCAGTAGCTCACTCTATCACATCACCCTGTACATCTCCTTTATATCATGTATCATGTCTGTAACAATCTTGAGTATTTACTTACTCCAGTAGTATAACTCCCTTGACTAGACTGTCAGAACTACGAGAGATTTGCTGCCTTTTTTGCTGTGAAATTCCTAGAGCTTAGCACAGCGGCAATCAAATTTTGGATGACATTTGGTAGGTATTATTATTACACAAATAAGACTGAGGCTCAGAGAGGTTAAAAGTTTTCCTCAAGGTCACCCAGCTAATAGAACTGAACAAGAACATAAAGCTGGGTCTGATCACAAAATCTGTGTTTTTCTAAAGAACAAAAGGGGTGGGCAGAGAGAATAAACGTAACTGCAAAAAGGAGTGATTTTGAAGGTGATTTATATCTATAAAAATATACGTGGCTATATACTTGGCAGGAAAATTCAGTAGTTTTTTAGTGCCAAGCAAATGGCTCAGCGCTTGGTTCAAGACGAGGCCTTTAATACGGGTGATGGATGGATGAAGTTCCCGTATAAAATGGAGACCGATTGTCTTGGAGTGAGTCATCCAGAAAACTGCCAAGGCAAGCATCCTGCACCCACTTGCCTCACTGCCCACCCCCCCTTTGCCCTCAACCTTGGTCATTTGGACCAAGAGAGGGAATCTGCCCCAACCACAAATGGAATGAATGACCTCACACATTTTTTCTCTTGGGACTCATTCGCTGGATCAAGTAGTTTTTTCTGAGTTAGGAACCATACTTCCCAACCCCATTGTGCTATATTAAATGTCAATGTCCACTTTAAAGCATAAACCACTGTATTCATGATGTACAAAACTTTCCAAGTTCAGAGGGCCAGTTTTGGTCCAGCAGGTGGCGAGGACAGGAGCCTGAAGGAAGAAGGGGACGTTTGTTGAGTGCCATCTGAGTGTCAGCCCTGTGCTGAACATTCCCACCTGTCATTCCCCTCACTGAATCCTCCCAGGCTCCCTTTGAAGGGGAAAGAAACCTTTTCACTCCAGAAAGGAGACTGGTCCCTTTGTCATCCTCTGTTCAGGTCAAGGCAGAGACATGCATATTTGGACAGCTAAGTCAAGTATAAATTCTTCAGCAAATCTCAATCCCAGGATTCAGATCTAAGCTTGGAGGCCAGGTTCTGGGGGCTTGCATTTTAAGGAGGCTGCCTCTAACCTTACCCTACCACTCCAGTTACTCTCTGATGGCACTCCATTTCACAAATCATGGCACGTTAAAAAAATTATTGTCAATTATTTTACATACCTCTTATGTTTTTTTTTTTTTTTCGTTTTTCTAGGGAGAAAGTACAGCAGAGTTTTAGAGCAGGAGTTTACAAGCTTTTTCTGTAAATGGCCAGGTAGTAAATATTTTAGACTCTCTGGGCCATACAGTCTCTGTTGTAACTGCTAGTCTGCTGTTGTCACATGAAAGCAGCCATAGACACCAAGTAAATGAATGAGAATGTCTGTGTTCCAATAAAACTTTATTTACAAAAGCAGACCTTGGGCTGGACTTGGCTGGAGGGCTCTAGTTTGCCAACCTGTGTTTTAGAACACAGACCGTAGCATCACACTGGGCAAGACTGAATAGCACCTCAGCCCCTGACTAGGCCTGTAAACTTGGACAAGCTCCTTAACCTCAATAAGGTTCTGATTCCCTATCTGCAACATGGGAATAATAATAGTATTTTCCTCCTAGGGTGATTGGAAAGCATACATAAATTAACATATGTAAAGTACTTAGAACGGAGCTGGTCTTTAAGAATGTTTAAAGTTATCAACATTAGCCTCTACAATTCACAAGGACAAGGGCCAAAAAGTAGGCAGCCAACACTTGTTAAGAAGTGAATGAATGGGGTGCCTGGGTGGCTCAGTTCGTTAAGCATCTGCCTTCGGCTCAGGCCATGATCTCAGGGTCCTGGGATCGAGTCTCGCATCGGGCTCCCTGCTTAGCGGGGGAGTCTGCTTCTCCCTCTGCCTCTGCTCTGCCTGCCACTTGCCCTGCTTATGCTGTCTCTCTTTGTCAAATAAATGAATAAAATCTTAAAAAAAAAAAAAAAAAGAAGTGAATGAATGAGTGATCTCCTACTAGCCTCAAGAAAAAAAGCAGGGTTTACTCTCTGTTGATTTTTTTAAATAGGAAGTAGGTTTTTCTTTTTCTTCTTTAGTAGCATAAAAATTTTCCCCAAGTCTAACTTTTAGCTAGGTTCTCTACATGGCTCAGACCCCCGCATCAGAGTAAAATTCTCTCAAAGCCAGAAGAAAAGACAGCTTCCCTTGTGCAAACCAAATATTCTCCCAAACAAAAACACCCCAGAGTATGTATTTCCATACATCCTAGGGGAAATTGATCAAAATACCAGCTTGTTTAGGAAGCATCTTTCTTGGCTAAGCTACCCACCTCACAGTACCCTGTGTTTTTGAATTCAAGACTGTGAAAGCACTCAGTACTACCCCAAACATAATTTGAGGTCCTTTCTAAAATATAATTTAACAAATAATATATTTGTAGATCTTTAATTTGCTATTTAAAACATTAATTATGGCCACCTTGGCCTGGCCTGATTTCA
The DNA here is from genome assembly GCF_017311325.1 of Ursus maritimus. Classification (NCBI taxonomy): domain Eukaryota; kingdom Metazoa; phylum Chordata; class Mammalia; order Carnivora; family Ursidae; genus Ursus; species Ursus maritimus. The sequence continues at coordinate 14,652,513 of NW_024423897.1, forward strand.
AGTGCACAGAAAGAGGCAGCTGTTATTTCCATTATGGTTCCAAGGCCCCACCAGATTCAGTGTGCTTTCTACCAGATTGGCTCCGAGCTTCCAAACCACACACAGCCTCACCAGCCCACCCCACCCTCCTGCCACGGCTCCGCTACACAGGCCTCCAAGTCAGCCTTGATTTAATGCTTATCATGTCTCACAGAAAGGGACGCTTGATGAAAAATGCTGACAGAGACAAAACACCTAATAATTAGTGGCTGACAAACACAGACATGGAGGCAATTAGGTGGTTTGTATAAATTCAGGGACTAAGGCAACTTCTATTCGTCGGGTTTCTTGCATCAGCCCCTGAGAGTGATTTCTGCCAGCAGTGCTGACTTTCCAGGAAGAATGTGGCATGAGAAGTGATTGGAGAGGTTGTGGGAAGGTTGAGATGGACCCTTCAACACCAAACGCCTCACCCGCCCTGCTCCAGTGGCCACTCTGCTGTGCCTTCTGCTCCCAAAGCTGGGGGACTGGGGGCGGTCAGGGCACACGGAAGCCCATGGGCTTTAGGAGGGGCCCATGGGTAAAGGTGCAGTTGGGGCTCCCAGAGATGCGCTTGGCCTAGAGACTTGTCACAGGACGCTGCTGTTTCCCCACTGGGTCCTCTCCCTTCCCTTTGCATGGATGGACTGGGGACCGAGTGGGATGCTAATGTCTGCCAAAGCAGGCTTCCCTCTCCGTGGGGTGAGAAGTGAGGCACGTGGCTCTCCACACTCTGGGCTGGTAGGGCCTCTGTAGATGTCCTGGGCAGGCTAAAACTTGGCACCCCTTCCAATTAATATCCTTTTATCATCATTGTCTTTTAACATAACACCATTTAGCAGTGCCTGGGTGGCTCAGTCAGTTAAGCATCCGATTCTGGATTTAGGCTCAGGTCGTGATCTCAGGGTTGTAAGATCGAGCCCCATGTTGGGTTTCATGCTGGGCATGGAGCTTGCTTAAGAGTCTCTCTCCCCGGACACCCGGGTGGCTCAGCCGTTAAGAGTCTGCCTTCGGCTCAGGTCATGATCCCAGAGTTCTCTCTATAAGAGCCCCACATCAGGCTCCTCCGCTGGGAGCCTGCTTCTTCCTCTCCCACTCCCCCTGCTTGTGTTCCCTCTCTCGCTGTCTCTGTCAAATAAATAAATAAAATCTTAAAAAAAAAAATATTCTCTCTCCCTCCCTCTCTACGCTCCCCCCTTCTCTCTCCCTCTCTTGAAAAAGAAATTAAAATTAAAAAATTAAAAAAATAGCACCATTTAAAAAATTCAGTAGAAGAACAGGCCTCACTTGAAATCCCAGTGCCATTCCCCAGAAGTGACAATTAACAACAATGTGCTGTGTATCCTTCCAGAAGATTTCAATACACTGTTACGGACCGAAATGCATCCTCCCCAAATTCATATGCCAAAACTACCACCCAGTGTGACTGTATTTGGAGACAGGACCTATAAGGAAGTAATAAAACTTAAATGAGACTGCAAGGGTGTGGCCTCACTCCAATAGGACTGATGGCCTTAATAAGAAGAGGAAGGGACGCCAGGGATGCATACTCGCTGAGAAAAGGCCATGCGAGGACACAGCAAAAAGGCAGGCATCTGCAAGACAAAGAGAGAGGCTTTGTAGAAACCATGCAGATGTCTTGATCTTGAACTTTGAGCCTCCAGAACTGTGAGGAAATAAATTTCTCTGTGATATTTTGTACGGAAGCATGAGCTGACTAATACACTGACTTAATTATATAAATACATGAGCAGGACATTTCATCAAAATATGAAATACGTGCTTCATCTCTATATTTTCCCCTTCCTCCTCTTACCAAGTAGGCAATCAGCTTTTGCAATTCCTTGGCTCAGGGGTGGCTAACGTGTACCTTCTCTTAAGTTTTGTTTCCATTCCCATGAGTAGTGCATGAAAATATTTGTTTGCCCACATTTGCCCCAAAAGCAAATTGTCAAACTTTGCCCTGGAGATTTTATTCAGTGAGGATGAGGAAAAACTGATTTTCTGTAAGTAAAAATTCATAGAATCAGATAAATCACCCAGTAGTGCCCCCTTGCACTGGTAAAGCAAAATTAATGCACCAAGAAAAAAAATTCAGGAGAGCATCTCTCATTGATCCATGTACTTATTTTCTTTTTCAAACTCTTTTGTGGTTGTTCTGAACTGGATAACTTTTGGGGACGCAGGTTAAAGGGTGCAAAATTAAGATAATGAAACAAATCACCCACTCCTCAGAAACAGGCCCACACTATGCATTGTTTAGTTTCAGAATTTCAGCTACGGTGAGGTACCCATTGACTCTGTGAGCCTAACATCCATTATTTGCAGCATACTCCTGTTCTAGCCCACCCACATGGTTCAAGCAAATCAATTACTCTTTACCAGCAGGCACTTAGGAAGAAAAGAAATTCATTATTTTCTGGTGTGGACAAAAAGGAACAGCAAAAAATGGCATCAACTGTCTATCATTCTCCTGTCTCCTGACTTCAGAGCAGAAGATACCCATGGATTGGGTCCTATTTATGGGGGGGAGGGGCTATTTTTTGGATGGAGTTTTCTTACCCAGAATTAGTGGCTTCTGCTGGATCAGTGTTCAGAACTTGGATCTCCCCTCTCCCATGTCTGGGAGAGCCAAGGACAGGGTTGATTGTGAGGAATGGTGCGGATGACCATGATGACACAGAGGAGGACCCCCACCCCCCCATGCCTGAACTCCTCGTCTTGTCCCTCAGACTGGAGCCAGCTTCTAACTGCCCATCTCTTCCACAGTTGCAAACAGGACTATTCTATCCTAGGAGCTGAGTTCAATTAGCAAGGGCTTTCTTTCAGCTGGGGTCCGCTAGGGGGTTGCACAAAGTTATATATTGATTTGTGACATGTTTTGAGCCAAAATACAATCACTATTTGAACTCCTATTTTTTAACTTTATTTTTAAAAGGAGCAGAAGCATTTGTGTGGGGATGTTCCCAAACACAGGCAGAACTAGAACTTTAAGAAATACGCTCTATGCTGCGATTACCAACATTTTGTTGACTCTGACCAAACAGGTACAGAGTTGGGTCTGTGTTAGGAAAGAGGGGATTTCTTTTTTTTTTTTTAATCTCCAAGAACTATCTTCTGGAACAGGAATGAGACCAATTAGCTTTTCTAGTAATTCATCCCAGTGATGTTTTAGCATTTCTTCTAGAGTCCCCCTTTCCCCAGGAAGCTACACAGCTGGTTGCCTACTGAACTCTAAAATCCCAGGGATTTCAAGGCATCAGTCTGAAGGACATCGGGAACCCCTCATAATGTTTTATTACGAAGATTTCTCTAAAGAGCTAAAGCACAGACAGTTGTTTTTGTTATAACTTAAAAAAAAATAGCCCTTTAGATCTTAGATTTAGAGATGGTGTTCATTTGGGGGCTTCTCAGTAATCACTGCCCTGAGGGTTCTTGGAATAGGATGGATGTCGAGAAAAAAATTGAGAGCTTGGAGAGTTATCTTGACCTCCCTTCTCATGGGGACCAATTCTGCCAGTGGCATCCTCTTGGGAAGATAACCAGGACTAGTAGTGTGAGTGCAACTCATGAAGACCTCTTTCTAGAAGATTCTTTCACATCTGGAGGATGAGGTAGGTTTTGGAGGCAGTGAGATTGACCAGGCATTCATTTTGCTGACTACCATTCCTTCTCCTGCTGAGAACTTCTGTGATGCAGTCACCCCAGAGTTCCCCATTACCTTCAGGGTCAGCTCAAAAAGGCTTGGACCAGAAGCCAGCTCCTGTCTACTCAGCTTTAATTTCCAAACCACAGGCCTCCCTGGCTCACTCTCCTTGTTCCATTCCAGTGACACAGTGACAGGGTGGGGGTGAATAGGGGCTGGTACAATCTGAGCCTAAACCAGAGCTTTGTCCACAGCCTATAATTTCTCAAGGTCTGATGGGCTACAGTTCCTGAGAATTAACAGCAGTAATTGAACAGTGCACTAACCATCTCCCAAACTGCAGTCATTAGCATACCCACATCATGATTTTTGCTGTTTCTGAGGTCCTCTATTATCTACGTAAATTGAAAAATGATTTCATCACTTAATAGAATTTGTTTTAAAAGGAAAACTTTATGTCATCTGCACAGCTGAAACACTAGTGCCACTTGCTCTAAAGAGACGTTTTCAGTAAAACTGAATACAGTGAAAACAAAACAGTATTATTAAATCGGAGTTCTGAGGTTGCTTGCCGAAAGCTCTGCTATCTCTTCACTTTAAAAAAAAAAAATAAGGGTTGTGGGGAGAGATTGGCAAGTGTGAGAGGGTGTTAAGGATTTATGAGCACCGAAGAGAGCCTTTCAGTTTGATGTAATCAGAAGTAAAAGAGGCTAAAAAGAGTATTATCTCATGCTATGGTTTAGTATTATGGCCCATTCAGGGTTTTGCTTAAATCGTCACGAAGCAGGCCCCGTGCAAAGTACACCACCTCAGCGGTCACGGCATCTTAACAGGTTGGGACCAGAAGGGCATAATAATTCCTTCTTGCCTAGCTGAGGGGAGATGAGGATAGACAGTTTATCTCTTGCGTTTTTCTCTACTGTGCACAATGTTGCAGTACACACCCCGGTACATCTTTGTGTGCCGGTAGGACTATCTCTGTGGGTCACAGGCCTACACGTGCTCTGCTGAAAGGGTGTTCACCTAAAATGTTTTCGCCGTTGCCAAGTGTCCCTCCAAAATATCTGCACCACCTCACGCCCCCCCCTGCCCCCGACACTGTATGCAGTTGTCTCTGTCTCCACATGCTCAAGAGATGATCAATGGAGAAAAATACTTCCTGCGGTGCTTTCAGAGGCCTCGAGAACCCAGGCTACTGTGCACATGTTCTTTTCTAATGACACAGCAGCCAGCCAGCGCGGTGGTGTCCTGGGAAACTCTCCAAGAACGCCTTTCCTTCCCCCGCGTTTGCCTTTTCAAATCCTTCGAGGTGGGCCGCAGTTCCCCTCCTCAGACGCTCCTGCCTCAGCCTCTGCCTGGAGGCCTCTGTGCGCTCAAGGTTTATCCAACTGCACCTTCCACCCTTTGTTCAGCGCCACTGAGTCTGGAGCTCTTAGAATTTTCCCTCCAAAATTCCCTAACGGCAGGGTGAATGTATACCTGGGAGAGGGGAAGGACCAGTCACACGGAGACCCCAGCGTTGTCAAGGGCAGTGCGTATAGTCTCTAATCACGTTTAGGGTGTGATGCCTGCTAAGATGTGAATTAGTTTCCTATCCCTGCTGTAACAAATCACTACACACTTAGCGGCATAAAACAGTAAAAACGTGATTTACATTTCTGGAGGCTGGGAGTCTGAAATCAGTTTCACTGGGTTAAAGTCAAGGGTCAGCAGTTCCTTCGGAAGCTCTAGAGGAGACTGTTTCCTTGTCCTTTCCAGCTTCCAGAGGCCGCCAATGTCTTCCGGCTCCCCTTCTCTCATCTTCCAATGTCTTTCTGTCCTCACTCAGAGTTCCAGAATGTCTGGCTAGCTGAAACACCAGTGGCAGGATTCAGAGGAAGCGGGCAGAACAGTGCAAGCTGAATTGCAAAGCAACTTTGTTCTTTTACACTCCATCGCTTAGGCGCGGGGGACAGCAGGTGGCGCCGGGGTCCGCTTCAACGCCCGACTTGTCCCATTCGGAGCACCTGCTCAGGGAAGGGAGCGTGGAGCGGTCTCGGTCACTGCAGTGTCTAAAGAACTGTTTCCCAGTCTCTGCACGTAGGGACGAAGGACGCCTGACTCCGGGCGGCGAGGAGCGGCCCCAGGAGGCTTCGTCCTCTGCTGTGCGCTGCTGGAGACGCCAGGACGGCCTCGCGCTGCGCCCGCAGGAGAGACCCGCGCCCTGGTGCGCCCTCGCCCGGCCGGCGATCCGAGCTCCAGGCGTGGCAGAAAACGCCGAAACCTAATGCTAAATACTATTGTGAGCCTGCAAAAGAGGAAATTGAAATCTCTTGGCGTGATTTAAACTAAAGCATGAAAACAACTGCTGTTTGATTTCTGGAAATGGGCTCCTGGAGCTTCTTACAACACTGCCCTTTTGCCTCCAGGCCTGGCTCCTTCCTCCCTGGAGGCAGGGGTGGGGAGGTCAACAATCTTGGGCTTCTGGGTCAGGTGAGAGACTTACTTTCTCTGAAGCCATCCTGGGTTTAAGGCAGATGGCAGGCATGTCACATCTGGAAACCACCCCATCAGGGCTTGGGGAGAGAGGAATCAGCTTGTTCAACTTGGTGTTTACCAAAGTGGGTCCCAGAAGACAGTAGACCATATAGGCGATCTTGAGGGAGTAAAACCTAGTCCTCTTCCTGTCGGGGTGGTATTGAAGTACAGTGCTTCTCAAAATGACCACCTGAAACATTTGCTAAAAATGCAGAGTGCTGGGCTTTACCCTCACCTAGTGAGCGCTTCTACTCTGAGTTTGAGAACCACAGCCCCAGCTCCTGATACCCAACACAGGAAGTTTGCTTATAAGAGCCAGCCTTTGGGCGCCCGTCCCCTTCCAAAATGACTAGCTCTAGTCCTGCTTGTGGCAGGGTACAAACTAGGTCATGTGGGTATGAATAAGCAATGTTTCTGTCTAGTCATCCCCACCTATCACACTTCAGATCCTCTTAAGTCTTCCCAAGTATTTCTGGGGGACTCTTGTGAATCCCTTTTCTCCTACCACCTCCTTAATAATGGCTTCCTGTAAGCCGTGTGGAGGACTAACCGGAAGTGAACTACCCAGCTCGGTCTCCTTGGTTCTCGCCCCTGGGACTATGGCCCAGCCCTCTCAAAAATGCAAACCCTCAAGGGCCAGCTGGGAGTGTCTTCCCTTCAGGTCTCACAGGGCCTCAGCCCTGCTTTGTTCCAGGCAGAATGCCCCCTCCATTTCTAGCTCAGGGTCAGATTTTTTGTCACCAGGGCCCAGTGGGCTCCCAGGTGACCCAAAGCCCTTTGAGGAAAGAGCTTCTTCAGAAATTAGAAGTGGGGTGCTGGGAAACTACCTTCCCCAAAAGAAAACCAAAGCCCTGGTTTGTAGTGTTTGCCGATTTCTGTGGCGTAAATATTCCCAGGGCTGCAGGCTTTAAGCCACCAGTGTGATGTCACTGAGGGCGACGCTAGGAAGACATGCTGATAATCGGCCTCATCGCTGGTAAGAGCAACGTCAGCACACCACTGCCTGAGGCCAAGCCAGGGACCGGATACCAAGACATCAGTCACTCACTGAACACATTTTTAATGAGTGCCTGCTGTGTGCTAATTACTACTCTCTGATCTGGGGAATCCAGAAGTAAAGACAATGGGTCAAGTTCTTGCCTGGGTGGAGTTCACATTCTAATGGAGGAAACACCCAATAAACAAGCCGATAAATAAATAAATACTCAGTTCAAGACAAGAGCTATAGAACAGGGCAAGCCAGGTAAGGAGCCGCGGTGCCAAGCGATCTATCTTAGAACAAGTGATCGGGGAAGCCCTCACTGAGGTGATGACATCCGATCACCAAACGGAATTGGGGGAGAGGCCGTTGTGGGAGAGAGACAAGAGGTCAGCTGGGGACTTGTTAAATTTGGGATGCCTGTGAAAGGCCTGGGCTGGTGACACAATTTGGGAGTGGTCACCGTGTGGATAGTTTCATGCCACAGGAGTGGAGGCAGGCACCGGGGAGTAAAGAGAAGGACCCAAGGACTGGGATGTGGGGGGCTTCAGCACTGAAGGGATGGGAGGAGAAGGTTCTCTGCCGAGAAGGAGCGTCGTCAGCCGGGTTGGAAGTTGTGTGAAGGAAACGCTTAAAAACAGAGAAGAGCAGGATCAGCTGTGCCGAATGCTGCCAAGAGATGGGAAGATGAGACCAAGAAGAGACTTGGTTTTAGCAGCTTCAGGGTCCTTCATGCCCTTGACCAGCTTGGTTCACAGGGGGTGATGGGGATGACATCTGTTGCAATGGATGAGAGAGGGAATGGGGGGCAGAGTGGAGACATGGATGGAAACAAAAGAGGGGATTTGTCAAGGGTCATAAAGAGGTAGGTTGGTGGCTGGAGGTCATGGGATGGGGGTCAACAGAGAAAGAAAGGTAGAGCCTGGAGAAAAAGGGATTATTGTCCCTCTGCCCCCAGATGCCCACCTACAAAATTGCCCTTCTTGCACACTTCTTTGATTTTGTGCATGTCAATTTATGCAACTAGATGCTTGGGAGGGCCACTGGACCCCCAGTGCAGCAGGCCCAGTCAGACCAGGAATCCCAGATTCGGTTTGCCTGGCATTCCAGCCACATTCCCATCACCAAGGCTGAGAAGCTAGGTGGTTCTGTCTAGTTCATCACCATACCCTAAGCATGCCTGGCTTGGAGGAGACCCTCAGCAATATATGGGGAATGGTGCTGAAAAAACACCTGTCCCTCAGGGACCTTCGGAATGACCATGAAGTTCCAGCACAACTGCGTGGAATATCTGGAGCTTGAACCTTGCAGTGGGGAAGATCCTGAAAGAATCTCCCTGCTGGCGATTCCCAGTGGTGGGGGCAGAGAGAAGACCGGCCCAAGGTGTTCCCTTGGATGGATCCCAGAGGGGGCTGGCCCACTCCTGGGGCTCTCTGGGGGCAGCAGAGTGGTCCGGCTGGGGAAGCCCTGCTGAGTCGCTGTGTCAGAGAAGCCACCAGCTTCTGCCTTTGGAGCCGCTTCCTGAGAAATATGCTGAGCTTGTCCTGGGATCAGGGAAGGAGGGAAGGAGGGAGACTGCTTCAGCCCCGACTGCTGCAGTTGATGCTTCCTTATGAAACCCGGCTCTGCAGAAGCTCGGGAGCAGTGGCCTTGAGCTGGATGAGTTGTGGGGGCTGGGCCCCTCCGCACCTGGCTGAGTCAGTGCGCTCCATCCTTCATCCATGTGCACGTACCCATGCAGAACGTCTTCGCGGCTGGATTTGCCCTTTGGTTGGGGATTGACTGGACATGTGGGTAGTGAATGACTGGATGACAATTTGTCATGTTCGTCCACATTTCTGCCGCCCACGCCCCTTTCCTTACATTCAAGCAGGCAGCAGGTTTTGTGGAGTGTGGACGGGGGAAGCAGGAGAAGCATACGAGGTTTCCCGGCTTTCTTTAAAAAAAGCCCAAGACCAGAGAGAGGGCTGAGGTGGGGAGAAGGAGAAGGGAGCTTAGAGAGGCAGGGGGGTGAGAGGCACTTCTTCCCACATACAAAGGAGGTTTCTGGAAGCTGGGCATGTGCAGAGCCAGATTGGTGGGGTGCTGGATTCAAAGCCTGGCTTGGCCTCCTGGAAGCCACATCCTTTCAGATTAGTTAAACTTCTCTAAACCTAAAAATGAGACAATTATGATGCCTGACACATGTTCTTATAACATTATGGCTTTAGTCCCAAGGTTCTGGATTGTTTGTGCTTGTTATGGGCTGACTTGTATCCCCCCACCCCAATTCATATGTTGAAGGCTAACCTCCAGTACTTCAGAATGTGACTGTATTTGGACACAGGGTCTTTAAAGAGGTTAAATGATGTAAAATGAGGTTCCTAGGATGGTCCCTAACCCAGTATGACTGGTGTCCTCATAAGAAGAGGACATTTGGACACAGATATGCATGGAGGAAGGACCGTGTGAGGACACAGGAGGTCACAAATGTATTTCTCACAATTCTGAAGGCTGGAAGTCCAAGATCAAGGTGTCAGCAGGGTTGATTTTCTCTGAGGCCCCTCTCCTTGGCTGGTAGAGGGACGTCCTGTGCCTGTGGGACTTTGTTACGGCAGGCCTAGCAGACTAATACAATTCTAAATAAACTGTGGAGGTCCTGGAGATTGGGGAGCGCAAATTTGCCTCCCCTAATTTGGATGGGGGAAAAATAAAGCCATGTAAATGTATACAAAACAATCTTATTCAGCCTTAAAAAAGAGAGAAATCCTGCCATCTGAGACAACATGGGTGAACCTGGAGGACAGTGTGCTAAGTGGATTAAGCCAGACGCAGGAAGACAAATACGGTATGATCTCACTTATATGCGGAATCTAACAAGTTGAAGTTATTAAAACGATGAGCAGAATGGTGGTTGCCTGAGGGGGGGAGAGGAAAGGGAGATGGTGAAAGGATAGAAAGTTCCAGATATACAAAGTTCTGGAGATCCAATCTACAGCATGGTAACTATAGTTAAAAAGACTGCTTTGTATACTTGGAATTTGCTGAAAGTCGACCTTAAGTGTTCTTGACACATACACCTAAAGGTAGCTGTGTGAGGTGATGGATATGTTAATTAAGCTGGAGTGTGGTAATCCCATTTCTCAGTATATACATGTATCGAAACATCAATTTGTACACTTTAAATATATATAATTTTTATTTGTTAATTATAGCTCAATAAAGCTGGGGAAAAATAATCAAACCACAAAACACATCCCTTCCTGGCCCAATTTCCTTTTTTTTCCTAATCCTCTGTCTCCTTGGCAAGTCAAGATCAGAAGGTGCCAGACCTCAAATCTTGCCCAGCATTTCATTAGCTCTGTCAAGAGAGAATGAACATATTTTGGGCACCAGTTAGGTACTAAGGGTAATGGTTATGAGCAGGGGTTCCAGGGTCACACTGCCTAAGTAGAAACCTTCTCTTCTTTCTAGTCATCCGTTGCTGTGTAAGAAGCTCATGGTGGGAAATAGCAGCAGTGATTTCTTGTTATCTGTCATGATCCTGGGGGTTGACGGGGCTCAGCCGAGCAGTTCTTGCTCAAGAATCACTTACAGGTCTGATGGTGGAGGCTGGCTGGGCCCTCAGTTGACAGAGACAGCTACACGTGGTCTCAGCTTCCTCACAGAACAGCAGATGGGTTCCTCTGCTCCTGCTTCTTGCTCATCTCTACTTAGCTCGTCTTCAGATCCAGTTCAGCCACTTCCTCCACGAAGCCTTTCTGATTCCGTGCAGATGGACGGTGAGCCCTTTCTCCCTTTATTGATATGGCTCCAATGGCACTGAGTAATCACAATGGCCTTTTATTGAGCAATTACCAGGTGCCAGGCACTGTACTAAACACACCACGTGCCCAGCTTAAACTCATCTTCGCAACAAACCTCTGACGAAGGATAGTTGGAAGAAAGGCAGCAGGGACAAGAGGCTCCCGCCCTAAAAGAAAACCACCCTTAAAAGGATTTTACACCACCCTGGAAGGAGTCCTTCACCCTTTCCCATGTGATAGATAGATGACAAAAACCTCATTGGGTGACAGGCACAGGGAGGGTTAATCAGATTAAAACAGCCCACCAACAAGCCCATTAAAAACCCTTACACTTAGAAATTCTGGTGGCAACCGTCTCGGGTCCCCTCCCTCTTCGGGAGCTTTCTACCGTTATTTTACTGTCATTCAATAAACTTTGCTTTGCCGCCCACCACTCTTCATCTGGTCTACCTCTTCATTCTCTGAAGCGGCGTGACCAAGAACCGTGGGCACTAAAGGAGAAGAAGTCCTGTAACACCTCGAAGACAGGTACGGTCATTCCTGTTTCACAGATTGTGAAAACTGCCCCTCTGAGGCAGTAGGTGATTTGTCCAAGTAGACAAAACTAATAAATGGCTGAATCAGAATTCTCACCCGGTTCCGTCCGACTCTGTGGTTCTCGTGCTTGACCTTTGTGCCACAGGAACCTCTTTCTACTTCGTATATAAGGTTTTTGGAGTCCAATCTCCTCTTCCAGACTGAAATTTTCAAGAGAGCAAAGCTGGGTTTTCTTCTTTGTGTCCTTGGGTCCCAGCTTGTTGCAGGTGCTTCGCGATCATTTGTGGAGTAAGTGAGAGAACGCACGGGCGAGTGTAGTGTATGGGAGTCTGGGGAGCGTGCCGTGTAAGCGCTTGCTGGCTCCGGGGGCATTTGACCCAGACGGACTGTGCTTCCCGCAGGGGCTGCACCACACGTGAGGACGGTCACCAGATTCTAGTGCTGTCCTCTTCTCCTGAGCAGGCCTTTTATAAAGACGCCACTTCTCTGAATGAGGCCATTAGCAGGAACCACAGCTGTTTGTCCTATTTATCCCAATAAAGTTGTCGCCCCAAACAGCTTGTCCCTGAGGATAGTGTCTTGTAGGAGGAGAAGCACAGCTGGAGTCACAGATTGGCAGGGCATCGTGGTTGTCTCTGGTTCAGTGTCTGATGGTCCGTCAGTAGACAGAGGCCTAGAAAGGGGTGGGGACCTAGGGCCATCGCCGCTGGGGGGCATGTGAGAGCACTAACAACAGAAACACAGGGGGTGTCAGGCAGTGGGGGCCCAGCTGACATTCTTCAGATGTCACTTCCTACACGAGGCCTTCCCTGATCGGAACTGTCCCTTCCTCCATCATCAGGTTAGAGGCAGGAGCCCCTGCCGTGAGCTCCCATAGCCCCCCGTTCTGCTATTATAGCACCTCCATACTCATGCTAGGGACAGAGATACTCATTCATTCAAAGATATTTGAAAAAAAAATTGAGCAACTACCACGTGTCAGGCACCACTTTCGAGGCTGAGACTATAATAGTGAACGAAACAGACAAAAATCTCCACCCCCAGAGAGTGTGCATTTCTAGTGTATGTGCCGGGAGACAAATAAACATATCAACGAGTGGAATATATAACATGCTAGGTAGTGACAAGTGCTATGGAGAAAAATAAAGTGTGGAAGGACCACAGGGCATCCTGGGAGGCAATGGCAGTGGGAAGGTCAGAGAAATCAGGTGACCACTGAGAAGTGACACTGGAGCACAGATTTGAAGGAAATGAGGGAGGAAGGGGCTCTAGGCAGAGAGACCAGAAGTGCAAAGGCCCTGAGTGGGGAGTCGGGCTCCCCCAACCTGAGGAACAGCAGAGGCAGCCTGGCTGCAGGTGAGGGAGGGTAGGGGAGAGATGCAGCGGAGAAGCGGATGGATGGGGGGTAGATTACACCTCTGTGCCCTGTCCCACCTCCCAACACCCATACTTTAGCAAATAAACATGCAAACGAGGCTCTGACTTGAGCCAAGCCAGCCAGGAGTAAGTCACCCATTGCCTAGGGGAAGATTTTCTAGGGAAAGCCAATGAAAACAGTGTCAAGTTGTTGGCTTTTAAGTTTCAGAGGGCAGGGCCATGTATAAGATGGGAGAACTGTAGAAGGATGCGAGTTCTTCCACACTGACCCAGGCCTCCCTCCATATCCTTCCCCCACCCTCAGCCAGGCTTCATAAAGATCCGTGGGCTGGTGAGGTGGAGGGGAGATGGTCCTGAAGGGACCTGCTGAGAGGAGGTGGGGTAGCTAGAAGCCGCCATGCCTGCTTCCAGGAGCAGGCGGAGGTTAACCCCGAATCTGTGGTGAGGAGTGGTTGCTGTTCTACTCCTTGTCACCAAGAGGCTGACTGACGGCAGCCAGGACAAGGCCTATTCTTCATCGGGAGGAGTGATGCTCAGTGCTTTGCCCAAGTGCTATCCAACCCCTTTCCAAGAACCCAGGGCTCTTAACCGTCACCGCCAAGCTCCAGACGGAAGATGGGGTCTCACCACGTGAGGAAGGTGCTGGGTCCCTGACTCCAGTTATACACTCCAATGGCATTGCCCGGTGCCTGCCCACCTCTCATCCAGGCTGAGCTCCGGAAAGGCTGGGTAGAAGACCTTCTTCTCTCTGTGTGTACCTCTCTCTGGGTTTGACTACTTCTGTCTTTTGAGGGAGTCAAATCTGTTGAGAAGTTTATAACCTGGGTTTCATGTATCTGTTGGAAGATTTGGAGGGCATGAATTGTAGGTGAAAGTTGGGCTGTTACACTCACTTCTTTCTAGTTTTCATCAGATTCTTCAAGGAGCTGCCGATGAGGGAAAAGGTGAGAACAGCTGGAATGGGGGATATATAACATCACCCACGAGTACTAAAAATAATGCCTACTCTGGGCCAAGCTCTTTCATGTTCTGTTTCATCCCCAATTTGTGGGGTGCGTGCTCACCATATTCTCAATTTACATGCAAGGGAATTGGCCGCAGGGAGGCCAAGGCACCTGGATCAGGTCGTAGAGCTGAGCCTTGAACCCAGGTGCGTGCTCAGAGCAGCTCTGTGTCCTCCACAAGCCCCTCCCCGCCCCCTTCTCCCCATGACAGGATGCACAAGCCCTAAGACATCCAGCCTTCCTTCGCGCACCCATTCCGCCTTTGTCACCCTGGAATGTTCTACAGCTTCTATTAAATTTCATTTTTCCTTTCAAATTTGGGCGATCTCCTCTTTGAGTAACGTGTTTCTTCATGCTGTAGGACACAAAATTCTTTTCCTCTGTTATAAACTTGTCTTTCTTCTTCACGGTGGACACTGAGTCCTAAAACCCTGGACTCTGGTGAATGACACCGAATTTGTTTTCTTTGTCCACGTATTCAGGTTTTCTAAACTTCATACTTCAAATTAAAGGTCGAATAGTTAATACCTCTGCTAATAGCTATCGCTCATCAGATGTTTCCAAGTGACTGACGTGGTGCTGATTTATACATGAACTCATTTGATCTGCCTGAGGTAGGTATTGTTATTATCTCTAGTTTATAGTTAAGGAAACTGAGGTTTAGGCTGGTAACATGAGCTCTTCAAGGTCACAGAGCGACTAAATGGCAGAGGTGGGCTTTGAACCCAGATCTGGAGGATTACCTATTACCCCATCTTGCCAAGCCACTTGCCTCTTTACTTTGGTTGGCAGATGTATTCCTGTGCGTGTCTCAGTGGTGACAATGGCCCAGGAGAGTTTGGGTGGCTGGAGAGGATTCAGTAGGACTGCTTTGCTGCCAGTGGGGAGGTAAGAGTAGAGAGGACTTGTTTTGCCCAAGGGCTCTTGAATTTCGGGCCCTCTCTCGGCCTGACCACAGTGAGGTAACCTGAAGAGGCAGCATAATGCAGACTCTGACTGGGGTCGGATCTGGAACCCAGCACCCCATGTGGATGTGCGCCACTGCTTGTCCACCTTCCTTCTGGAAAAAGGCAGGAGGCTGCCGCAGCCTTCCTGTGTCTCCTGAGTGGCCTCCAAACACCAATGATGTGTGAGGTCATCAGAACCGAGCGGCTCAGGAAATGCCTTTGGTGCCTGTGGCTTCAGAGATCTATGGTCCAAATTACAACTTGCACCTGTGCCGAGAGCCACACTTCGGTGTTTATACCACAACGATCTCATTGAATCCTTTGGGCTTCCTGATAGGCTATGATGATCATGTCCGTTTAATAGATGGGAAAACAGACCGGAAGAGGCAGGGGGTGAATTGCTCAAGGTGAACAGCACCAAGGGTTGAACCCAGGTCCTACTGACTCCAAGTCCCACGTGCTTGCACTAAATCTGTGATTTTCAAACCTCATTCTGTGGAACCCTTGGGTGCTTGGGGCAGGCCAGAGGGAGGGCCTGAGGAGGAGGGCAATCAAGGGATTGAGGCTCAGTTGTCCTTTTCCTTCTTCACTCTGAGCCACGATTATGTCAGGAGTCTGTGTAAGGCCTCTTTGAAAGATCTGTGTTGCTAACAAAATGTTTTCAGAGAGCTGCTCCAAACTGTTCCTTCTTCCCTGGAAATTGGGTTAGGGCTCTTCTTTTCCCAGAACTGTTATCTGTATCAAGGTAGGAAGACACCCGCTCTCTGTTGGAGGATGTACTCAACCTCAACATGGAAGCACAAGGGAGTGTAAAAGGTACTGGACAGGGAGGCAACAGACTGGGGTCCTAGTCCTAGTTTAGAGTCACTTAGTCAAGTTATTTACCTCAGTCTCCCTATCTGTAACGATGAGGGGATTGGCCTAGATAATTCTGAAAATCCAGTTTAGCTCAAATAGCCTGTGCACCTGGGGTATCATGCTTGGTTCATGGGATCTTAAACAGGGATGAGTCATTTGAAACTGTATAAAAATATTATTTATATACTGCATTTTTTTTTTCTGGAAGGAGAATGTACAGCTTTCATCAGAGTCTCAAAGGGGTCTCTGATATAGGACATCTAGCTTCTCAGGACTTCCCTTCCTTTCTTTTTTTGTCAGAACTGGTGGGAGATATTTCTCCTTTTGGGGGGTTTCAAGTTGTAAGAATGGTGTGAAAAAGCTTATTTGCAGAAAGGAAATGAGGAAAGATAAGCAGAGCTAAAAGATGAAAGCTAAATGAAAGAGTCAGAGCCTTCTGAGCAAGCTGACAATCTTGTTTAAGCTCCTGGATGCAACCATGCCTGATACCCCTACATGAACTATTGCTCCTTTTCACTAAACATTTTCTATTCAATCACCTATAGAATAAATGATTGATGCACTAACATTATTAGAAAAGTCTCCTGCCGTTTGAAAAAGTATGAATCTCAGCAAAGAAAAAGCAAAGTGGGAAGAGAAAGGGAGTAGGTGGGTGTGTTCCTGTCTTGCTTTTTTTGCATTTCAGGGAAGAAAAATGCTCCATTTTGTTCCCCATCCTATATTATTTATTATTATTATTACTATTATTTTAGCAAACTGGAGGCTTTTAGAGACAGAAAAGAACTTAGAATCAATGCCATCATTACACAGATGGGAAACCAAGATCCATAAAGGGAATGCAACTTTCCTGAAGTCACACAGTGAATCAATGAAGTTACCTTCTCCCACGTATGCGCCACCTCTCTGTGTGACTTTCCTCAGTGATTCTTTCCCAGGTAGGTTCCTCAGTTAGCAGAGCTTATGAGGCTTTTTGTGCTCATGTATGTTGCTTGGTCACATGGATCCATATCTTACCCAAAAAATTCTTTAGTCTGGATTTCTTTATCTGGCTGGTGGACATAGGTAAACAATGGAGTGTTTGGCCTAGGGATGCAGGGAGGAAGTGAAAGGAGGAACCAAGCCGTCTCTCTGCCTGAGTCCCATTCCCTCTCAAGTGACAGGCCCACCTACCGCCCTGGCCACAGAGTGCCAGCTAGGATTGGGACCAGCTAGGACCAGGCCAGAGTTGCCCAGTGTTGACCACAGCAGGAGGATCAGATAGGGCTAAGGGTCCAAAGCAGGCACCAGAGCTCACTTTGAGCCACAGGGTCAGATATGTTTAGCCTTGGAGGGCAGTTAGGCAAGGGTTGAAATGGGGCCAATGGGCTCCATCACAACTATTGCCCAAGGGACCGATGGGACTGACGGGGACAAACCTGAAGGGGAAGGAAGAGGAGACTCCAGATCCTGCCCACCGCCCCGTTCACAAACTGCTCAAAGGCGCACAGGAGAAATGACCTTTAATGTTCGATTGGTTTCCAACCCACCCCAGTGCCCTCATTCAGTGAAGTACAAGGAGGGGCTTGAGAGGTACGAAGTCACGAGACAAACAGCGCCCCCGCTGCCTCCCGGGCGCACACTCGCTCTGCCCCCGCGCGGGCGGCGCCACACACGCACACATGCAGACCACACGGACACCGCACAGACACACGCACGTGTACCCACGGTTAAATACATGTACAGAGGGACACTTTTGGATATGTACAGAGAGAGAGACGGAAATCCCGGCCGGCGTCGGGTCCCCCAGGCTCTCAGCATGCTCGGCCCAGCTCTCCGCGCTGTACCTGGCACCCATGCCCCTGCCAGAAAAGCAGCTGCCCCTCTCCCCGCCCCCCTCCCCCCCGGTTCCCCAACCCGGGCCCGCGTCTCCGGGCGCCGACGCCCCCTCCCCCCCCGCCGCCCGCCCTCCCCCCACGATGGTTTCCTCCCCCGGGGGCCCTAAAACTGCCCGGGCGCCAGGGGCATGTTGGTTTTGAAGCCCGGCTGCCCGTTGGCCACGTCGGTCGCGGCCTCGCAGCCGCCGTTGCTGGCGCCGCCGTCGTCCCCGGGGCTCTCGGGCTCGGTCAGGAGCTTGAAGGTGAAGAGCGGGCCCGAGTCGTGGCGGCCGCGGCGACCGGGGTGCTCGGGCGCGGGCAGGCTCAGGAGCGCGCCGGGCGCCTTCCACTCGGGGAAGGCGCACAGCTCGACGGGCGGCGGCGCGCCGCGGCCCAGGTAGCCCGGGCTCGGCGACGCCGAGGGCAGGGTCCGCTGGCTGCCGCTGAGGCAGCTGCCGCTGTCGTCCAGCGAGTCCTTGCGCGACTGCGAGCGCTCCAGCGAGCCGCCGCGCGTCCACGGCCGGTAGGTGTAGGCGCAGCCGCCCAGGCGACGGCGACGGCGGCGGCGGCGGCGGCCGCGGCACTGGCACCCGAGGATGCGCACGAAGGCGCGCTTGAACTCCTTGCTGGAGCACGGGTAGATGATGGGGTTGAGGCAGCTGTTGAAGTAGCCCAGCCAGAACACCACCTTGAACACGGCGTCGGGGGGCTTCAGGGTGGAGAACAGGGAGCCTGCAGGGGGAGGGGTGGGGAGGGCACAGGGGCGGAAAGACAGACAGCGGTTCGTGAGTATCAGGCCCTCTCCTCCGCGCGCTCCGCCTAAACGCCGCCGCCACGTCTTTGCCCCGGCCGCCTTCTCTGCCTGGAGGGCTCGCCTTTCCAGCTCAAAGTGAGCGAATCCGGCATTGCTTCTTAGGGCCAATCTTGATAACTTCCGCTTCACCCCTAAAACCTTTCCTGGTCTAGCTAACTAGCCCCTAAGCTCCCATTTCTCTCGATTTCCCAGGGCAGCGCTTCCCGCTTTCTAACCCAGAGATAATAATCGTCACCTGCGTTGGCACAGCTCTTAGGTCGGAAGCATTGGGCTAGGCGCTTAGCTCTATTATTTTGTCCTACAGAAAGGTCTTGAACCTGACGCCAATTTATTTCCATAATAAATATGAAAAGTATTAAGGACCTAAATGGGAAGGGTAAAACTTTAAAGGTAAAAGAAGACAATGTAAAGGACAATCTTTTTGATCCAAGGGTGAAAGAAAAACGACTTAACACTTCAGAAAGATGAACTCTGGGGCAAGGATGGGAGAAGATATTTCAATGTTTAAGGCAGTCAAGGGATCGATATTTAGAATGTATAAGGAACTCCTGCAAATCAACAAGAAAAAGAGCATTCCCAGTAGAAATGTGGGCAAAGAAAATGAACAGGCAATTTACAGAGCAGGAAACCTCAGGGCTAATGAACATAAGCCAAGATGCTCAAAATATTAGGGGGTCAAGTAAACTACAATGAAAGCCGCAAAGAGATACAACATATCTGCTCAGCGGGCAAAAACAGGAAGCTGGAGAGTGCTAAGTGTAGGCAGGGTTATGGGAACAGGGGGAGCTTTCTGCACGGCTGGTGGTGGGGACACAGGCTGTGAAGGGCTACTGAAGACTGGCACCACCTGGTCTCATTAAGTATGTATGCAGACCTCTTGACCCAGCACTTCTGCTCCAGGGCATAGATCTCAAAGAATTTTCACACAGGTCCATAAGGGATATGAATGAATATACTCAGAGCAGTGTTGCTTATGGTGACAGAGAACTGGAGAGAACCTAGATGTCCCTCACTGGGAATTATGGAAAAGTAGAGTGGGGTAGATGCCTAGCACAGCCATTGTGTCACACTTAGAGCCCTGGATGGCATGTCCATATAGCAATATGGAAAGATTTTAAAAACATTCTTTATGAACAAATAGGAAACAGAATGGAGATTTATGACATAATATTATTTAAGTAACACACCAAACAACCACACACATTTTGCAAAAACACTTCAAATAATGTCAAACACAAAATTGCTGCCTAAGGGTGTAGGCAGAGGGAAATGGGAATGAAAGGAAATAAATCAATAAAATAAGAGAGAGGCTTTACAATGAGGTGTTATGATGGAGAAACATGATTAACTCACCCCTCTAATTTCAGAGCCAAAAATATTTTATGGCAATATTAAATTAAAAACAATTTCCATTTTAAATGCAAGGCAACTAAGACTTGGAGAGGCTAAATGACTTGCCCCAGGATACACAGCATGTTGGTAGTATAGCTAGGATTTAAACTAAATTCTGTTTGAATACAAAATATGTTTTTTCAGTGCTATTTATAATACCCTTTGTGGAAAAATAAGAAAATATAAAAAAGCAAAAATAAAAAGATATTTTGAAAGCACACATAACTCCCCAATGCAAAGAAATCACATTTGGTGCATATACCTTCAGATTTTTTTTTTCTGTTGTATATACATCTTTAAATGTTTTGATAAATGCAATTATACTTTACAGGACCTCCCTCCCCTCCCTCCTTCCTTCCCTTCCTTCCTTCCTTCCCTCCTTTTTTTGTTATTTCAAACCACGTTCCTGGGCTCCTGGTGCAGGGCTAAGCCAGGCAAGGGTTTAAACTTAGAAAGAGTGTTATCCAGGGGCGCCTGGGTGGCTCAGTCAGTTAAGCGTCTGACTCTTGATTTCGGCTCTGGTCATGATCTCAGGATCTTGAGATCAAGCCCCATGTTGGGCTTCATGCTCAGCATGGAGTCTGCTTGAGAGTCTCTCTTTCCTTCTCCCTCTACCCCTGCCCCTTTTAAATAAACTCTTAAAAAAAAAAAAAGAGGACTACTCATACCTGTATGTAAGTGCTAATTATACAGGTACTCTTTCTTTTCTTTCTTTCTTTCTTTCTTTCTTTCTTTCTTTCTTTCTTTCTTTCTTTCTTCTTTCTTTCGTTCTCTCTTTCGTTCTCTCTTTCTTTCTCTCTCTCTTTCTTTCTTCTTTCTTTCTTTCTTTCTTTCTTTCTTTCTTTCTTTCTCTCTTTCTTTCAGTTTATTTGAGTAATCTCTAAACCCAATGTGGGGCTCAAACTCACGACCCTGAGATCAAGAAGTGCATGCTGTAGGGCCTGAGCCAGCCAGGCATCCAGCTACATGGATTCTTTGCCCAACTCAGGGGGAAACGTGGGAGTGGGCTAGGTTCCTGGTTTGCTTTAGGGGAGGCAGATGAGGGTGCCACTTCGTGGTCTGATTTGTGACAAGGCTGGCACCATTAGGTTTTCATCCCACCCACCCAGATAACTCTTTTGGATTAAGACGCTGTATGGGAGGCCCCAGCCGACGTGCACATTTGGCATATGAGCACCTAGTACCCATGACCGGATGAGTTGTCTCTGTCCATGGCGATGTTCTTGTTTCTGTCATTGAGTCTGAAGGGCAGAGGCACTGGCCTTGACAAATGCAAAACTGGAGAATAATTTTGGGAGAAGTGGAGAGAAGGCGGAAAAGCTAGGAAACCTTGTGCATTACCCTGGAGGGTAAATGCTGAGGAGTGTGTGGACGGGCAGGCACACCGCCCTAATGAGGACACTTAGGGTCCGGGGCTGGGGATGCATAGACAGCCATGCAAAAGTGAGGAGATCAAGAGTAGGAGAGCTTGCTGAAAACAAACTTGTAGCTTTGCTTGCCAATCCCATTGAATATGATAGTAAAATATAAATGGCTTCCTGGGAACACATCCTTAGGGACTGGCTTTTAAAGGATACACAAACGACAATAATGCTAATGGCTAATATTCTTCAGAACCACTGTTTATATTGTGTGTGTGCTCTGTACAGGTCTTGTGCTAAACCCTTTATACCATCAGCCCATTTAACTGTCCTTTGATGAAGGTACTATTGACAATCGCATTTTAGGGATTGGGACACCAACATATGATAGCAATAGCCGTTTACATTTTTATACACTCATTCTTTTGCTCATTCATTCATTCCACAAATACTGAGTTCCTGCTAAGTGCCAGGCATGAGGCCAGGCAGTGGGGACACAGAGATGACTTGGGGTGTGGCCTCTGCCACAGGGCAGCACACACACAAGCAGGGAGGCAGATGCGTTAATAGGTCATTGCAACAGAACACAGATGCCATCATGATAGCGGCATAAATGTTACTCTGTCCCCCTAGGCCCACGAGGCACTTCTTTCTGGTTCTTCTTCACCTCCGTCATACTGGAAGCCCCTTATCAAGGATAAAGATGGGCCGGATCTTTGCCTTTATTTTCTTACAAAGTATTCTTCAAGGACTATGGCCCTGAGAAGTATTCAGCCAAAAGTAAGGGGATGCTGCTGACTTTTTTCATAGCATTTATTTATAGCCACATTGTGAGTTTGGGCTCCCTGAGCTACTTGTTCCTCTGAGAAGAAGGTCATTCTCTGCTCTCCATTCTTTGCCTGCCTTTGTCACCCTTCTGCCAATTTAGGCAGCGTGATCCTGTGGCTTGAACACAGGGTGTGGGATCACTCAGACCTAGTTTTGAATCCCTTTTTTTGTGCACTGGATGTATGACTTAAGAAAAGTTAATTGGCCTTCTCAGACTCCATTTTCTCATCCATAAATTGCGATAGTATCTGTTCCATTGGGTTATTTTGAACACATGAAAATATCCATGTAAAATACTTGACAGGGGGATAATAAATAATAAATAGTGGCCATTTTTCCAAAAAATACTTTATATCCTGGCCCAGTCAGGAGCCTTCTCCAGGAACTCTGCTCTGATGAACCCCTCCCAACTCACACCGACTTCTTTATTCTGTATTCCACAGGAGGTATACAATCGCCTGTTATTCTGTTACTTTACTGTGTGCCTGTTCAAGCTGTAAAGCCGTCCCAGGGCTGTCTGAGTCCTTGCGCATCGCTCAGACTTTAAATTCCTTCTGGGCAAGAACTACCTCTTCATTTCTTTTCTTTCCCTCTCCAGATTTGCATATTTTTATTTAAAAATAACAGATGGAGTGATGAGTAGAGGGATCACAGAGGATTTTTAGGGCAGTGAAACTACTCTGTATGATGTTATAATGGTGGATACATGTCATTGTACATTTGTCCAAATCCATAGCACGTATAACACCAAGAGTGAACCCTAATGTAAACCAGACTTCGGGGGACAATAACGTGTCAATGAGGTTCATCCATTGTAACAAATGTGCTACTCTGGTAGGGGCTGGTGATGATGGTGGAGGCTGCGCCTGTGTGGGGGCAGCGGGTGTATGGGAAATCTCAGTACCTTCCTGTCAATTTGGGTGTGAATACAAAACTGCTCTAAAAATAGTCTACTAAAAAACCTTACTTGGGGCACCTGGCTGGCTCAGTCGGTAGAGCATGCGATGCTTGATCTTAGAGTTGTCAGTTTGAGCCCCACATTGGGTGGAGAGATTATTTTAAAAAATACAGTCTTGGGGCGCCTGGGTGGCTTAGCCATTAAGCATCTGCCTTTGGCTCAGGTCATGATCCCAGGGTCCTGGGATTGAGCCCCGCATTGGGCTCCCTGCTGGGTGGGAAGCCTGCTTCTTCCTCTCCCACTCCCCCTGCTTGTGTTCCCTCTCTTGCTGTCTCTCTCTGTCAAATAAACAAACAAAATCTTAAAAAAAAAATAAAAAAATAAAATCTTAAAAAAAAAACAGCAACCACCTCACTTACTTAAAATAAAAAAGCGAGATATACTGACTTAAAAAAATCACATTACAAAAAATTCTATATAATATAAAGTAAAAATTCTTCTCCATTCACAGTTTTATTTTTATTCTTTTAGATTTGTTTAAATGGGGTCATACATGTACCTTTCCCCAAATTTCTTTCTTCACTTAGAATATGTATAAGACAGGGGTGCCTGGGTGGTGCAGTCGGTTAAGTGTCTGACTCTTGGTTTCAGCTCAGGTAGTGATCTCAGGGTTATGAGATCAAGCCTCACATCAGGCTCTGCGTTCAGAGTAGAGTCTGCTTGGGATTTTCTCTCCCTCTCCCTCTGCCCCTCCCTCCCATGTGCTCGCATATTCTCTCTCTCTAAAGTAAATAAATAAATCTTCACATATATATATGTTTATATATATGTGTATATACACACACACACACACACACACACACACACACACACATATTTATATAAGACATTTCCCCAAGTCAGGACATTCATCTGTCTGGATATATACTAGTTTGACTTTCTCCAAACTTAACTTTTTTCTAATGATAGTCAAGTAGTGATTTCTGATATTGGCTGTTACAAACTGTAGTGATGAAAAACCTTATGCATTTTGCTTTTTGCATGTTTGAATGTTTCTGTAGGATAAACTCCTACATGAGGAATCACTGAGTCTGGGGCACATTTAAGGACTGACAGCTGGCCAGATTGCCCTCTGAACCAGTTGTACCAATTTTCCTTCCCATTGACTGTGTATGATTGTGATATTTTCCCTACAACTCTGCAACTCTGGCTTTGGTCAGTTTTTCATCCTCGCTTGTCTGAAAGCTGAATAGTGACTTTGCCCTCTCGTTCGCTTTGCCTTCTGTTTTACTTTGTCCTCCTGCAGACCCTGGTATTGCATGCCCGCCCTGAGCAAGCCCTCAGTGACTTCTGATAGGGAGTGTCTTTCCTCATTAGAATTGGACTCCTTAGGATAGAATCCAGGCTCTCTTACCAGCAGCCAAGTGACATTGGTCCAGTTTCACAGTGTCTCTGAGTCTCAGTTTTCTCATCAGTAAAATGGGGCTAATAATGGTACCTTGCCTCTGGGTTATTTTGAGAATTAAGAAGATAAAACACATAAAGTCCTTATTAGCACTCAGGGTACCAGGAGCCTGCCACACAACGACGTTGCATTAATACTAATTAACCAAATTCTTTTTTTTTAAGATTTATTTTTTTTTTATTTTAGAGAGGGAGAGACAGAGCACGAGTGGGAGGGGCAGAGGGAAAGGGAGAGAGAATCTGACGGAGTCTCCGCACTGAGAGCGGAGCCAGACTCGGGGCTCGATCTCATGAGCCGGAGACTACGACCTGAGCCCAAATCAAGGGTCAGATGCTTAACCGACTGCGCCACCCAAGCGCGCCAACCAAATAATTCTTATTCTTGTCCATCACCGATTGGGCTGGAAATCTAATCACAGGAAATCTGTATGTGGGACCTATGTTTGGTAACTCGATGCATCATTCTGAGCAAGTTGCTTTGCCTTTCTGGGCCTCACTTGCCCTCCTTTAGTTGATGGGTTTGATCTGGGTTCTCTCCAGCCTTAATATTCAGTCTCCATGAAGCCAGAGATGAAAGGCCTGCCCGTCCTTGCTGAGACGTGCCCTATTCTCTAGACCCACCACAGAGGGGCAGTATGTGTCAAGGGCTGGACCAGCGGCCTCTGGGATTCAAAGCATATTTCTGCCCCTTCTCTCCACCCACCCACCCCCAGGCCGCACAGAAGATACCGGAGCTGAGGGGTCCTGTTGGCTATACCGGCTGGTCCGGATGCAGCCAAGAAGCTGTCATTAGGGAAGCTGCTGAGCCTCTCTGGTGTGAAAGAGGGTCAGTGACAGGGATCTTTTCTCCTGGGCACCCAAACAGACCTTTGGGGGCCCAAAAAGCCCTGCGGAGAGGGAAGCAAATATCAAAAGGAAGTGCGGGTTCCTGGAAGCCTGCTGTCTCTGCTTTAGGTCAGGGCTGTGTCAGCGTTTTTGACACGGCCACCAGGTCGTGGGGCACGTCCTGGAGTCTAGCTCCACTTCTCCTGCTCATGAAATGCAGCGATGCTCCTTGCCCTGCATCTTAGAATCCTGACTTGACAGGGCTGGGAAACTTTCCTTAATGGAAGCTCAGTGAGGGTGAGGGTCTTGCTCAAGGTCACTCAGCTGGTGACTAGCAGAACCACTGGCAGAACATGTTCAAGCATCATTCATTCGATAACAGACTTTTATTGAGGCAGTACAGGTCAGTGGTTAAGGACCTGCTCGGATGTCGGAAGTAGGTAGATCTGGGTTCACGTGCAAACTCTGGCTTCCCAGCTGTGTGGCCTTGGAGAAGCTGCTTGAGCTCGGTGAGGCTCAGGTTCCTGGAGAATGGGGACAGTGATAGTTCTTTTCTGTGTAGAGGAGATGAACTTGGGCTTCGTAAGTGCCAGGCATGTGGAAAGCACCCAATAAGTCCAGCTATTCTGATGGCTTCAAACTCGGCCACTGCTATTACTACCGGTGCTGCTGTTAACGCTGCATTAACTGCTGCAAAGGCGAGGAATATATTATATATTATATATATATTATATATATAATTATATATATAACATGGATGCATTAACTGCTGCAAAGGCGAGGAATATATTATATATTATATATATAATTTATATAATATATATAATTATATATTATATATATTATATATAAATATAATATAACGCTGTATTAACTGCTGCAAAGGTCCCCTGTGCTGACCGAGTGTGGGGACTCCCACCCTACTGCTCCGCCCAACACAGGCCCAAGGATGGGCACAAATGGTTCTCCAACATGCCGAAATTGCATGCAATGCTCACTCGCTTCTCTGGGGAAGAATCTGTCTCAAGTCTGGGGCTCCCTCAGCGCTGGTTGCCTAATGTTTTTCTGTAGATCAACTCACTTTTGATGTCTAAACTGAAAAATTTTTCGGAAGCTTTCTGTCATTATTTTTAAATCGGCACCACTTGTTATAAATAGAGTGTCATAGTAGAGAAAAATATGATGAAAAATGATATTAGTATCTCTGGATTGCTCTAGATAGTGGTGGGCCTGATTTTTTCCAAAGGGAGATTAGCTGGGATTGCAGGGTATTAACTCCTTGCTAAACTAAGAGGAATTCCACTTTGAGGAACTCAAGGGACTGGAAGAAAAGTGAACAGGGAAAAATTTTCTCACGGGAGAACCCAGCCCGAGGCATGTGGTAGCTGCTGAATAAATATTTGCTCAACGACCAACTGATCGACTGAGTGTGTGATCCAGTTTCTTGTGCCATCTCTCGCTGTCATTTCAAGCTATCCTGCACACCAACTCAAATCCATAGTGAGTTTGAGGAGCTGTCTAGGAGCAGCCCCGGGAAACTCGGTGGCTCTACTCTGATGCCTCCTGGTGGCCTCCTGCTGAAGGCTTTTAAGCTGATCCAATGGGACAACACGTCGTCGGGACACTTCTACCTGGGTGGGGAGTGTAGGAAGTAGAGCTGGAGGAGGGGACAGACAGGGTAGCAGATGGGCAGTGAGCCCGCCCACGCCATTTGGGTTTTGCCTGCCTGAGCGCAAGGGCGATTTAGAGGGATTGGGAAGTGTAAGGCTCAAAAACCAAGGCTGAGCAGGATCAGCTCAGGGAGAAGTATTTCTTGGCTGGATGTGGTCCCAGTGGGTCATCCTTAAAATGCCATTCAACAAATCAGAGCAGTGAACACAAGGTCTCAACCCTCTGTGAGCCTCGTCTTCAAAACCACAGGGTGTCTTTGTGGAATAGTAGCTACCATTTGACAAGCTCTTACTCTGTGCCAATCACCGGGTAAATAAATGCTTAAGCTTTGTTTTCTTTCAACTGCCAGTGTTCTGCAGCAGCCCAGCATGGCTGTGCCGGGCGCAGCGCTAGGGGGCGCCATTCCACACGGTAGTCTACAGCACTTCTAGGTGACTGTGGCCAACCTGCACGCGCCCCCTGGAGACCATGACCGTTACACTTGGGAATGGAAGGTGAGTTGCTGGATGTCACAGAGCCAGTGGGTGACAGAGTTAGAATTTGAATCCAGGCCGCCTTTGACAGAAGCTGTCAATCACCACCAATATAGTACATGGGGAGACAAAATATGCATGTGGATGTGGATAAAGGACTGTAGGATACACATGGAAGGAGACGTCAATAGTGTTTATCCATGGGTGGTAGAATCATGGGTGAATTTCCCCTCTGTGTGCTTTTCAGTGTTTTCCAAAATTTTCTCCATAAACATGAATTACTTTTGTAATTGGGAAAAATCCAGTGAATATTATTTAAAAAATAAGTAAACCAAAAAATACTGTGCTTATTGGGTCCTTGTTATGTGTCAGCCAACTTTCCTAGACTCTATTTCATTTAATTCCCACAATAGGCTATGAGCAAAGTGAGATTACCCTACTTTTAGATAAAGAACTGGAGGTCCCGGAGCACCTGGGTGGCACTGCGGTTAAGCGTCTGCCTTCGGCTCAGGGTGTGATCCCGGCGTTATGGGATCGAGCCCCACATCAGGCTCTTCCGCTATGAGCCTGCTTCTTCCTCTCCCATTCCCCCTGCTTGTGTTCCCTCTCTTGCTGGCTGTCTCTATCTCTCTCGAATGAATAAATAAATAAAATCTTAAAAAAAAAAAAAAAAAAGAACTGGAGGTCCAGGTGGAGGTGACACTTGCCCAAGGTCCCCCACAGGTAATAGGAAGAAAGAGGTGTGAAACGAGAACTTTTGTTGTTAAGCCCAGTAGCCTCCTTTGTTAGTTCCTGGGGTGCCCAAGGGCACCCTGCCCTTATCTCCTTCCTGCAGGGTAGAAAAGGGGAGCCCTTTTTATTTTTACGTATTCCTACATCCACAGGCCTTCATTAAACATTGGTTGGAGGAATGACCAACAGGTGGCCTTGGAGGTGCCCCAAGGCATGGGGACCTAATGCAGCATGTATCAGGTCCACCAGGGGCTGGGTGGCTTGTAATGTCCCCTGGGCACTGAGATTCCAGGACTCCATGATTACAGATTTGATTTGACTTATTTCACAGCTTCAGACATGCTGATGACCTCAGGGAAGCCAGTGGGTGGTAAAACCATTTTGATCAGCTTGTAAATCGAGTGGAACTCCTTTTCAACATGGCTCTTGTTAGGAGCATTTAGCTATACCTACAGCCAAGCCAAGCCTCCCCAGCTGAAACAGTTTGGCGCAACAAAAACTCAAAAAATTTGAAATAGTTGCTAATTCTTTCAGCACCAGTTTTACAAAGGAGGTTTCCTTGGATTTGGAAATTCCCTTTGAGGTTTTCCATTTTCATTTGCCACTTAACCCTGGAAAAAGATCATAAAGTTGTCCAACAAATACAATATCTTTGGGGCCAACAGACCCATGCTAAGTTTTAAAGCAAACGATGAGACTAATAATAGTCACCAGAGCCACCATTTACAATGACCTAGGAACCAGGTATCAGGTACTAGGTTTACACACATTTGCTCATGCAATCCTTCCGGCAGCCTTGCTGTTACTGTATCTCATTTACAGGTGAAGCAGCTGAGGTTTAAGAGATTAACAAAGTCACATGTCTAGTGAGGATTAAAATCCAACTTTGAAGTCTGGGTTCTTACTCATTGTTTAATAATAAGAAAAAGAAGCTTCTATTCATTTCCTTAAGCACCAGGCAATTTCTCCCTCAACTGGGAACAATCTCTCTCTTTGCTGAGTTGTCAAAGCACTTTATCTGAACCCAAAATACGGCATTTATCCCTTTCTACCTTGAATTACAGTGGCTGAGGGCTATGCCTCATCTCCTCTGATTAGACTGTGAGCTTCTAAAAAAGAGAGCTCATGTCTGATTTTTCTCTTTCCCTAGGGCCTAGCACAGTGCCTGACACATGACAGGCACTCAGCCAGCATGTGTTACAGGAATGATAACAGTAATACAAATCATAAAACTGAAATATGTTAGCCCCTGGCTACTCAAAGTCAGGTTCACGGGCGCATGTTACAAATGCAGACCCGCAGTGATCCAGTTAGCCCCTGGCTACTCAAAGTCAGGTTCACGGGCACATGTTACAAATGCAGACCCGCAGTGATCCAGTGAATCAGGATCTGCTTTTTTAACCAGGTCCCGAGGTGAAAAGCATTGTCTTAGCTCATGTTACAATTTTATTTTAAAATTGTTTTCCTGGGTATCTTGGGATTTATGGATGAGCAGCAGCTGGGCTGAGAGCCACCTCACCATGAGGTTGACACTCTTGCCCCAAACCCTCCAGCGGCTCCTATAGTTTATAGGATAAAGTTCAAACTGCTGAGGCTGGAATTTAAGACCTTCTCAACTTGGCTGCAATGGACCGAATCTTCACAACATGAGTTGGCTTTTCCGGCTCCTTTCCCTTTATTCACACTGTCCGCTGGTCTGAGATGCCTTTCACGCTCCCCTCCTCCTCTCCATCCTTTCCAGGCCTGGCTGAGAATCTTCCTACGCATAGCTCCACGCTGCGTGGCCTCCTCGGAAGTGTAAAAGCAAGAGGAGGGAATGAACAGTCCACGAAGACCTGCTAAGACCCAGGTGACCCGCACACCTTGCCTAATTTCACCCTCGCAACAGGCAGGAGGAGAGGGGAGTTCTCTAATTCTCAATTCTCAAAGACAGATGTGGAAACCGAGTCTCCAAGGGAATGGAACTCACCCAAGGTCACACAGCCAGTAAATGGCAGAGCTGGGGTTCAGACCCAAATCTGTCTGGTCCTAAGCTGGGTATTGCCTCTGAACTCTTAGAACACCTCTTGGGTGGGGGAAGTCTAGAACTGTTTACTTGTTATTTGTCATGGTGTCTTTACATCTGTTTTATCTGGCCATTAAGATGCCAGGATCTAGAAACCAAGAGTTTTATGTCACTTTACACTAGTGGTTCTTAACCTGCCAATGCTAGTTATGCAGATAACTTAGTACTGTCATTTGAAAGGCTCACAGGCCCACTGAATCCCATCCATGGGTACCCAGGAGGTATACCATCACCAGATTAAGAGTCTTTGCTGTTCGCTGCACAGATTTCTATCATAACAATTGCTGGACTTAGCTGAGAGTCTGTCTCCCTTATTTACAAGATCCTCAAGTCTATTACTCGTCTTGGTTTCTCTATCACCTAACACTGCACTTGCCTTACAGCGAATGTGTAAAACATTTGTTGAGCATATAACCTCCTCTTCATGTGCCTAGGCCAGTTTCAGGTTCACAGGAGGTGCTGAATAAATGGTTTAGGAGCGATCCCCTTGCTTATACCTTGCTTCCTTCCTTTTCTTTCTTTCTTTAAGTGGTAACCACATGCCAACACCCAATTCAGTTCCCATCTTCTTCCTGGAACCTTCTCCGACTGCTCCTGGCCTCTTCTTTATTTCCCATCAGAACTGAGTCTGCAGCACATAGATTAATATGGGATGCCATTCTTAAGGGATGTGCCCCTCGTCTGCTTAGGCAGCGTCAAAGCTGCTTGAAGATGGGTCTCGGTCCTATACCTCTAGCACAGCACTGGGCATGTGGTCAGTGCCATCGATTACCCACTGATCAACTGATTGGCACATTACATCTTCCAGGAGGGAAGCTACCTCCTGGTGTAGGCCCAGAGTTGAGAGCAGATGGGATGCGGTGGTTTCCACAGCACTTAAGAGCCCATCTTTGATGCCGAACTGAGTGTGTTCCATGCTTTGACCTCACTGGAAATAGCAAGTTCCCTGAAGAATGCTTTTAGAAACTGAGTATTAGTGGGACCTATGTGAAGGAAGTTATAAAGCTTTATAAAGGGGCATAAAAAGGAGACAGGTATAAATGGAGAGACATAGCTTGCTTTAGTGCCAAAAGTCTCTATTCAAGAGAACTTCAGCTCTCCCCAGGTTAATCTGTAAATTCGAGACAACCTCATTAAAATGCCAACAGGAGGGCTTTTGTTTGTTTTTTTGGGGGGGCACTAAATGATCCAAATATATAGAAGAATATGGAATGTGGAAGAATAACCATGAAAAAAATCACCAGGTCGATTGAAATAAATAAAGAATGGTGGTATTGGGAAGATGGTATTGGTAAACATATTCCTACAGATATTAAAACCTATCATAAAATCACAGTAAGTAAAAAAATACCAGGGGTGCCTGGGTGGCTCAGTCGGTTAAGCGTCTGCCTTTGGCTAAGGTCATGCTCCCAGGGTCCTGGGACTGAGCCCCACATCAGGCTCCCTGCTCAGCAGGGAGTCTGCTTCTCTCTCACCCTCTGCCCCTCCCCCTGCTCATGCTCTCTCTCTATCTCAAATAAAATCTTTAGAAAGGTTACCAGACCAGAAAGTGCAAGAAAAGGCAGATAGATCAATGAAATTATATAGTTTAGAAAGAGAGCCAAATATCCATGAGAATTTTATATGCCATTTCAATTTTTATGGGAAAGAAGAGATGATTCTGTAGGCAGTGTTGGGACACCAGGCTGGCTAGTTAGAAACAAATAAAACCGGATTCCTACTTTATTCCTTAATCAAAATAAACCCAGATGCACCCAAGATTTTAAGTATAAGAATTATTAAAATATTAGAAGATGTAAGTGAATATTTTGGAAATTCTGAAATAAGAAAGGACTTTTTAAGCATGACAGAAGTTCAGGATCTGTAAAGAAAGGCATTGATGAGTTCGCCTAGACATTTTGATAAGGTTACAAACTTTGAAAACAAAGTTAAAGGAAGAATTGAGAGAAATATTTGTAATTCAAACAGTAGTAAAAGGAGTAATATTTCCAAGACACTCTCTTTCAAATCAATCTCAGAAAAAATAACTCAGTGGAAAACAAAGCAAATCATTATGGATAAGCAAATAACAAAAAATTAGTACTACAGACAGCCAGCGAATTAGTGAAAACATAGTAAAATTCCTTTACAAAATAAATAATGTAAATTAAACAGCTGCAAAATATTTCAGGACTATTAGTTTGGAATATATTAAAATATTGCTTATGCTCAATTTGGCAAAAGTGTGGGAAAACAGACATCTTCGTATATTCTGGGTGGGAGTGTAGATTTTGGGTGGAAAATTGGCATTGTCTAAAAAAGCTAAAATGAGAATAGCTTTTGATCTAAGTATTCTATGTCCAGGAATTTATCTTACAGAAGAACTCTTAAAAGAGAGGAGAGATAAGAGTACAAGGAACTGCAGTAATGTCACCCCCAAATAGGAAATTACCTAACTTTTTAACAACAGTGGACTGTGAAATGAGCCATGTATCATCACACGATGGAAAATGACACATTATTAAAATGGTGAGCTAAGTCTACAAGGGATGATATCCATGACAGAATTAACTAGAAAGAAGCAAGTTTGGGAAAACAATGCCTTCTGTGATCTGATTTTTATAAAGAAACAGTGTGTGTGAGTGTGAGTGTATGTGTGTGTGTGTATGGTGAGTGTGCATTAGCGTGTTCACAGAAAAAACAATCTGGGTGAACATACACCAAATTGTTCTTAGCGGTTATTTCTAAAGGATAGGTTTACAGGAAGACTTTCGCTTTGTATTCAGAATTATTTTTGCAATGAACAAACATTGCTTTTGTCATGAAAGAGACAGAGCCGGAGAGATGGGGGGGAGGGGGAGGCGGAGGGAGCGGGAGGGAGAGAGAAAGGTTGAGCATATAGGGGAAGGAAAGGGCCAAAGTATGGGGAGTAGCTGTCAGATCATCACCTTTCTGGGCTCCCAGTTCTTCACACATGCAGTGAGGGGGCTACCAGGCCCCCTCCTTCTCAGATTCCAAGCTTTGGGTTCACTTGGTTTTAGAGTTGGAATGAAAATGAGGGGAGAAGGTAGGGACAGAAGCCTGCAGACAGAGGGTCTCTGAGCCCAGAACAAACAGCCCGTGCACACTTGCTCCTTCCTTCCGAGGCACATGTGAGCCTGCCGCTTGGCGGAGAGGCTTGGTGTGTTTGGATGAAAGGCTCCATGAGAGAACAGGGACAATTACTGGCCTTGGGGAATCAGACGGTGAAATGGCGAGATTGGGCCACTTAGGCCATTAGTCTCCTTATGAGGCCTTTCATCCCTTCCCTCAGCAGCTGTCTGCCAACTTCCCTGCCTTCCTCTCTGTGACTCATCCCTCTGTTCTGTCCTTTGACTGGTGGTAATCAAAACTGTTCCCTATTTCCAAACTCACGTTGGGCCTGGGACCCATGGACAGCACTGTGTCTCTTTTCCACTTGCATGGTCTTCCCTGCAGGGGCCTGCCGCCTTCAGAGCTTCTCAACCACAGAATGAGTGGTGATGCTTCTCCGCTGTCTCTAGGCTGTCCTGTCTTTTCTCCAGAGCCAGAGCCCCTCTCCTGCCTTTGCACATCTCGAGAGCTAGGCACATTGCTAGCCTCGTGAATATTGTATAATAAAATTATTAGTCTTTGCTGCCGAATGCATGCCACTCTCCAGATTTTTGCGAAAGGGGATTTTATCTTGCTTCTGAATCTAGGTTCACAGGCATGCCGCAAAATGACCCTGAAATTCCAGCCCTTTCTCAGAGCTGAAAGGCCCCTCGCTGCTAGGAAAATTTCCAGGTAGAAGTGCCTAAAGGACAGAGAGCTGGCTGGGTTTGCTGAGGCCACATGAGAAGGTTTTCTGGGAATTTCCATGAAGACAGGACTGGATGGGTTCAATATTTACGACTTGTATGGTGCACTGGGTGTTATACACATCTAATGAAGCATCGAACTTTACATCAGAATCCAGGGATGTACTGTATGGTGACTAACACTATATAATAAAAAATCATTAAAAAAAATTTACAGCTTGTGCTGTTTATATATGTGTAGCCCAGATGTCAGCTGGGAGACTTCCTGCTCCTTGAAAGCGAGGTGGGATTATCTTGAGTGTTGCTTTTCCTTAACCTAGTCAAGTCCAGAATCCTCACTCAAAGTCTCTGGATTCCTAGCACAGGGCAGGAGGACTAACTTCATTCCAGCCTCTCCTGCTTCTTGGGCTCCAGAGCCCTTGAGAGCCTGCTCTGCTTATCCTACCTCGAGGCAATCATCCCACAAGAGGAAAATCACTTGCATCAACCCTTTGAAGCAATACTTCATGCTGGCTCCCTGCTCCCCTCCTCGCCCCTCCCATGACAGCTCCTCTCCTCCCAGATTGCTCCAAGAGTTCCAAATTCTTTGCTTTTTCTTTTCTTTCGTTCTTAAAGTGAGCTTTTCTTTTCTGTCTTGCAGTTGGTTTGATATGAGCTTTGTGGAGGGCAGCGGGGAGGGGACATTTAGGGACGGTGATAGAGGGAGATGGGTTTCACTTTCCACCCTCAGCTCTAATTAAGATATTTCCCAAAGACAGTTCCTTTCCTCCCAGAAAATCTAGATTTTCAGAAAATACAATTTTCTCCATCTCTTCCCATGTGAATCAGCACTCCGTTCCATCTGATGTAGGTCTGTAGATTACGGCCCCTGCTTTGCTCCATTTCATAGCAAGTCTACTGAGCACTTCCCAGGTACCTGGAGCTGGCTGAGAACTTAATCCAGGAGATTAACATTGACTGGAGAAGCAAGGAGATTTCAACGATGATTTTATTCAGTCCCCCCAAGCCACGAGGTGCCCATTTTATGGATGAAAAACTATGGCTTAGAGTGACTTAGGAAATTGCTCAAGATTACAGACTGGAGGAGACGGGATTCACTTGTAGGCCTGACACCAGAGCGACTGATCTTTCTGCTTCATCAGTGATGATTCCCACAGACCGGAGACTCGTTATTTCCCTGGAACATTCAGTGTGAGGGTGCCTGGAAGAAAACTGGGAGGCGCTGGGTATGTGGAGGCACGGAGAGATGTGTGTGGGTGATGGTTCGGGAAGGAGGTGTTATTTGACTTTGCTACTTTCAGAGAACTTTCCTGCAAAAAACAATTCCCTCCTCACAAGTTTGGAGGAGCCAGGAACTGGAAAGGCAAGGAGGAGTGCAGTGAGGTTGCAATGGCCGTGAAGCACGTGTGTTTTATTTTATTTTATTTTTTTTATTTTTAATAATAATTTTTTATTATGTTATGTTAGTAACACGTGTGTTTTAGAGAGCTTGTAACTTAAGGGTGTTTAGTCCTTGAGAAGAGGCCCGACTTCCTACCCAGTGTCCTGGTCACAGGGAAGGTGGAGAATGCCTGCTGACTCTCACGATAGTTAGAAATGGACTCAATCTTTATGATGGTTCCAAAGAAAAGACAGAAGATGGTGGTGATCCGAATTTAACGACAACAATGACCACAGCAGTTTCCACCTACCAAGGCAAGCGCTGCGTCTAACCCCTGATGTGCGTTAGTTCATTCAGTAGCCAAAACAACTCAATGTGGGAGGTACAGCTACTGTCCCTATCTTCCAGGTGTTGAAATTGAGGCTGAAGTAATTTGCTCAGAGTCTCAGAACCACGAGATAGTAGAGTTTTATTGCAACCCACAAGCACTTGCTCTCCGCTCATCTGCTGTTTTGACTTTGTGAGGCAGGCCACCAAGAAACCAAGGACGAGAAGAACATTTTAAAAAGTGGAGCAGATTCCGCAGGGGCGTGTGGGGTGCAGGGGGAAACAGAAGAGCCATGTTTGGGTGTGAATAGACTAGTTTTCAGATGACTCATCTTCTCTGCCAAATCCAGGAGGAACTGTAATTATTTAGAATTGAAAAGTCATCCTTCTGCCATCTCCTGGCCTTATAAGAAGTCAGTCAGTCCCAGGGGCCCAAGAAGGTGGGGAAGAAGGGATGTTTAAACAGATTCTTCCGTCATCTGCAGGGGGGCAATGCCAGGAGCAAAAGTGAGAGACTAGGGCAAAGTTTTCATAGGTTGGAGAAAAATAAACAGAATTCAAAAGATGGAAGGAAGCTGTAAAAGGCAGAACAGCCCCTTTTTCCATCAGGACTCCGACCAATATTTCTGACAAAGATGTGGTGGTCTTGTGCAAAGTGAGACCCCAAAGCTGGCCACGGCTGGCGGCAAGGCCAGGCCAGCTCAGGTGCTAGGTTGAGAAGCAGCCTGCGTTCTCCGTGTGTATCTCACATGGTTTGACACCCCGACCTGTCCATTCAGATGGAGCTAAATTTTCCACGGGGTCACCCCAATGGGGCAATTCACTTAAGGGCGCTAATTCCTCTGCCCACCTCCTTCCTTCTAGGCTGGGACCAATTAGGAAGATGTCACTGAACTCAATGGATCATTATGAAAAATGGTCCCGTTACTTCTAGAAGCATGTGCTCAGGCCAAGGAGGGCTCCCGGAAAAGCCTGCCTGGCAAAGCGGCATTCCCAGCAGATGCACGGGCAAGGCCCTGGCCTTCAGGTCTCCTCCCCTCTTGTCCTCATCTGCTGCTTGTGACAGGAGCCGTCGGGTAGGGTTGGTGGTTTGACTGATCTGGGACGAAGCTTTCCAAACCATAAAGGTGCAGGGGGGGAGATCAGGAAACATGGCAGCCTGTGAAGAAGCCCGTTTTGCAGCAGGTGCCCGTGCTCGATCCTTGGAGGCTGTGAAGTGCATGGTGGAGGCTGGCTGGGGCTGGCCCACGCATCTGCTCTGTGCTCTCCCTGCTTTGCTGGAGGACAGCGTGACCTCGGGAAAGAGTCTTGACCGGGGTCCCTGCCTCCACCCCCAGCGTGGCAAAGTGTCGTGCCTGGGCATCTTGCTGCCGCCTCTTCTGATCCGGCTCTGTAGGCTGCTGGATGGTTAAAAAGAACAGCCTGGTCAACCAGCATTTGACTGGGTCTGCTCGTCCCGTGGTTAGTTGTAGTTTCAATGTTGCAGTTGTATCAGTCCTCTAGGAAGCACAGCAGTTCTTAATGGTGTCCATGCAGCCCTGTAAAATAAGTGGTTATTTGACGGGCACATGTGCATTTTCTGTGTAGCTGCTTCATAAATTCGGTCAGATTCTCAAAGGGTTCCATGTATCAAGAAAAGGATAAGAACCATTGATTTAAAGCAAATCGATGTTTCCGTCAGGAGCTGGGTTGCATGCATGCTCTAAAGAGCACAGATCAACTGTAAGGAGTGTGGGCTCCATTTCTCTAATGAACAGTAAAAGTTAATAGTGCCCTGTGTTGGCGACCAGGCAAGCAGATGGGCATTTAGACTCTGATGGTGGGAGGATTAACTGCGGTATGCCTGCCGGAGGGCACTTGGGTGATAGGATGCAGAGATCTTACAATTTTATGTCTTTAGTTACCTTGAAATTACAGTTCTAGAAATTGATCTTAATGGTTAACGGCACTGGCTCTGGAGTCATTGTGTATGCCACTGTGGGCAAGTGACTTAAGCTCTCTGGACCTCAGTTTACTCATCTGTAAAATGAAGGTAATGTTATTTATCCATCTAGATAGTAATACACGTAAAATACTAGTACAATGCCCAAGACACAATAAATATCAGTGATTATTATTTAGAGACAAGGATTTTATTGTCACATTATATACCGTAAATGGAAATTAGAAACAACCCCAAATATCCAACATAAGTGACTGGTTTCATGATTCATACAACTCAACTAGTAAAGATTAAATTAGTGGGTGTCATTGGAAAAATGTTCATAATATATCAGAAGACAAAGCAGTTTGCAAAATAGTATGTATTATACCCATAGAAAAGTGGCTGAAAAAGTACGCATTAAATATTTCAATGATTATGTTGGAAGGGTGGCTTTTTATTGTCTTCTTTTTAGTTTTTTATGTCTTCTAAATTTTCTACACTAGCATTATGACTTCTTGTGATAAAGACAAAACTAACCTCAATAAAAATAACTTTCAAAAAAAAGATTTTATTTGAGAGAGAGAATGAGCGGTGGGTTGGGGCAGATGGAGAGAGAGAAGCAGACTCCCTGCTGGGCAGGAAGTCCAACATGGGCTCAATCCCAGGGCCCTGGGATCATGACCTGAGCCAAGGCAGACGCTTAACTGACTGAGCCACCCAGGCGCCCCTGAAAGTAACTTTTTTAAAAAAAAGGATGACTAAACTGAGTTGAGAAACTGTGACCTTGAGTAGTCATTCCTGTGAGGGTTCCTTTCTTCAGGTCTGAAATGAAAGTTGTACCTTCTTTCTTTCTTGAGAGAGGGGCAACTCAAAGGACAGGGCGAGCGTGAGCGTGCTTTGTGAAGGGTGACACTTGGCCCACTGAACCAGAGTCGTTCTCCCAGAACAGTCTGCCTTGTCATGCAGGACCCCTAGGCCCAGCTCTCTGGACTTGGAAAACCTGCGTCTGGTTCTGGGCTAAAGTCCTGTTATGATTAACTCTGGAGAACTTGGTATGGATTGAGGATGAAAGGTACAGCGACTTTCAGCTACGAAAATTAGTCTGCAGAGAGGATCCCAAGTTCAATCTCTGTGAAACCGACGGGCAGGTGTGGCCGTGCTTACTAATTAGGCAACCGCAATGTAAATTGATCAAATCAATTCCCTTCATGACGCAAAGCCGAAGAACCCAGGGACAGCTTGATCTTGGAAGAGCTTCCAGAAAGCCAGAGAACGTGAATCGCTTCCCAGAGATGTTAACATGGTTAATCTAGATTGCTTTGTTAATTGTCAGCTCCCTTTCAATAATGGATGATATGGTGACGCAATGTGGCTCCCATGTCCCACGCGTGGCCAGGCTCTGGGTTGGGAGATGTAAATTGCGCTCATTCATTTCTTTCCTGGATTTACAGCAAGCATTAAACTTGATCAGGCTTAAAGAGCCCTTGCTTTCTGGAAAGAAGCAAAGTAATAGCCAGGGTTCCCATTTCACTTACGAATAGCTTCACTGTTAATTTGAAAGTCAATGTATTAAGAAGGAATGTAAAAAGGAAACCATTAGAAGAAATGAGGCTTATTGCAGCAACCGAGTGTTGAGACCAGCATTTTCAATTTATTTAGTACAGATCAAAGGAAGGAAAACAAGAAAGAGGCTGCTGTGGCAGAATGAAATGAGTGTGGAATACAGGAGCAGACAGAAAAGCTCAGCTCTTGTCACTTTTCAGCCCTGAGAACGTGGGGCAATCATTTCACTTTCCCAAGCTTTGGTTCTCTTAGTTATACAGTGGAGACAATGCTGCCATCTTCATAGGGTTGGGCAGGTTAAATAAGATAACATATTGAAGCCTGGGCTCGGTGGCCGGGACGTAATGAGTGCTCAGTAGATACTAGTTCTTGGTCAGTGTCCTGTCGCCTGAACGAAGCCCTGAAATCACGTCTTCGTTCTGTAGGACAAACTCCTGTATGCTAGGCCTGCTGTGCTCCTGGACTTCCAGACTGTTCTTTTTGACAAGGCAACTGGCGGTCTTTCCAGAATTTGAACCATGTGATTCTTAAGAGGGGGCTTAACAGAATGTGGGACTGGGAATTTATGTTAAGTTTGAAAAAAGCATATTCAATATTATACTCTAATATTTTATGTGAAACCCTGTTCACAGGGTTGTGTTCATAATACACAACACAAAATATGAAGTGGGAATCTTGGCTGGTGGTATATGAATCTCTAATTGCAGAGGGCATGCGACTTTCGGTTTAGATAAAGGGGGTCACGGGTTAAGCCAGACTGTGAAAATTGTCATTCTGGCAAAACACACGTGGAATGCCAGCCCGTGACTGGAAGGGAGCACGTGGGGAGCCCCTGGGTGAGGGTGTGGGTAATCTTTTCTTTCTTGTTCTGGGTGCTGCTTACACGGATGTGGTCATCTTGTAACAGCAGAGAGGATATTACCCTTATGACCGGTGAGTTTTCTGTGTGAGTATCACACGTCGTTACAACGTGTAAAGAAAAGTAAGTGATGCACCCTTGGCACACGTTCAGTATGAGATGGGACAAGGCCTCAAGATGTCTCAAGTCAACCTATTGAGGAAGGTGGGAAACCCACTGTAAATCCTAGATGACACGTGTTCTTAGATGGTCTAGGCTTCTTTCTTTCTTTCTTTCTTTCTTTCTTTCTTTCTTTCTTTCTTTCTTTCTTTCTTTCTAGATTTATTTATTTGAGAGAGAGAGAGAGCACTCCAGGGGAGAGGCAGAAGGAGAGAGAGACAGAGAATCCTAAAGCAGACTCCCTGCTGAGTGTGGAGCCTGATGTGGGGCTTGATCCCAGGACCCTGATATCACAACCTGAGCCAGAATCAAGAGTCAGCTGCTTAGCTGACTGAGCCACCCCCATGCTCCTGGTCTAGATTTTCATGTGTAAGAACAGAGCACACTCTCAAGCTGCCTTCACCTCTCTCCTGGACCACTGCTACAGCCTTCCCAATGGCATCCGTGCCTCCACTCCTGAGCCTCTACAATCCACTCTGTTTATCCACCCAAGTCTTCAAAAAACACAAACCTAATTATGTTACTTCCCTTTCCAAAACCCTTCAGTGGCTTTCTATTGCATCTATTGAAAATTCTGAGCTCTTCTTTTTTTTTTTTTTTTTTTTTTTTTTAGATTTTATTTATTTGAGAGCAAGGGAGTGAGAGAGCACCAGTAGGGGGGAGGGGCAGAGGGAGAGGGAGATGCAGGCTCCCCACTGAGCAAGAAGCCCGATGCAGGGCTCTATCCCAGGATCCTAGGGTCATGACCTGATTCGAAGGCAGACGCTTAAATGACTGAGCCACCCAGGCACCCCTCTGAGCTCTTTATCATGACCTACAAGACCTTACCAAATGTCCATGCTATCCTTCTATCAGGCATCCCCTATCACCTTTCTCCTGCTCTCTCTCTTCACCCCAGCATTCTGGCTGCCATTGTTCCTGCTCAACACACCAAACACATTTTTACATCAGGGCCTCTGCATTTCCTATCCCTGCTCCCTGCAGTGCTTCCCCCCAGATCCCTGCAGGACTGGCTCCTTCCGGTCTCACTCAGCTTTCCATCCAGGGCCTTCACCAGCCCGCCCTCCCTCCCAGTGTTCTTGGACTTTCTCCTGATCTTCACCGCCTGTCCCTCTCTAGCACACACCACCTCATTTTATTCCCTCCATGGTCCTTGCAATGACTTGATACCCTATGGTTCCTTTGTATATGTGCTATGTGTCCGTGTGTACCCCCAAAGCTGGGAGGCTCAGGAAGGTGGGGACTTTGTTGTCTTGTTCACTTTTGTATCTACACTGCTTACAAGTGCCTGACACCGAGTAGTTACTTAATAGAATCTGGCTGTGTGATTGTGATAAGCCTCTCGATCTCTGACCTTCGATTTCACATCTGTAAAATTAGGCTACTAATAAGCCTCTCCTCCCACTCCTCGGGTTGTTGTAAAGGTGATAGGAGAGAAAGTATGTGAAGC
Organism: Ursus maritimus; assembly: GCF_017311325.1. Lineage (NCBI taxonomy): Eukaryota > Metazoa > Chordata > Mammalia > Carnivora > Ursidae > Ursus > Ursus maritimus. Next base: position 14,694,017 of record NW_024423897.1, read on the forward strand.
ATTTAGCTCAGTGCCTGGCACGTTGTACAAATGGTGGTTGTGCCCCCTGGGTGCTAATTGCAAGGCTTTGTCAATCTTACAGCCCCTGGAGGCGTCTGAATTAGTTATCCTGAGCAAAAAAATCATCCTTTGTGAGGGGCACTTGGGTGAAATTGTAATAAGGCATGTTGATAGACCAGCTCTCCCAACATTGTTCTGATGTTTCTTTGGCTGTTAGTGATTCTCTGTGTGCTGTGCGATCATTGGCTGAGTAATAGAGACCTTGTGTTACTTTGATCATCCTTCAAAAGACAGGGCAGGTGGAATTTGTATCTAGAAGAATGAGCAGCATGCAGGACCCTGCCTATGGTCAGTTACGTGAGAAATGAAAACACAGGAGCACAACACTCAGGCCAGGAGACGGTGGCTGGTGAGAAAGCAGATTGCCAGACCTCTCCACGGGGACAAATGGGGCATCCCAAGGAAACTGGCATCTTTAGAAGTGTTTTGTAAAAACAAACAAACAAACAAACAAAAAACCACCCAAAACCTGTTCAAAAGGTTCAGAGGGAACAGGACCTCTGTGCTTTAAGAAGTTCACAAAGGTAAAAGTGGTCTCCTTAAGATGCTGATGTGAATAAATGGGCAGATCTTGGGTGAAGAACCGCGCTGAATGATAAAAGCTACCGATTTGCAAGGAAGAGAGAACCCAGAAAAATAAAATCGGGGAGCAAGAGTCAGAGAGAGAGAGAAAGAATGAAAATGAGAGGCAATTGTGGTAGGAAGTCAGCCACCCAGGTAATAATATAGTGATTAGAAGAAAATCATCACAGAATTTTGACTGCAGAATGAGAAAGTGTTCCATTGTGTTTTCATTTTATCTTTTTTTTTCTTCTTATGATCTAGGGAAGAAAGGATTGAAAAGAATGGGGGAAAAATCAAATGAAAAGCAAATCTCTTCTTTTCCCCAACCCCTGGGAAAAAAAAATCCCCTAACTAGGTCACCTGCAGCATCCTCAGTCATCTCTGTGGGGGCCCAGGCTACAGGAAGCAGGAAAGAATTTCAAGGCATTACCTAGCTAGATCTGGTTCCTGAGAGATGATGAGAGGTGACCCAGAGAGGAAGGCATCCAACTAACAACTTTTAATCAAGTTGAGCTAGGGAGTCAGGGACCTTTAGGTCTGGGACTCTTTGGTCAGGGAAACCAGAGGGAGTAGCCCTGTGTGGGTATTTTCAGGGCGAGGCAAAGTTTAAAAGCTGTTTGTTCTCCCCGGCAGGGGGAAAAGAAGAGCTCAATTAACAAAGTATTTGATTATACTTCGATAGTGTTTTTCTTTGAAATTTGCTCTTTATTTTATGTCTCGTTCTCCCCCACAGAAATAATTTATGCTTTTATTTCAATAAAGAGGGCTTTAAAATTATTAGTTACACACATAATACTGAATGCTTTTTCTTTGTAAAAATTAAGAATATACCTTTTGACCATTACCTCTAATTCTGAGCTCCTCCTTCAGAGGAAGTTCTTCTTATCTCTTTGGTGCATAACCTTCCAGTTTTTTTTTTCTATGCATTTTCATACATATATACTCATAGAAAATAGAATGTTTGGAATTTTTGTATTTTTACATTTTATATTATATGCAACATTTCATACTATATGCAACATTATGAAACTTTCTTCCCTCTTCCCTGAACAATTTGTTTGGAAGATATTTCTTAATTAGTATACACATTTAATTTATTCTTTCTAACTCTTGCATCGAAGTCTACTGCACAGATATGTCAGGGTTAATTTTTTCACTTGCCTTTACATAGCCGTTTAGGTTGTTTCCCAATAAGGATATATTTTTCTAAATAACTCTTTTTTTCCTCTCTCTCTTTTTTTAGAGAGAGAGAGTGAGTGTGAGCAGGGGAGGGGCACAGGGAGAAGGGGAGAGGGAATCTTGAGCAGGCTCCTTACACAGTGCAGAGACCGACCCGGGGCTCAATCTCACGACCCTGAGATCATGACCTGAGCCAAAATCAAGAGTCAGAGGCTTAACCGACTGCACCACCCAGGCAACCCATTTTTAAATAACAGTTTAACTGAGACATATCACATATCATAAAATTCACTGTCTTATAGTGTACAATTAGTGGTTTTTAGTGTGTTCGGGGAGTTGTACAAGCATCACCACTATCTAATTCCAGAACATTTTCATCACTCTCGAAAGAAACCCAGTACCCATTAGCAATCACTACCATCCCTCCTCGCCTCAGCTTCTAGCAACCACTAATTTACTTTTTTCTTTCTGTGGATTTGCCTGTTCTGGACATTTCATTTGGTGGAATCATTCAATATAGGACCCTTTGGTTTGGCTTCTTTCCTTCTCATATTCTTTTCAAGCTTCCTCCATGTGGTAGCATGAGTCAGCACTTTTTTGGGGGGCGCCAAATAATATTCCATTGTATGTATACGTGGAATTTGTTTACCCATTTCTCAGCTAATGGACATTTGGTTTATTTCCACCTTGGGGCTATTACGAACGATGCTTCTGTCAACAGTTGGGTACAAGTTTTTGGGTGAGCATATGTTTTCAGTTCTCTTGGGGCTATATCAGGAGTGGGATTGCCAGGTCATAGGGCAGCTCTGAGTTTAACTTGTTGAGGAACTGCAAACTGTTTCCCAAAGTCGCTGCATCATTTTACATTGCCACGAATATATATTTTTTAAACAAGAAGGAACATATTCCTGGGGCAAATGGATGTACTGATTAACTTGAGAAATCATCGACCATGTGTGGAGCAAGCCGAGAACCATACTAACTCAGGACTTGCCGTAGGGATGAAGATGTTCCGAATCTGAGCTGTCCCACGTGGGAGCCACCAGACCCGGGCGGCTACTGAACCCTTGAGATGTGACTACTCCGACGGGGGACCTGAATTTGTAATTTTATTAATTTTAATAAATTTAAATTTGATTTGCCCCACGTGGCCAGTGGCTGCTGTGTTGGTCAGCAGAGAACTTAATTTAATCTCTCCTGTCCCTAAAAACTCACAGTTCCCAAAATAGTTGCCTTGATTTACCGGGAAAGTGACGTGCCTGCTGGTCTGCATCTCATGGCCCCAAACTAGCTCCTGCCACAGACATTACAGAGGATAAATTCGGAGGCTATGATGCCTTCAATTAGAACTGCACCACATTGAAATTCAGGTAACTCCCAACTTTTTCAGGGACGTGTTTGGGAAATTGACACTTTGTGTAGCTCCTTTATGCTTTCAGCTCACTCAGTTTAAAGCACTGGCTTTATTGTTTTGTTTCTTAGTACAAGAGGAATACATACTCACTGTAGAGAAGCATGAGAAGAAAATAAAAATGACCACAGGCAACTACTGTTAATATCTTGGGTGTGTGTGTGTGTGTGTGTGTGTGTGTGTTTGTCTCGACACAGAATTTGTTTTTATTTCAGCTTTGGGGACAGGGAATAGAAGTGCCATTGGAACCAGTCTTCCTCCTCACAGTTCCTGTGAGAAGACTTCCTTCTCTTACTGCGTTCTCACTGCGCGCTAGGCCCGTGCTCTTTGGGGTCGGTCTCCTGGGGAAGCTGGATAAAAAACCCATTCCAGCCCAGGGGGACCAGGTGCTGACGGGGGCGGGGTGGGGGGAGGCGGTATCAAGAGCAGAGAAAGCCCTGGAGAGGGGGAGCCTCTGCCTGGGGAGTTGTGGAAATCTGCGAAGGGGAAGTGACATTTGAGCCGGACATTGGAATTGAAAGAAGGTATGACACATAGGAGAAGGGGAGGGGTGTTGCAGGCAGAGGGAACAGCATATGCAAAGGCATAAAATAGGGGTAAGCTGGGCGTGTTCAGGGAGGGGGGACTGCTCCTGTTTGGGTGGAAGGGTAATCGCATGGGTCATGTGTGGCTTATCGGCTTTAGTGTCATCGAATTCTCCTATTCACCTGACGAGAGAAGTAAAATGTCATTCCTGTTTTTTATAGGCAGAGAGTGAAAGCTGAGGGAGACTAAGTAATTTGCCCAAGGTTGCACAGCTTGGGAGGGGCAGAGCTGGGATTGTGTTTGTGGAGCACAAAGCTCAGTCTTGACACGGGGGGAGGCTGGAGCCCGGTGGGGGAGAGACCTTGCTGCCACATGCAGGAACTGAGAAGTTACCTCCGGGGCAAAAGCTCAGCAGGGTCCTGGCGTGACTGGATCTGTGTTTAAGGGAGGTCATTGTGGCTCCTTTGGAGAGAGCTCCACCCACGCTGTAAGCAGGTCTGCAATTTACCTGGGACTGAATTCCTCTCAACACACACACACACACACACACACACACACACACACACACGCGGCTCCTGTGATAGGAGCCTCTGAGAATCCAGCACATTTTGTCTCTGTCTCCCTCCCCCAATAAAAGTCTGTAGCAGCAGCTTGAGATCGGTGTCTCTTCTAGACCATGGTGGGGGGCACGGGACCTAGCTCCTTGCCAGGGCACCTGGAACAAATCGCTTCCCAGTTTCCTCTTCTGATAAATGAAATTGTTGGAATTTCTGTGTTTCAATGCCCTTTCCATCTTTAAAAACTGGCTCCTAAAAGTAGTGGGCCCTATTAAGGGATTTCGCTGTGGCTACACACCATGATTTTGGGAGAACTGAGAGACTTAGAGACTGGCTACCCCTGGATTTTAGAGCCTCTTAGTGTTTCCTGCATGAGGCCAGAGATCTGGCTTTCTAGGCATCACTGAAGATATAACAGAATCTTCTTTTGTTTGCAGACTAGGCCAATGGAAGCAAATAACCTAATTAGGACCTCACAAGCAGCTTGCCCAGTTAAAGCTAATTTAATTAAGGTCTTATTAGTTGTTATAACTACTTTTTAATGAAGCTTTATTACATTCAACTACGCAGATCCCGAGCAATTGTATTAAATGTTGGCAAATGACCCATTAGTCTTTGATTTCGGTTCTTTTTTGCATGGTTCCCACCTATCCTGATATTCAGATGCTTGTGGTTGATTTTGTGTTTTCTTCAAAGCCAGATGCAACCTTGAAGGCATATTTCCCTTTTTTACCCAATTTCCCATTTCTCTGGGATTCCCTGCACACTGGAGTTACATTGGAGTGATATGAAGGAGGTCCCCATTGACCTTCCATATTTCCTAATATTTCCACTGTTAATCACTCCCAGATGGGAAAATTTTGAGGACTAAGGGCCCCTCCTTGAAATTGCCAATGGTATTGTGGAAACACAGAAAGCCATTATTATGGATTAATTAACATCTTACCGAAGATTAGCTTATAATATTAGCTAATTGACCAATAAATGAGACTCAAGAAAATCAGTCCTGGGAGTGAGTAGTTTTGATAGTTGCTGTGTAGAACAGGATGGGGAAACCAAGAGTTAGTTTCTACTATGCACCAGGCACTGGGCTAGGTACTTCCACATTTATTATCCCCTATTTAATCCTCTTAAGACCTTGATATGAATGCATTATTATAACTGATCTATAGACAAGAAAGAGGAGCACAGAGAGGTTGAGTCAGTGTCAACGTTGCACAGCTAGTAAGGGGGAGAATGGGGATTTGAAATCCCAGGACAGCAGGCAAAGGCTTGGAGAGGGTGGCAGTGTGGGGAGCCTTAGCCTCTAGGGGGCAGTATCAGCACAGTGGGGGTTACATTAAGCACTTGGGGGGTGGAGGAGTATTATCTGTGTGCAGGTAAACCCCAGGACAAGTGACAGAGCGGCACTGAAAACAAACCTGGCGGGGCTCACCATTGGACCCTGGTGGGGCTGACGTGCCTGGGTTCCGTCTGCCTTTGTCATCATTGGCAGTGTGCTGGCATCATTAAGAGCATGGGACTGGCCTCAGGCTGACACAGACACAGAGACCACTGCCAGCTTCTGTAGGTAGGAACCTGGGCAAGCTGTTTAAGCTCTCTCAGCCACGATTTTCTCATCTAGAAAAAGGGATACTGGTGTCTTCCTCATATTCCCGTTGTGAAAGTTACAGGCTGCATGTCAGGCGTCCAGCCCAAGGAAAGTGCCAGTAAGTAGCCGCTCCTCCACTTCTAAACTGATGAGCTGTGTGGCTATGGTGGGAGGGCCATGGGGAACAGGAAACGGACCTCCAGGGAAGGGGGGGGATCCAGCGTTATTAGGTTCGTGGTTCTTAAACTTGAGTGCACACCAGAAACACCTGCTGGCTCAGAAACCCCCCCCCCCCATCCTGTCACCTGCAACCCCAGTCTCTGATTCAGTAGGTCTGGGGTGGGGGCCAAGAACTGTCATCTTTAACAAATTCCTGGGCACTGCTGGTGCTGCTGGACTGGGGACCACACTTGGAAACTCACTGGATAAGGTCGATCATAGTGGGTGCTCTCTGACCAATACAGATGGTCGCTCCAATCCCTGGGATGGCCACAAGCATAATATTCTGAGTCCTCCAGAGTCTGGGATGAAGCAGAGAAGCAGAGCTCTTCCCCTTGTTTTTACCCTGCTTCTGTGTGTGTGTGTGTGTGTGTGTGTGTGTGTGCGTGTGTGTGTGTGTGTTTGCCATTGAGAGCCAGTCCTTGCAAACAAGGGCCAGGAATGTGCACTCAATGACGATGCCTTATTTATTTTTTGCCATGCCAGTCTCTGAGCCTGCTTAGGTTGAAGGGATATTTGTGGTTTAAATGAACCGATTTTGTGGCGGAATGTGCTGATACAATTTGTTCTTCACAGAGAGCAAGGAGGGGTTAGGCTCTAAGTAACAACTTTGAATTCATCTATTAGCCTCAAAATTTACATTTAAAAAAAAGCTTATCACTGGTTTAACAGGACAGATATTCTCAGACATGCAGAAGCAAGGGTGCTTGCCTTCCATCATTCTTTTACCAACAAGGGTCATCTCACTGGATACCAGTGAGATAATATATGTGAAAGCATCCAGCATAATGTTTTATAAATAAAAAAATCTGATTTGCTATGTTCATTATGTTCATTAAACAAATGTTTTTTGAGCCCTTATAAAATGACAGCATGCTTTTACATGACGGTTTCTCTACTTCAGCACTACTGATATCCGGGGCCAGTTTGCTGTCCTGGGCAGTGTAGGATGCTTAGCTGTACCCCTGGCCTCTCCCACTAGATGCCAGTAACACACTCTAGTTGTGACCATCAAAAATGTCTCCTGGCATCGCCAAATGCCCCGTGGGGGGGCGGGAGGGAGTGGGGAATCGTCGTTGGTAAAGAACCATTGCTTTACATGAGTAATCTTATTTCGTCCTCACAAGGACCCAGTGGAGGATGTGTCATTTGTCCCATTTTAGAGTGGAAAGGAGGAACAGAGAGGTCAAGCAATTTGCCAAAGCCCACACAGCTAGTAAAGGGGCAGGAACAGAATTTGAACTCAGGACTGACATAATCCAAAGCCTCAGTCTTGAAGACTCTTCCTGTTTCTTAGAGCGCACACTTAAGGAAGTGTAGGGAGGGGAGTCTACTTAATCATATACGCATTCCGGTGGTTGCTTCTGAGGAGAGAGGTGAACCAGGAGATGAGTTGGGGCTTTTAGATGTATTTGTAACATTTTATTTCTTAAAAGAAGAAAAAAGATACATAGCCAATTCAGCAACATGTTAACATTTGTTAAATCTGGGTGGAGGAGTCATGGGTGTCTCTCTTAAATTATTTTTTGTACTTTCTGGAATGACTGAGGTATCTCATAATTAAATATCAAAATAATTTTAAAAAGAGCGAAACACGAGTAGAAATGTAAATATCTTCTGATATTTTCTGAGCATGTGACCATCACACTTGGCACTCTATTTACTCAGTTTTTTGTTCTTTTCCTCTTTCTTAACAGAGGGATCCCCCAGCCTTCTAATGTGAAGGAATCAACTGTAATTTTGTTTCCCCAAAAGGCCTAGCTCCTTTGTAGAATTCGTCATAATCATGGCAATATTGACAGGACCTTATTAAATATCTCCTTCAAAGTGGATAGTGTTAGAGCCCTCACATACGTTAAAAGCTGATGTTTATGCAATATTTACTAGTGTTTGGCACCCAGCTGAGTCCTTTTTATCTTTCCTTATTAATTCCTCACTTACAATCCTATGGGCGGTTGACTTTGGTCACTTTTTACAGATGAATTAATTCAGGCTTAGAGAGATGAGCCACAGAGCTGGGACTCCAGACCTGGATTTGTCTGATTTCAACGTCCCTGTTCTTTCTAGTAGATAAGCTGCCACTCAAACAGGAAGTCACAAAGGACCAGGAGGCTGTCCCAGAGAAGGGAAGGTGCCAGCCCTCTCCACTGGATGAGGGGGTGAGATGGCAGCAGCAGAAGACAGGTGGCAGGAAAGGTTTTCCTGGTCAGCTTCTGAGGATCCCTGGCTGGTCCCAGGCACCTGGCTTAGCTTCTCCTTGATCTCTGGCCCTGTGGCAGTGGGTCAAAGTTCGTCCCGTCCCTGCCCTGTCCTAGATGCTGGTTCCAACACCTCTAGATTTAGTACAGTCTGAAAATAACCCTGTGTCTCCTTCCAGATCAGCAGTTCAAGGTCAGTATTAAATTTCACCCCTGGCTGACCAGGGCCCGTTGACTGCCTCTCGAAAAGCCTCCTATCCCAGCCGAATCTGCTCAACAGGCCATCTCCTCGCTTCTTGAACAGTGCTCAATTCAATTTTCAGTTCATGAGGCTGGCATCTTCCAGAGCCAACTTGAATTTTGCTACTAAAATGTGGTGCATTTGCCACGCTCTGGTCTAAATATAGACTGTCCACTGCATTCCCTGGCTCTGCACGGGCCCCCATGGTGGGGTGGGGCAAGTTCGGGTGCCCAGAGGAATCCTTCCTTATGAACTCATCCTCCAAATGCCTCAAACTCAACTGTTTTCCTGGAGGGTGGAGGGCAGAGTTTTCTTTTATATTGTTATAGCTTTAAATCAGAAGCCCTGGAGCCTCGAACCACTGATGTGGACAGTGGTGGGCCTGGCAGTCTTGCGAAAGATCAAATCCGTTTACACACCGTGGGTGACTGCTTTTTGTTCTCACATCCTGGGTAAGATAACACACATTCCAAGGCCGCTGCCTGCTCTGGCTCCCCGGATGGATGGGGTGTTGCATTCCAAGAGGGCAGCTTGCTAGCCCTGAACTCGGGAAGCTGACACCAAATTAGCTGGAAGGATTTGAAGCTTTCAAGCTATCTTATCACCTCTGAGGGGAAGCTGACTTGTCACGCGGATGCCTGAAACTTCTTCACTGGCAGTGAGAAGCTATCAGTGTAAAAAGTGGTCTCTTTAGCTGTGCTGAAACACACTTAGTGGGAGTGGAAATTGCTATGCCCTTCCCAGGGGGTAATTTGGTGATGTATGTTTGATGCGTTTACCTGAATGTACCTTTTTGTTCTAGCCATTCGAAGTGGACTTTATCCTAAGAAAACCCTTAGGGCAGGTGCAAAAAGATCCTAAAGGAAAAACGGATATAGAAGAATATTTGTCACGGCTGCAATCTCAAAATAAAGGTACATTAAGAGAAGATGGATTATTGTAAACACACAAAAAATGCGTAGCCTCATTTCCCCCAAATTTCCCCTATCAAGGTGGCAGAGATCAGAAAGCTTGATGACACACTGTTGGCGAATGTGTGGGCACTCTCCAATATCAGTTATGGAAATGCAAATTGGTACAATCTCTACGGAGGATGATTTGGCAATATCTATAAAAATGTAAAAATTTCCTCAGAATAATCCACTTCCAGGATTTTGTCTCATAGATGATGTAGAAAATAATGAAGAGTGTACAAGAATATTTACTATAGTGTTGTTTGTGATAACAAAAATTATGAAACAACCTAAATGTCCTTCCATAGAGGCCTACTAGGGCAAAAAAAAAAAAAGCGCAATGGAGTACTACGCAGCTTTAAAAAAGGATGAGGTTGCTGTACTTATATTGAAGTCAGAAGATCTCCAAGATATGTTATTTAGTGAAAAAACCCAAAGTGCCAAATAGTGTTTTTAGTATGTGATTTCCATTAAAAAGAACATACAAATATATTTCATAGACTATCTCTGAATGGCTATGCAGGAAATTGACAACAGCTGCCTCCAGCAAGGGGAAGCAGATGGCTGTGGGCCAGTGAAGTGAGAGGGACATACATACTTCTCACTCTATACTTTGTGAATGTGATACTTTGCATGTGTCTCACCTCCTTACATAAATGGATTGTCATAAGTGGATTGGTTAAATACATTATGGTACTTTCCATTATGGAATGCAATGCAGCATTAAAACACATGAAAAATAAATGAAAAAATGAAAAGATTCAGATTTATTGAAATGGCAAGAAGTCAACCCTTGAAGCTTAGTGAAAAAAGCACTAGGTGATCCAATTTGTGTATACACACACACACACACACACACACACACACACACTCATATGGAAAATTCTGGAAAGTTCCATACAAAAAATATTAAAACATGATTATATAGAGAAGGATTATGGATGACGTTTGCTTTCTTTTTTATATCTTGCTGTTGTGTCTAAATTATTTTTCACTACCAAGAGTGACAAAATTCTTCTCATTTTGAAAAAACATGTAAAACCAAAAATCAACAAACAACTTGACAACATATTTTTGAACTGGGGCGGTGGGCAGGGCTGTATTCCACAGAGAAAGGGGACAAAGTAATTTTTAAGTGTTCTAGAGCTGATGATCACATAATAGTATGTGTATACACACACACACACACACACACACACACACACACACGAGTGGGAGGGAGGGGAACAGGGAGAGGGAAAAGGAGAGAAGCAGAGTCCCTGCTGAGGGCGGAGCCCGAAACACTTGACCAACTGAGACACTCTGGCGCCCGTAAACTATTTGTTTTAATGACACTTCACGTTTTACTGTATTTTAAATTTCTTATTTATGTAAAATTGAACATAATCAGGCTAAACCTAAAACACCAAACATTCCTTGCCCCGGCAATTCCATTTCTAGGAATTTATCCTGAACACGTGGGTATAGACATATATAAGAAAATATTCATTGCAACAGTGTTTGTAGTAGTAAAAGGCCAAACATAACCTAAATGTCAATGGGGAAACTGGTAAGTACAATGGGATACTCCATAAAATGGATTATGATACAGCCATGAAAAGGAAAGCAGTAACTCTATACATTGACATAGAACTATGTCCGAGACGCCCTGTTGAGTGTAAAACAGAACCTTCACTATCTGATAATTTTTACAAAATGATACCATTTGTAAAGGTAAACAGGGCATGCCTGGGTGGCTCAGTCGGTGAAGCGTCTGCTTTTGGCTCAGGTCATGATTCCAGGTTCTGGGATGGAGCCCCGCATTGGGCTCCTTGTTCAGCAAGGAGTCTGCTCCCCCCTCTGCTTGCCACTCCCCTTGCTTGTGTGCTCTCCCTCTGACAAATAAATAAATAAATAAAATCTTAAAAAAAAAAAAGGTAAGCAGGGTAGAAATGCACATATACACATACACATTCAAATATATGGACATATACACATATACCTATGTATGCTTACAAATAAGTAGAATATTTCTGGAAGCATACACATCCTGGGGTAATAGTGTTTGCTCCTGGGAAAAAGACTGAGGGTCCAGGATATGGGCAGACCTGGGTCTGGTGAGGGCAGACGAATTTTGTTCACTGCTTTTTTTTTTCTTCTTTCTGATTTAAAAGTTTATGCCTTATTTTTTAAAAGGTTTAATTTTTCGTTTGTCAGAGAGAGAGAGCACAAGCAGGGGGAGTGGCAGGCAGAGGGAGAAGCAGGCTCCCTGCTGAGCAAGGAGCCCAATGCAGGACTCGATCCCAGGATCCTGGGATCATGACCTGAGCCGAAGGCAGACGTTTAACTGACTGAGGCACCCTGGGGTCTCTGTGTTATTTTTTAATAAAGAAGTTAGCTGATAAAGAGTGGTTACGAGTAGTTATGTAAAATAGTTACAAAGCATGATGGCACGTTCCAAGTTCCCTGTGGTCTTAAGACCACATTGTTTGGAAGAAAAATGTACAGAGAACTTCACATCCTGAAGAACATCTTTATAATGTCATGTGTCAGGGTTCTTATTCTGGGGCTGTGGGCTGGGGTCTGTGAACTTGGATGGGAAAAATCACTTCTTTTATTTTTAAACTAACCTTTGGCTGAAAGTTAGCATTTCCTTTAGTAGGAATGTGAGCAGCAAACCATAGTAGAATTAGCAGGATTTGTCACCAATAGAAATCAGATTTATGATATCACATTACATTTGTTGCAGATATCTTGAAATATTTGCACTTGTCACTACTTCAAAATTATAGTGGTTATTTGACTTGCTGCTAGATCTTGTTTATTTAATACGTTAATAAAGAACATTTTTTATTCTATCATAAATTTGTTTTTTTCAACATTGGAATGACCATTTCAACACAACTGGTTTTCTTCGCAATCTTGTCTCTTATTTTATGTGTCCATAGTAGAAGGGGCTTCCCCAGGTTGTCAAAGGGGCCCAGGCAGCAAGAAAGCCCAAGAACCCTTGTGTTCAGGTAATTTCTGAAGGGCTCGGGACAAGAAGTAACAAATGGAGGCGAGGAGGGTGTACTTGGAAGCAGGGAGAGGGGCCCTACCACTTTCTTTTGATGCCAGGGGGCGATTTATGGCCTGAATATATAAATTGGAGATGTAATTTTGTTGTTGTTGTTCCAGTTGGTGGAACTTCCTTCCCCCCACCAGCTGCCTCCCTGGATCTCTGCCCGGCTGTGCTGGTGGTGTGAGCCCTGGGGCCCATGCCTGCGAATGACAGTAAGCCCGGCTTGCCCTTGGTCCCATTTTAACCTCCTTTTGGGGCATAGCCAGGGTGCTGAGCTCAGCCTCTGAGCAATGCACGTCAGCCTGGCAAGAAACTATCTTAAAGAAGAATTTCAAAACTCATGTAAAGCCAAGCCCCAAATGCATCCCGGCTTCAGGGGAGCAAGACGCTGTGAGCAGATACCCCTGAAAAAAGTTAAATGGGGCTCTGCGAGGAATGGTTCCCGTGTGTGTGCTAGAATATTCTGTTTCTGAACCTTTTGGCCGGAACTGTTCCTTGATGCAAACTTATAGCACAATTTGTGTGCTCCTACCAGAGGGGTGCTTGAGGGCTCCCGGGGGGCTCAGATGTGCTGCTGGTGGGTGTGGTCAGATGTATTCTTGACAAGAGTCCTGGGAACACAGGCCTGCCAATGAGCACTCTACCCGGGTTGACTCACGCTCTGTCATGCCAGGAGTGGGGGTGATGGATGGAGTGAAGATGCCGCTCCCCCTACAGATATTCCAGCCTTAGGAGTCCTTCGGACACAGCTTACTCTGTCCTCTGTTCCCCGAATCTTATTATTTCAGCCTACCCTTTGTCTTGTCTCTGCATTCCAGAACACACGCCCTTCAGATCACACCACTTCTCTTGGGTGAGATGGATCCATTCCTTCATTTACTAAGTATTTAAGGTCAGGCAGCCACGGTTTCAGACCCTGCCTCCAACACTTGTGTAACCAGGGTAAGTTAGCTGAATGAAGATCTACACATTTCCAATCAACATTTACAGTGACTCCTCTTGCCCGCAAAGAAGTTGCATCTTTCCTCCTGAACTCATTGTTCACTTCATTCTCATTCTTCATCTCTCTCCAGATGGGCGAGGCTATGGGCGCCAGGTTCTCTCTTCTCCCGCACCGCGGGCTCCCCAGGGATCCGGAGGCACAGTTGCACACTTCTCTGCAAACACTCTTACTCTGGGGTTTCGAACGGGGAGCTACTTGTAGCACGCAAAGTTTGAGTGATACATTTATTTTGAGAGTAAGAGGGGTTATTAATTTTTTAAGATTTTATTTTTATTTATTTGACAGAGAGAGAGCACAAGCAGGGGGAGCAGGCAGAGGGAGAAGCAGGCTCACCAAGCAGGGAGCCCGATGTGGGGCTCGATCCCAGGACCCTGAGATCATGACCTGAGCCGAAGGCAGACGCTTAATGACTGAGCCACTCAGGCCCCCCAGAGGTTGTGATAATAATAATAATAATAACTATAATCATGTTTTGGTAACAGACATAATGGAGGCGAGGATGTCTGGTCACTTCATCGTAAAGCAATGTGGTATTACCAGAGAAGCAGACCCAGTGAGTCTTTAGAGCTTCAGCAAACCTGCGACATCTCCACTTTTTTGGGAAGTACTTTGATATTAAAGAAATCAAAGTAGTCTTCATGGAATAAACTAGAATGTTGTGGGTCTAACATTTATTTTAAGGCTTCATATGTGTGTGCGTGTGTGTACATGTATGTATTTTAATTTAGAATTTCAGTTAGAGGTGGGAGAAGCGTTCACTACTCATTACCTTGGGCCTCTCTACAGGTCTTAATCTGGCCCTGCTATAAAGTCCCCAGAATTGTCTCCTCCTCCACTTCTTCCACGGGGACCGAGTCTGGCCATATCCTCCCAAGAGGTGAGAGGAACTTGACAAGGGCCGCTAAGGTGAGGGAAAATGGGGTTGATTGAACAAGGTCTCCCCCTGGAGTGGGTGGAATGGTAACTTTTAATAAAGAATGAAGATGCTGTCCAATTTTCAAGCTTCTGCCTGTGTCCACTCTGGTCTTCACTTATCCCATCTTTCTTCATTGGCCCCATGACCCGCCCCTCTTGGTATTTGGTTTTACAAGAAGCAGTCATGACAGTCTCCTCTCAATGTGCCTGTGATCGTTTCTGGAAATGAACGAAGTCATTTAACGGCTCTAAGCCCATTTCCTTATTTATAAAATGGGCAAGACCCTAATACCTGTGTGATGGGAAAATGGTAGGTAAGGCCTGGAATGCACTGTCTGAATCATAGCTGCAATTGGTATTTTCACTGAGAGTCTATTAGGTACACGTCTTTAGGCGTGGAGGATGAGATGAGTCAAACCTGGACCCTGTCCTCCAGAGGTCCACAGCCTGACAGTGCTGCCCACGAGCTGCACATCATCCTGATGCCTGTGGACAGACGGCGTGGGCCTCATAGACACAGGGTAGAGGGAGGGATCGCTGCCAGGAAAGGCATGGGAACCAAGAAAGCTTCTGTGAGAGAGGCGTCCACAGAACCGGGGTTTTACAGGTAGGCAGGATTGGGATATTCAGAGGGTACAGAAGGAGCATATCCAGTAGAGAAACAGTCTGAGCAAATGCACAGGGGAAGGGAGATGCAAAGTGTGTTTGGGAAACGACAACTAATTCTATCCGACTGATAGTATGCTCCTAATTTTCCTGCTAAACTCGCAGTGTTGCTGATGTACTCGTTCAGTTAGCTTCTGTGAACACCCGTGTTAGGCAGAGAGGAAAGATGTGGTCACTCCTTATAAGACATTCACAGTTTGTGGAGGAGAGAGGTAAGTCGATCAGTCACCAGGCTGCTAGGGAGAGCCATCCCTGCCGTGCTTGGGCATAGATGAAGGGCACCTGCCTAGTCTCAGCGTTCCTTCTCTCTCTCCCTCTTTTTAAAATTTACTTATTTATTTTGGGGGGACAGAGAGAGAGAAAGAGAGAGAAAGAGAAGCAGACTCCCTACTGAGAACAGAGCCCCATATGGGGCTCCATCCCAGGACCCCAAGATCATGACCTGAGCTGAAATCAAATGTTGGTTGCTTAGCCAACGGAGCCACCTAGGCGTCCCACAGATCCTCTCGTTATGGGAACTCTAAGGCCCTGGGAGGGACCCCAGGAATTTTCCTCATAGTTGTATGATTTTGTAACGTTTTCAAAAGCAGGATCTATTAAATGCAATTGATTAGGTCACTGTCAACTTCCCTCTATCACACTTCCCCTCACATGGGTGTTAGTAAAGGGGCCGCGAGCATTTTTGGAAGCTACTAAGAGTTGAGATATAGTTCATTTGGGTTCTATTCAATATATATGCGCAGTTTGCAGACTTTTCTTCCCGTATAGCTTGGTCATCACTAGCCAGTTACTGCAAGGTGGGAAAATAACTTCTAGAAATACTCTCTTGTTCCTGATGCTGACTCACCTGGACTTGTGACATCGAGAGGTAGGGCCAGAGGCTGAGTCGTGATATGATAAGTCCTGTGGTGCGGGGACCACATGTATCTGGGTGGCACAGGTGAATCACGGTCTGAAATAGATCCAGCCAGGAACCCAACTAAACTGTGAAAAAGTCTTCCAAGTTTTATGTTTTTCCCAAATTTGATTAAAAAAAATCTTTTTTTAAAAAAATTTACTTATTTGAGAGAGGGAGAACACTAGGGGGAGCACAGGGAGAGGGATAAGCAGACTCCGTGTTGAGCGTGGAGCCTGACGTAGGCCTCAATCTCCTGACCCCAAGATCATGACCTGAGCTGAAATCAAGAGTCGGAGGCTTAACCACGGAGCCACCCAGGTGCCCCCAAATTCTATAAAAGTCTTAAAAAAGTATGCAAAATCATCAATCATAAGTTGAGAGGCTGCAGAACGTCGGAAGTATCCATAATAAAAGAGAAATTTTGAGTTACCTTGCTAGGGGAAAGACCCGATTATTTTTGTATTTCTTTATGTTCTCGCCAGGACATGATGCCTCTCGGTCACTGAATGATAGGCTGCCACTTGCCCTTCCTGTCCTCCTTCTCTGACTAGACTCTGGGTTCCCCCAACTCCTTCTCAGGGTTCCATAAATCGCAGCTCAGAGCTCCACACTTAGGGTACTGCCAGTGATAACCCTTTAGCACGATTTGATTGCCCAGATGCGAATCCAGGTTTTATCCCTCATCAGCTGGGTAGCCTGAGGCAAATCACTCAACCTCTCTGAGCTTCTGGTCTCCTTTTCTGTAAAATGGGGACAATAACAGTGCGTACTTCGTAAGCCTTTGGAGAGGAGTCAATGAGAGAACGTACAGACGCATCTCCCAGCCCTGGGTAGCACAGTGAGCCTGGCTCACGGCAAGACCTCATAAATGGGATCTATTAGTATTATTACTATCAGACATGGTCTGGGAGCACAGTGATTGCGGAAACATCCTGCAGATACCGGAGAAAGCAATTTCCCAGTGTGGCCCAGCGGCCATCAGTTATTTTTATGAGCCGCACACACACACTCAGGTAAAGGCATTTCCTGCATTACACATCGGAACGGGCCCATCTGTGACGGCACTGCAGCTACACCCACACCCGTCGGCATTTCTGTGGCCTGTTTTGCCCCAGCAGGATTCAGTGCCTCCACAAATGCCCCCCCCCCCTGTCGTACCCTTCACACATCATCCCTCCCCCTCCTGCCCTTCTGCCCCAGTCCTTTGAACGTCACTGCAAAGCGGAGGCTAACTCATTATTTATCCCCTCCCTCCCTTGTGCCCTCCTTTACTTCTTGCTTTCTCTCCCAAATATTTATTGCGTCTCACCACCGTGGGATCTTCTATGATGCCAGGACTCACGGCAAAATTTCAAGAACATTTTTGGTGGGGATACACATAGGGTTACAACTTGTTATTCTGCCAAGTAGGACATTAAACACACACATACACACAGGACTATTATCACTACGTATTACCATCATTCCATCAAAGAAATGCTATTTCAGTGTCCCAAAATAGAAAGGACATAGTCTTTAGATTAAAAGGACAGTCATTTATATAAAATACATTTGGAAAAACAGACTTTTTCTCATTTTTTCCTCATTTGGTCACGAGCCAGTAAAAATGTTAGGCCCATGGGCACCAGACCCCAGACAAATGTTCAGAAAGCCCTGCAGTAACAACAGGAATGACATAACAAATGCTTACTGAATGCAGAATGTGGAGTCTGATGGACTCTACCATTTACTAGCTGTGTGACCTTGGGCCAGTTACCAAACCTCTCTGAACTCTTGCTCCCGCACCTATAAACACAGGGATGATGACACTTGCTCTGCAGAGGGGTTTGTGAGGATTATGTGCAATACGTGGCATTCAGTGGTGAGCAGTGGACCCCGTACATTGAAGAGCGGCTTCTACAGCGCTCATTCTCTTCCTCTTCTCCGGGGAAGCTCTAGTTGAAAGAATTCACCTTCCTTCCTGCCAGGGTTTTCTGCCTTCCTCCACGTGGACCAGCCCAAGGGACTGGGAAAGATTGGAGATGCTTCTGGCCACACTGGGGGAAGCATAAGCAAGTTTTCTTGGCTCTCCACGGGGTGTTCATTCCAGGGGTTCCCAGGCATGGGGAGGGCTGGGGCTAGGCTGGCAGCATAAGAATCACCTGGGAACTTGTTAAAAATCAGGGTTCTCCACCCCCTCATGAGAAATTCTGATACAACAGGTCTGTGGTGGAGCCCAAGCATCTATGCTTTTGGGAAGAGCCCTCTGCCAGAAAGTTCTGATGAATAGCTGGGCAGTTGTTGGTCACGGTGCCCAGCATTTGGGTTGGGACATCCTGTCTACTCATCAGAGTGTCTGGCAGACCACTGCTAGCATGCTTTCCTATGAACCCTGATGAATGCGGTCTGAGGAAGGTCCTGGGAGGAATCCTCTTGGCTGTGTTTTGCTGGTATCTCAACGAATGATACCTGCATTGCCCAGAAACTTCAGAGTTATTCCAGACACATTTCTTGTTCTCACCAACGCTCCTAAATCATATAACCAACCCATCCGCAAATCCTTGAATCTGTCCGTTTCTCTCTGCCTTCAGCGCCCCAGCCGAGTCTAAATTACCATCAGCTCTCCCTGGGCATGTGGCCTCCTAACTGCCATGTCTCGGACTCGTGCTCCACACGGAGGCCTAATTCATCGTTTCAAGACATAACTCAGATGGTATCTCTTGTCTGCTTCAGATGCCTCAGTAGGGGCCAGTGTAGCTTAAGATAAAATCTTAAGTCCTTGACGTGGCCTAAAATCCTTGCATGGCCTGGCCTCTGCCCACACCTGCAGCCCTGACCTGCACCTGGCCTCCCCTACCCTCCAGCCTTGCTCCTTCCCCACCAGCTCCTGCCTCAGGACTCTCGGGCAGGCCCTTCCTTCTGCCCGGACCGTCTCCTTCTACCGACCACCTTCCCTGGGTTAACTCCTCCACGGCATGTCACTCAGGGACCCCTGTGACATGCTGCCTCTTGTTATATTTACTTCTAATAGCATCTCACCCCTTTACTTTCAGGTCACATTTACAGTTTGTGGTTGTGTTTATTCGTGTGCATGTGTCTTTCAAATGATCTGTTTCCCACTAGAACTAAATCTTACGAAGACATGGAACACAGCTGTTTTGCTCACCACTGTATCGCCAGCACAGTACCTGGACAGAGTAGGCATCCAGTAAATACGTACTTATTCAATGAATGAATGAGTGAATGCATGATTCGAGACGTAGAGCTAGATTCTCAGATGGAGGACAAGGTTCCACTTTTTCCTCTGGCTGGGGCGATAGAAGGCCCAGCGTCGGGAGACCCACATCCTACACAGTGCCGGAGGCGTGGAGCAAATCTAGCCCTGAGCCAGAATGTGGATGACCTTCCCTGATGTTTTCTGGGTGAGTCTTTTTGCAGGGGGAAGCGGGAAGTGGAAGAAAGACAGGGCTTTGTAACAGAAGCACAATACCCATTTGCTATGAGAGCAGACTGGGACCGGGGAGCAAGAAGGCCAGACATCTAGCCGCAGTCAGTGGAACAGGTATGTGCCTGTCCTGACAGACTGGGATTCAGCCCTTGGCTCTATCATTGACTTGCTGTGTGACCTGGGGCAAGAAGACTAACCTCTCTGAGCTCCTGCGTATCCATCTTTAGAGGGGGAGCAATTACTCTCCCCTGTCAGGGTAGCTGTGAGGATTAATGAGATAATGTCTGAAGAGCCTAGAAGAATGTCTGGCACATAGTACCTGCTTCATAAAAATACGATCTCACGAGGCTGTAAATATCCTGCAGGCAGAGGCCATGTAGCACGTAGTAGGTGTGTCAGGAAGTCTTTATTAATGATTTCATAAAAGGTTCTTTTCTTTCCTTCAGAAGGACTTTCCTTTTCCAGGAAGGACTTCCTGTGTATAAAAATTTCTCCTTCACTCAAACCAATTGTTTTCTTTGTGAGCACCTCAAATCCCCATGTTTCAAAACCTCAGAGCTGAAGGGTTAGTGTGTATATTTGTGGGGGTGGCTCTGTCCTGAGTCATTTCTGAGACCCTCGCCCTCCCCTGTGCAGGAATTCATCAGCCCCAATGAGAGGACTAGAGAAACAAATCAACGGAGAAAGGGATTCCTGTTTGGTCCCAGTACTATGAGAACACAACTGTTTCTTTGAAATTGACCTTCATTTATTTGGAGGGGAAAGCAGTTAGTTCAATAATGGCTTCCTGGTGCCTTTCAGCATTTTAAAAGACGGAAGAAAGATCTGGAGCGAGGCAAGGTTCCAGTGTTTTCTAAACAACGCACTAAACCCAGCTACCAGTTGGCTGCCCATCACTTCCTGCTACCCCCCACCCCCCAATCTATCCCTGCAATACAATGCACATCCCTCAGCAGCCCAGCCACTCCTCGAGACCCTGACCAGGTCTTCCCCAGGTGGGTGGGAGCTAGCCTTCACTCTAATGCCTGGCAGCTGAGGATTCCTTGGACATCCTGCATATGGCCCGTTGAGTAGAAATGCTGCTGTATTATATTCCAATTATTTCCTGTCCCTCCATGGCCCAATTCCAGGGGCTGAATAAAGAGGTCTTGTTTGGTGGAGTCCATCCCTGCTCCTGAGTAAGTGAGAGCTGGTCCCTGGCCCAACTTGGTCTGAGGCCACAGGGGAAGGGTGGGGAGGAGGTAGGGAGGGTGTTACAGGTGGGGAGAGCTCCACAGGAGATGAGGGGCCCTGCCCCACAGGCAGCCCAACCCTGCTCCCCAAAAATAAAAATAAGGGAGGAAGGAAAACAAATGGGGCCTCTGACCAGGACCCTGCAGAGGGCCTGGCTATTTTCCCTCCTTCCCAGGAGGGATCCCAACCCTCCTCTCCCACAGAGAAGACAAACACAGCTACAGAAATCTCATGCCATCTAGGCACTGCAAGTCTGTGGCTAATTGCAAGTTCCTCCTACCTGCACTTCCCTGTTTGCCAATGACTGTCTCCCCCTAGATCTGCTTTCTCTCCTTGCGAGCGAAAAGCATTTCATGGAAAATTTCGAATTTGGAACCTTGTTCAGATTCCAAAAGACTTACTGTTCTACATCATACTCCTGCTGTTTGGGTGTTATTCGAACTCAGGGGAAGTAGAAACCCACATCCCCATTTTGCTGGGATGGTCTTCCTAAGTTATCAAGAACATGCTAACTGAGCACCTTCTCTGTCTGAAACTCTTGAGTACCTTTCAAAGTCCATCCCAAACCCAAGGCCTGGAGTCCATATTTCTTACCTGCCAAGGCTTGGGCAGCCAAGGGAGAGGATGCAGGCAGAGTAGCTTAGGGACAGCACCTCAGGAGATCTCCAGGAGACAGTGGCAGGGGTGTTGAGAAAGGTTTCATGGCAAGCAGAGGAGAAACAAGCTCTGAGAGCAGGCCATGGAAACCAAGGACCTGAGATGTTAGGGGGTTACGGTCTCAGAAAGTCATGAACAGAAAGGGAGGAAAAGCGGAGCTAGGGTGAGGGAGGAGAAACCGAGGGTGAGTCTGAAGAGCGGGACCCACAGAGGAGCCACATCATCCTGCACCCCCACGTGCCTAGGGAAGGGCTAAGCTCTGCGGCATTTAAAACGTTGGTGTCCAGAAGGCTGGAGCCCGAAGGGAGCCGAGAGATCCTCTGGCCAGTGATTCTCGAAGCCTGGTCTGTGGACCACCTCTTCAGAATACCTGGTGGGCTGGTTAAACATGAGGATTCCTGGGACCCATCCGATTTACCGAATCTGTGGATTATGTCTAAGAAGCTGAATGTTTACCAAGTTTCACAGATGATTCTGATCTTTATTAAAGTTTGAGAGCCCTTGATTTAGTCCAACCCCCTTGTTCCCTGGAGTGAGCTCTGAAGTCCAGAGAGGTAAAGCAACGCACCTGGGGTAACAGAGCTCATTGATGGCAAAGCTCACATGAGAACTCTATTGTATTTGACCCCCCAGGGCAGTGCTCTTTCCATTTCAGCATGTAGGTGCCTCTTCACCTATATGGACCTGTTTCCATTGCCCCCTGAAATGAAAGCTTGCACCTTTGATCCATTCCCTGCAACCTGCTTCCTGAGGATGCTCTGGTCATAGCCTCTGCAGGCTGAGGGGCAGAGGCAGAAGGAAGAAAGGAGAAAGACTCAGTTCTGAGCTTTTAATAACAGGTGTGGGATTGGCCAGTGAGTAGAGAAGGAGAAACCCAGTTATGGCTGAGGGGAGGTTGGGATTTGGTTTGTAGTACGAAGCTAACTTTCATTGAGCTTTTGCTCTGCACCAGACACGGCATTAAGTCCTTTCCACGCATTTGTGCAAACCCAATGGAGCAAACAGTAATTGGCCTTATTTTGCAGATGGAGAAACTGAGGTTCATAGACAGTGGTCATTTGCCCAAGGTCCACAGCTAATGCATGACCAAGACCAAATCACTTTGACATACAACCATGATCTTTATATAGCCCAAAGCAGTGTGAACTGTTACCCACTTTAACCCAACAAGCCTGCAAAAGGACTCTAAGACCTTGGGAAAAAAAGAAAGCTTCTCTGCAGTGAGATGTGACCACTCTTGGCGGGGGGGGTGGGGGGTGGTGGTGGTATAGCTTCAAACGCTTCCCACATAACACACTAAAAATATTTCCAAAAGGCATTAACTTGCAAGCCTGCCTCCGAAATGACAACATGGACAGTAGGTTAAACACCTTTTTTCTTTATCTTTTTAAAATGGACATTCCTGATGTCAATTTGCTTTCTTTCCATTTACCCTTTTCTGGTGAAAGCAGTGTGTCTACAGAATTTTAGTTATTTGAGGGATCTGGTTGTGTTCGGTTCCACCAGAGCCCCGGGTGTGATTGCAGGCTTATATGGTCCATGGCATGTAGCAGCTGCTACCTCTTCTGATATCATGGCACATGACTTTGCAATGATCACCTCCCTCCATTCATTTTCTGGAGTGTCCCCTGGGATGGGAGAGGAAACCACAGCAGATCAGTGCCTTAGAGAAGGGACCAGTGTTTCCCAAGCCATGTGGACAGCATGTCACGGTACCCTCCTCTAGCTTTACCTCCTAACCAGACCTCGTCTTCTTAGGAAAAATCAGGAAGCTTTTTGAACAACTTAGTAAGACCACGAAACAAAAGAAGATGGACATATTTGTAGGAGAGGAAGAACTCAATTTCATCCCGCAGGCTTTGGTGTCTGGCAGCCTTCAGGTGAGGGACCACTGTCATTTAAATCTGGGTATTCCATGAATCACCAGAGTTAGGAACATTTTCGGGTAAGAATTGAAAACATGTGACCCTCTGTCTTCGTTCTCTTTCAAATCTCAAGCTTTAGATAACTCAAAGGCTGATCGGGGCGGTGCGGCTGTTAAAATGTTCTTATTAACTCCTAACGAAGGGAGTGCATTGAGGTGAGAGCAAGCGGTGAAGGGAGGAGGGGAGAACGCAGCCTCTGCAAAGCTCATGGGGAGCGTGGGTCTCTGCAAGAGCCCTGGAAATGCTGAATGAAAACCGCCTTTCTGCGTACGAGCTGCCTGCCTGCTCCCAAATGCCGCGTCTGCGGTAACTACAAACCACTTTGTATGCTGCATTAGTGACGCTGCCTCAGCCGGCACACCGTTACTACCGAGATAGCGCTGCTGGGATGGTCCCGTCCAGGGTCCTTTTTAATTATTAAACTGACGCTGCTGAATGAGTCATTCCACATACCAGGTTTTCCTCCTGTGGTTCTATTTCAAGTGCCTAGCACCTTACTTCGTGTGTTCCACTAACACCTGAGTGGGTTCTTAGCCAGCTAGCCGGTCTGCAAAGCCTTTGCAGAACATTCTCCAGTCTCCAAACACACACAGACCGCATAAAACACAAAACCCACAGCAAACTTTACAGTAGGGTCATCAGCAAACCCGAGATCTGAAAACACGCAGTTCCCCTCCGCCAGTCCCCAACTTACCAAGCGGCAGAGCGATGAAGAACGGTAGCCAGCACAGGATGAACATACCGACCACAATGCCCAAGGTCTTGGCTGCTTTCTTTTCCCTGGAGAACTTAAAAAGTTTGACAGCTATGGAACTCCTGGGGTTGTGGCCCTTGGCCTTGGTACTGCTGAGGGTGTCCTCATGAAAGTTCTTGGAGTGGATCCTCAGAGTCAGCTCCTTGGAGTTGGACATCTCTTTCATGACTCCGGCCTCCAGGTTCTTGGTGGTCCTCTTGGCAACGATGTAGACACGACAGTACATGACCAGAATGACCGCCAGAGGGATGTAGAAGGAGCCCAGCGAAGAGAAGAGGGCATAGAAGGGTTCTTCAGTGACCCCACATTCCTTGTCATCGTTGGGCGCCGGCTCCTTCCACCCGAGGAGAGGCCCGATGGAGATGACCGTGGACAAGACCCAGACACTGAGGAGCGCCAAGATGGCCTTCCTCCGGGTGACCAGCGTGGGGTACTGCAGAGAGTAGCGCACCCCAATGTAGCGATCGATGGAGATGGCGCACAGGCTCAGAATGGAGGCCGTGCAGCACAGGACGTCCACGGCGGCCCAGATGTCACAGAAGATGCGTCCCAGCACCCAGTAGCCGAGCACCTCCAGGGCGGCCGAGAAGGGCAGCACGGTGAAGCTCAGCAGCAGGTCGGCAATGGCCAGGTTGACGATGAAGTAGTTGGTGGGCGTCCGCAGGTGACGGTTGCAGGCCACCGACAAGATGACGACGATGTTGCCCACGATGGCAAAGAGGATGAAGGCGCCCAGCACCAGGCCCACGGAGATGGCCCTGGTGATGTCCAGCTGGGGCAGTGTGGAGTTGCTCGAGGTCTGGTTGGGGCCGGTGAAGTTGGCATTTTTCAACTCTCCCCAGTGGGCAGGTGCTGATGTGTTGTGGCCGGCGTCCAGGTCGGGATTCATTTTAGAGTCGGCCCTCCATAGCCTGGGCTGAGCGGGCTGGAAGGGCTGCGGCCGAGTGCCTCAGCTGCCCTGCAACTTTGCCTCGCCCGCGGTCTTCTTCCCGGAGGCGCCCTCCCGGCGCGGACTCATCTCCCCCGGGCAGCCCGGCCCGGCCGCGCGTCTCCTGCCTGCCTGCACCGAGCCGCCCGCTCGCCGGCTGTCAGAGGGAGGCGGCGGAGCGAGGGGCCGAGGCGGCGGCTCCAAGTTTAATGGTCCACGTCAGGCGCGCCGGGCCGGGCGGGCGGGGAGCGGCGGGGGAGGGGCGGCGGGCGGGGGGCGCCGGGCTCGGGCCGGTCCGCGGCTGGGGTGCGCGCAGCGGCGCCCAGCCCAGCCAGCGCCGAAGAGGGTCTGCTTGCAACCAGCCGCCTCTGGGCTGACTGCACGGCGGTGACATCAGGCGGGGAGCCCGGCGCCCTGACTCCGCGCGGCACTAGGGGGCAATGCGGGTCCAGCGAAGGCTCCCGCAGCCCCGACGTCGCCACCCTGGGCAGCCCCGGGGCCGGACGCGCCCCCCCCCAACTCCGTCCTCCCCCCACCCCCCCCCACCAACTCGAGCCTCGGGCTGGGGTGGGGGAGGAGCGACCTGAGCGTGGGGACCCCGGTCCCCCACCCTGAGGTGGCTCGCTGGGATTCTTGCCCCTTCTAGTCTCCCTTCGGTCTCAAAAGTGGCGTGGGCTGCTTGCCGCTAATGGGGGGCGTCTGAGTCAGCACCCAGATTTAGGGGGATATGCAACTTGTGTGGCGCCTAAAAGTAGGATCTCAAGGTCAGGCAGGTGAGAGGGATTGGAGTCAGATCTGAGACATTCCCCCCGGCCTCCCGCCTTTATGAAACCTCTCTGGTCTCTAACAAAGTCCAGAGGCTTCTCTTCATTCATTCGTTTACTCACTCACTCATTCATTCACCAAATTGTTAACGTCCCCACTGCCTGCGCTGGGGGCATAGCAACTGAACCAAGGAGACAAAGACCCCTGCCTTCCAGGGGCTTACATTCTACTGGGAGGAGACAGACAACAAACAAATAAGCAGGCAAATTATGAAGTGTGTCCTATGCTGGCAGGTGTAACAGAAGATAAAGCAAGGGGGGAAATGGAATGGTGTGTGTGTGTGTGTGTGTGTTGTGGGGAGGGGTATTTGAAATTTTAAATGGGTTCTCGCGAGGTCACCGAAGTGATGTTTGAGTCAAGACCTGAAAGAAATGAGGAAGAAGCTACTGGACTCTCTGGGGTTGAGGGCGGCAGTGGTGGTGGCCGTGGAAGAGACCTCCAGGCATCTGGGGAAGGGACTAGTGAAATCTGGATTATTTATTGTTTTTTTTCCTTTTCTGTCTGATACTCATGTCAGACATTGAGTTACAGGGACGCACTCCCAAAGGTGGGCATATGGTACTTAGGAGAGAAGATAAGGGCTGCAGAGAGAGAGCCTTATGTTAGTTGACATTTATTCAACACTTGTTATGTCCCAAACGGCGCACTAAGTACATTTTGCATTTTCTCATAATCCTAAGAAAGAAGGACTATTCTCATCATTATTTCCATTTTGTGAATGGGACAAGGTACAGTGAAATTTAACTCTTTACCCAAGTCCACACAGCCATCATGGAGAGAAGCTAGGAACTTACTCCAACTGCAGGTCTATCCAGAGTTGAGCATGGAGCAGCTGTGTCACACTTTTCCCCTGGAAGCACTGGAGGGGGTAGATTTTTTCCCCCAGATTTATTGAGATTTAACTGACATATAATAGTGTGTGAGTTGAAGGTATACGAAGTGCTGATCTGATATATATTGCAAAATGATTACCATCATAGTGTTAGCAAACATCTTCGTCATGGCACATAAATATCATTTCTTTTCTGTGGTGAGAACATTTAAGATCTATCCTCTTAGCAACTTTCAAGTATATAACACAGTATTATTAACTATAATTACCATGCTGTACATTAGACCCCCAGAACTTACTCATCTTATAACTGGAAGTTTGTACCCTTTGATCAAACATCTTCCCATTCCACTGCTCCCAGTCCCTGGCAACCACCACTCAACTCTGTTTCTATGAGTTTGGCTTTTAGATTCCACATATAAGCGATAATATATAGTATTTCTTTCTCTCTGTCTATCTTACTTCACTTAGCATAATGCCCTCAAGTTTCATCCATGTTGTAGCAAGTGGCCGGATTTCCTTCTTTCTCTTGACTGAATAATATTCCATGGTATATGTATACTATATCTTTTTTATCCGTCCACCAGCTGATGGACACTTACGTGTTTCCATATCTTGGCTCTTGTGAATAATGCTGCAGTGAACATGGATGTGCGGGTATCTTTTTGAGATCGTATTTTCATTGGCTCTGGCTGTATAACTAAAAGTGGAATTGTTGGATCATATGGTAATTCTATTTTTAATTTTTGGGGGAGGCTCCACACTGTTTTCCAAAGTGACTCTACCAATTTACATTTGAGGAAGTGAGTGGATTGATTGTTGAAGAGGGAGCTGTCTTCCAAGTAGTAAATTTTGGGACCTGAGTGACTAGTGCTAGGAGGGAACTCACATTTACTGAGCTCCTACTGAGAGGCAAGCTTTTACTGATTTTCTTTTATTCTTCACAACAATGCTTTGAGAGGGGCATAGCCATTGTCCATTGACAGATGAGAAAGCCATAGTTCCAAGAGAGTTAGTACATTCCTGAGGTCATGTGGCTAGTAGATATGTGGCAGAGCAACCTAGTGACAGCTGTAGATTGACAGGTAAAGCTTGACGCCTTTTTTTCTCTCGTCCAGAAGCCTGTGTCTAAGGCTTCCCACTGTCTGCCCTTGATAATCACTATAACCTGATATGCAGGGGTGGGGAACCAGGAAGTCATTCAGGATGATTGACATTTAAACTCCTCAACCTAGAGGTAGGTTCTTGACCTCTTTTTTATTATATAAACATACAATACAAAATATAAATACATTTATGTATGTATTTGGGGGGCAGGTGGTTATCACACACCTATCTAAGGTTTTAATCTAAGGCTTTAATCTTCTTCCACCAAAATGCAGAGATTCCCAAAATATATATAATTTCAAGGGGTTCCCTGAGATTAAGAAACATGTGGTAGAGACAGCCCTGAAAACAGATTTTTTTCCTATTTCAATTAAATTTGCTTAAGTTGTATCTGAAAATTCAAAAATAAGAGATTCACTGGTTTATAGTGATTTAGCTCTTCCAGAGCTTTCAGAACCTTCACTTGCCCATCTTCCCATTTTGGAGGTGGTCTAGGAGGCAGAGGGAAGTGGTAAACTCCCATAGATAGTCATGTGTGGATTTGGTTATCAAACTCCGTTTCTCCAGACCACAGAGCGGTGCTTCTTCCTCTGCCCCAGAAGGAAGCCACCATGATAGCCACTCATAGCTTGGTTCAGGTATCAGAATGTGGAAGAGATTATTGAGCTGGATCAAAAGGTTCAAAACCCATGTAGATTTCAGACACATTGTCATTTACTGGTGTCTTTCATAAAGGCAAAACAAACATCCCACCATAAGGCAAACAGGTATTAGCCTTAATAGCAGTCAGGTACCAGGACCCACTAAGCAACCTTTGCTAATGGTCCTTTCCTTCCTGCTCCTCCCCTCCCTTCGCTGGAGATGCCTCTTAACCCCTCTGGCTGATATTTGACCCATGGAATTGACCATTTGTTTAGGTGTCATGAGGATACAGAAGATATTTCATTTTCTCGGCACTCCCTGGGGCAAAGCCAAGCATAGAGCTCTGACTCACTCCAGGCTTGGGGAAGAAGAACCTTTTCATTATCCATCTGATTACATTAGAAACCTCTGATGTTGCAAACTCCCATTTCCATGAGCCATCTAGGAGAAGCTGTCACTGAGTTTGACCTGTGGGGAGACCAAGGCTCTGAGAGGTTCCGAGATCAGTTTAGAGACTTGATGGGAGGAGGGCTCTCACCTGTGACCAGGCAGTTTTGCACGGTATTCCCTCTCTAGCTCTCTCAACCAGCCACGTACAGGAACATCTGCCCCGTGTAAGGCACCATGCTAGGTGCTGTGGGTGAGTCAAAGATGAGTTAAATTAGGCAAGCGCTGAGCTAGTGCTGAGCGAGGTACTGTGGGAGAGGGTGACGATGGTAAAGCGCCCTTCAGAGCATCCCTGCTATGGGCCACGCCCTGTGCTGTGTACTCCATGCACTTACTCAAATCTTCACAACAGTGCAAGGTTCCTCATTTTACAAATGAGGAAACTGAAGTCCAGAGAGGTTCATTCACTGAGTAAGCAGCATTGGTATTCGAAACATTGTTGTCTGGCTCCAAAGCTCGCATCCTTCTCTCTGTACCAGACTGAGATTAAAAAAAAAAAAAAAAAAAAAAGGTGGCAGAAGGTTCAGTGTTAGTCCTGAAGGAAATTACAGCAGAAAACAGAATGTGATCAGGGTCCTGAGCAAAGCAGAGGTCAGGGAGGGGACGGCAAGGCAAAGCTGTCCCGGAGAGAGAGTTCTGCAGAGGGACTCCTTAGGCCAGGCTTCCTTGCCTTCCAGGCCAGCACTCGGTCTGCTGGGGGTTTGAGAGCCGACTTGGATTCTAATTCTGCTTCCCTCATTTTTTAAAAAAAGATTTTATTTATTTATTTGACAGAGAGAGTGCGAGAGAGCACAAGCAAGGGGGAGCAACATGGGGAGAGGGAGAAGCAGGCTTCCTGCTCCCAGTGATGCAGGGGCTCGATCCCAGGACCCCAGGATCATGACCTGAGCCAAAGGCAGATGCTTACCCGACTGAGCCCCCCAGACACCCCTGCTTCCTTCACTTAATAGCTATTAATGTGACCTTGGGCAAGATAATAAAGTGAACTCAAGCATCAAACAGACCCGGGTTATGTGCCAGCTGAACTAATTTATTGGCTGTGTGTCCTTGGGCAAGTCACTTAACCACTCTCAGCCCCAGTTTCCTCATCTGTGAAATGAAGTTCATGATAGTCCTTAACTCAGATCGGGCTGAAGTGATGATTAAATGTGATAATGTGTGTCAAGTGCCTAGTGCAGAGTAATAGTAATAGTATTAGCCAAGAGTTATCAAGGGCTTACTAGGTGCTAGGCATCGTGCCCAAAAGGCCTTATATACATTATCTGATTTAATCCTGGTATTAATATTGTGAGGTGGATGCCACTATGATTGACATTTTACAGATGAGGAAACTGAGTCTCAGAGTGGTTGCCCAAGGCGGCAGGGTGGCGGAGCTGAAATACAACGCACGTAGGGAATGGGGTTAAAAATAAAAAAGAATTGGACGTGCGAGGCACCTGCTTCATGAGGCAGACTGAGGTCTTGGGGACTTGAAGGAGAATTTTTGCCCTTGAGGCAGCCCAGATGGGAGAGATGAGAAGCACCCTTTCTCCCGGGCAGGGGACGCTGGCTACAGCAGAGGCATTTCCCCTGCCTCCAAAGGCAGCAGGTCAGAGGATCCCAGGACTGAGAGAGTTCAGCTCCCTCTGGGCACACTTGTCCTCTCTGGTACTTACAATTTGTCAATCTTTGGTGCGGTTCCCCGGCCCGGAACTTCTAGTAACACAGCATTTCCCGGTAAGGTAGAGAGAGCTCCGTAGCACTCCTTTTTGCAGCAGACTGGTAAAGACGAACTGCCAAGTCATCCAGGGGCTGAATTCATAGCGCGTGCTCAGGGAGAGCCTGGGAACCCTGAATTGGGGGCTGGGGTGGGAGGGCACAGGGTGTCAGAGCATGGACTGTGAGAAAACCTGCTGACTCTGGAACCCAGGAACTGGTCTCTTCTTCCTATGCCCCAAGCAGCAGCTCTGGTGGGACAAGGTAAACAGGTTGCCAACACCAACTCGCAGTGTTGCAGACCCAAGGGCCATGGGGAGTGTGTGCTGTTTTCTCAAATGATTCTGCCTGTCCCTTTGTGGCTGTGGGGTTTGCCCATCATTTTGCCCAGGAATCCATGGTGGTCCCAAGATTTCTCTAGAAAGAGCCTTTAAGTCGTGAACTGGTTTGGAGGTGGGTGGCTGTGTTTGCCCCGTGCTCTCCCCAAGACCGATGTCATTGTCCATAACAAAGACCTAGGGCAGGGAGCTGTTGCAGGTTTTACTGGGGCTGAAGCTCTCCCAAGGTGCCTGTGTATTGCCACTTTCCAGCCACATTCGTTGACACCATCAAAGGTTCACGCCCAACATCACAAAACAAAATTTATGGCCGTTGGCTCCTTACAGCTGCCTTTCAAGTCACTGGCCTCTCTGGGCTCTTCTGTTATAGTCAGGATCACCCGCTTCTGAGATGTCAGAGTCAGAAGGACCCTAGAGATCATCTAGTTCAGGGGTCAGCAAACTATAGCCGGTGACACAAACCCGGCCCGTGCCTATTTTTGTAAATAAAGTTTTATTGGAACACAGCCACGCTCATTCGCTTATGTTTGGTCTGTGGGTACTGTCACACTACAATGACAGAGGAGTGGCAATAGGACGGTCTGCCCTGCAAAACCTAAAATATTTACTCTCCGACACTTTATAGAAAATGTCTGTTGACCCTTGATGTAGTTCAACCCTCTTATTTTACATGTGGGAACACAAAGGCCCAGAATGGAGAAGGAGTTTGCTTAAGACAGAGCCAGGGTTAGAGGCCCAGAGATTTGACCCCATCCCCATGACTATTTTTTGCCACTGTTTTTTGTTTTGTTTTTTGCCTCTGTTTGTGCAGCCTGGGCAAGCTCTGAGTTTGAATCCCAGAGATAGCCGATGAGATGTGCAACCTTGGGCGAGCTCCATAACCTCTTTCAGCCTCCATTTTTTTCAGCTGAGACCTGTGGATCATGCATCCTATTTCTTTCTTTCTTTCTTTTTTTTTTTTAAAGATTTTATTTATTTATTTGACAGGGATAGAGACAGGCAGCGAAAGAGAGAACACAAGCAGGGGGAGTGGGAGAGGAAGAAGCAGGCTCATAGCGGAGGAGCCTGATGTGGGGCTCGATCCCAAAACGCCGGGATCACGCCCTGAGCTGAAGGCAGACGCTTAACCGCTGTGCCACCCAGGCGCCCCATGCATCCTATTTCTTGAGATAAGGCCCATACTAGGTGGTTGTGAGAATTAAAGGACCTACAGTTTGTAACCTTTAGGATGGGACCTGGCTCATAAAAAACACAATCAAAACCATGTGTTATTATTATTGACGTCCTCTGTGATTTTACATGTATTAATCTTACCCCCCCCCCATTTCATAAAGAAAAGGGCTGCCCCTTACCACTGGTTCTTTAACTTTTTGGGTCCTGGACCTTGCTGAGGATCTACTGAACGCTGTGGACACATTGCTATACTCCATGCTTTTTCCGAATTCCTTACAGGAGTTTCCTCAGTGCCAAGTTCCTGGCAGGGCCCCTCGACCAATTGATCTCCAGCCTGTTACTTCTTATTTTTGTTTGCTGAGCCTCTCTCCCACTAACCCTGTCTCGGTGTAACCTCTTTCACTCTTGGACAGCAGATGGAATCCAGTGTTTTCCCTTTCATCATGGGGCAACACTTGAACGGAGTAAAGTGAGTGGATGCTGGCCTTATCCTGTCTTCCCGGAGCTCGTGGTCTGGGATGAATAACGGGAATGTGTATCTGAGGATGCATAGAGAAATGTGTCTGACATTGAACATGAATGTGACTTAAATAAGGAAACAAATAAATACATGACATAGGTCTCAAATTTCTCCATCCTTCCTCTTCTTCCTTTTCTGTGCTCTCTGAACCAAACCATCCAACCTTTTTTGGGGGCTTTTCACTTGCGATGGCCACCAAGTTCAGAAAGGTCTAAAGGAAGTGGTGGGAACCTTTTTCCTTGGGGGCATCTAAAAATTGTATCTGGTATCAGAGCCCAGCTTTGGAGAGGACAGACTGGGCCCCTGGGGAGCAAGGCGAGGAAGTGATGTCAGAGGACGATTTCTGCCTTTTCATTTCCATTCTCTGACAGAGATGACAGCGTAGGGCCCTGGGGTGAGGGTGGGCATGCTTGGGAAAGAATGTGGCATCCCTGTGGGTCCGGTGGGCATGGCAAAGGAGGGAGGAGTGTGAGAAAGAGGCAGTTTTCTTTGCCTATCTCTGCCATGCCCTGAAGGATGCCGGGACAGGAAATGCCCAGGGTTTCTCAGCTATTTATTGGACGCCAACCCGACAAATTTGGAAGGTTGCCTCAGGAGTCCTGAAAAGATGAAGGGAGAAGGAGGAGGAGTCTTGTTTGTTTTTGTTTTTGTTTTTTTCCTTGACTTTTGTGGGACTTCTCTGGTAAGTGCATGTGGGTAGGGGATACAGGGAAGATTTTGTGGAGACTTCTAGACAGGAGCACCTGTTATAATGGCTATTAACCACATGGTATGAATTGCAAGTTTCTAGAGGGGTTTCCAAATATCTCCCAGCCCTTTGGAGTGCTCTCCGTTTAAAGGTAAGCATTGGCTTCTTCCCATGGCCCTATTTTAATTAACTATGAGTACAATTCTGCACCAAGATGTGCCAAGCTAAGTCACAGGCATCACCTTATTTAATTCTCCAAACAGAACTTTTGGGGCAGACATTGTTGGCTCCAATTTACCGATGAGAAAACTGAGGATAAGAGACGTCAATAAACTTGCTTAGGTTTGCCCAGAGATGGGATTAGAACAGAAGCAGTTTGACTCAAAGTTGATGCTTTTCATCCCCCAGATGACCCAAATTTGGCTGCAAGCTGACCTCACCACTCAACAAAGCTACAGGAATTTCTGGGCAAACCTCAGTGGGCTGGGGACAGAGATGTAGAGAGGCAGAAGTCATTTTGGGCTGTGTGTTACACAGAATACGAACATGAGTCCCTCTCTGGAATTGGATCCAAGCACTACATCTCTAATGCTATCTCGTCCTTGGAGCCTCAAGTGAGCTCAGGCTTGAGTCTCAATTCTCCCAAGTGGAAGGGTGGGAGACCTGATCCAATAATTGTCTTTAAGGACTGCAGAGGTTATGTTACTGATCCCATGATGACAACCAACTGTGTGTGAAAGAGAGAGAGAGAGAGAGAGAGAGCACAATCATATATATAGCCTCCAAAAAGCATGAGAGATGCCAGCTGGACCTCAGGAAGTAGCTTATTAAACATCAGATCAAATTCCAGTTCCTGCCACTTCCTAGCTTTGTGGCCTTGGGCAAAGTTATTTCATTTATTTAAGCTCCCAACTGTTTATCTGTACAATGGGGATTTTATTTAGTATTTATCCCAACAAGTCGTTATAAGGATTCAGTGAGGCTTTGGCACCTAGAAAGCTCCCAGTAAATATTAGTTATTGTCAATATTTTGTATTGTCTTAAAAACACACACCAGATTCCTCAGTATCTGGAGTATTTCGGCACAGATTTTCCTACCTGATCTCTCAGTGATACTTTCAACTCTTCACTTGCCAGTTGATGTAACTGATTCCTTTTTGGTTTTTTTCTGATACAAATAGCCCTGAAAAAACAGTGGCTGGAAAAATAACAATCATATAAACCACAGTCGCTATCACTTGTTGAGAAATTGCTGTGTGCTAGGCTTGTGTTATGGGCTTTACATGCCCCATCTCATTTTAACACAAGAATCCTATCAGGTAGGAGGAGATATCTATCTGGTCTTTGACATGCAACTTCTGAAAGTGATGAGTCCACGGCTTGCTGGAAGTATTTCTTCATGCAGAGAACCCTTAGAGAACCCTTAGCAATGTTGGAGCCGGAGACGGAGTGGGTACTGGTAAGCTCAGGGCATGGGGTGTGGAAGGCCATTGGCACCATGAGCTTGCTGTGCAGAAGGAAAGGGAACCAGCTTGGTCCAGTAGGCAGGGAGACAGGCTCTTGGCCTGTAATTCTTGGCCACTGGTACAATTAGTTTCAACAGGAATTTTGCTCGTGTATCGGGCTGAGGAGGCTCACAGACTATAAACCATCACATCTCACATCGGGGGCTGACCATTTGTGCCCTAGAAAGGCTGGGCAGGAAGGGGGACCCATCTGAATCTGCCCCTGCTCCCGATGCTGCGGAAAGGACCAGATCCATGAGAAGGGGAAGAAGAGAAGGTGGGGAAAAGGGCAGGGAAGAAACTCCAGTGAATACGTATTCTCAATTAAATTCCAGCAATTGAATGAAGCAGTGAAAAGAAAAAAAAAACGGTATTCCGTCTAGAGCTGTTTTCTCTCAAGTTAAGCTGGAGAACTTATCCTTAAAACAGCCGGACCAGCTCCAGGTATAAAAGTTCAGTCGTTTATTGTCACCTGAAAACTTTAGAATGTTCTTTTGCTAGGTCTAGGGGACTGCCCACTTTACCCCTTCCTGGTGCTGCTCTGTGGGAAGCCTAGGGATTTAGGAAGGAAGAAGTATGGAGCCACTGAGCAGGCAAAGTTTTGCTTAGACAAGGCAGATTCCTGGGTCCCAGCCACAGAGATTTTGATCCAGTAGGTCTGAAGTGAGGTCCAGGATGAATAAAGAGCATTTCTTCTGCTCAAGGATCTTTATAGGGAGGTGGGTCATAAACTAGCCTTTAAGAACAGTGTGGCAATAAATAACACTTTAAGAATCTTCAGTATGTAGTTATTTGTCATGCAAACGATGGTAACCACAAGTGTTATGAGTTATTTTTATTTTATTTTATTTTTTATTTCTAAAACCCTCAGTTTGTTTCCCGGAGTTCATAGTCTTTTGTGGTTCATCTCGCCCTCTGTTCCCCCCACCCCGCCCCCCCTTCATTTTTCCCTTCCTTCTCCTAACGATCTCCCTGCTATTGTTTTTGTTTCACAAATAAGTGAGACCATATGATAATTGTCTTTCTCTGCTTGACTTATTTCACTTAGCATAATCCCCTCCAGTCCCGTCCATGTTGATGCAAATGTTGGGTATTTATCCTTTCCTATGGCGGAGTAATATTCCATTGTATATATGGACCACATCTTCTTTATCCATTCGTCTGCTGATGGGTATCTTGGCTCCTTCCACAGTTTGGCTATTGTGGACAATGCTGCTATGAACATTGGGATGCATATGGCCCTTTTCTTCCCTACGTCTGTATTTTGGAGTAAATACCCAATAGCTCAATTGCTGGGTCATAAGGTAGCTCTATTTTTAACTTTCTGAGGAACTGCCACACTGCTCTCCAAAGTGGCTGCACCAACTTGCACTCCCACCAACAGTGAGTGTTACAAGTTTAAATTAGACTGTGTGTGCATTGCACTTTGTATTGAGTCTGACACATAGTAGGTCCACTCAGTAATGTCAATTCTTCCTTCTAGGGGAAGGAAGCCTTTTCCATGGCTGAGTAGGTTAGCTGGTTTCTGCTGAAGAGGGGTGCACTCTTTGGGGCTCTGGGGAGTGTATTCAACTTGTGAAGACATTTTTTCAACTCCCTAAATGTACCCATTTGCTTTCAGAATGGGTATCTATTTAGAAACAATTATTCTCTTTGTGTTCAAGCTGGTCCCCTTGAACCCAGCTGATTCCCTCGCTGGGCTTATTCAGAAGAAGCGAGGCATTCAGAATCAAAGCTGAGGGCTTGGAGAGGTCGTGTGGCCCTTCCCTCA
Source organism: Ursus maritimus (assembly GCF_017311325.1). Taxonomy (NCBI): domain Eukaryota; kingdom Metazoa; phylum Chordata; class Mammalia; order Carnivora; family Ursidae; genus Ursus; species Ursus maritimus. The sequence continues at coordinate 14,730,504 of NW_024423897.1, forward strand.
TTTCACAGATGGGGAAACCAAGGCCAAACAAATGATGTGACCATGGTCTCACTCAGAGCCAGAACCAGGCCTGAGTCCTCTCATGTCTAGCCCAAGACTCTTAAAAAGAAACATACTTAATATACCTATATATTATTTGCATTAATCACTAAACAGAAGGAAATAGCTTTTAAAAAAATTATCAAAGTAAATTGTTCCTCTGGTAAAGCTATGGAAAGGTACAGAGAACAAAAAGGAAATAACCCTTTATTCCATTATCCAGAGAGAACATCAATGTAAATGTTTTGGCAAATGTTTTCTAGACTTTACATTCATACTCACACATACTCACACACACGTGCAAGTATGCACACATGCACACGCTCCCCCCCCCCATGCACGCCCGCACACATATATTAGTGTATCTTGTTTGGGCCCCTGGCCTCTGTTCAACTTCCCCTTATACCTACAGTTGTCCCCCAAGTTCCCCACCTCCCAGATCCAGGCTGCTCATCCCCTGTGGCTGTAGGGGTGGAGATCCTGACCCCATCAGAGCCAGAGAGAGCTCAAGGACCCTTCTGGCAAGGGATTTGGAGATGAGGGGATACGGTTTTGAAGTAAGGTGTGGGGGTGCTCCATCCATCATGTGACCACAGGGAGGGTGCCCGTCTGGGTGTGGACATGAATGGAACTCAGTGATGTCATCTGTCCTCACACATTCCCACGGGAGTCGCAAGAATAATTCCCATGCATTCGAGCAGCTAGTTGGCTATTATCAGTGGATCCAATTCTTAGTAGGACTTTTGAATGAGTCACTTGATCTTTCTGCACCCAGTTTCTGCCTCTGTAAAATGGGATAATACTTGGGAGACTACAGTGAGGATAAAATACTACCACTAATACTACCAGTAGCAATAATGATGATTAAATTTACAGCTGCCTCTGTTAATTGTTTGCTGTGGTCAGGACTTATGCCAAGCAGTTTAATATATTGTTTCATTTAATCTTCACACCCACAGAGAATGGAAGGGGGGATCTGCTGTGTGTGATTGCTTGGGTAACAGTGAAGGACTGAGATGTGGGACCGGATTCCAGCTGCTCTGATTCCTGTCACAGTCGTTTTGCTGACTGATCCCTTCTGCTTCTTTGACCATTGGGTAGGGGGATCTCGGTGCTGTTCCGGGCCTCTTGGCTGGGGCCAGCTCTACTCTCTGCAGGGGACAGGACATTGGTTCCAGACTAGAGACTGGGAAGTGCCTGCTGGGCTGTCGCCGAGAGGGCTGGGACAGTGGCCAGAGCCCTCTCTGTCTGCAGCATCCCTCTTCCTGGCTGTGCCCCAGTGTTCCCTAGGTAACCACAGGGGACGCAGCACAGATTTATGGCCCTGCTGTTCCTGAGCAAGTACCTGACATGTTCTGTCCAAAAGCAATGGTGTCTGGCTCCCAGATGACTCATCGGGAGGGGAACAGACACGTGTGGGTGGCACAAAAGGAAGGAAAACCCCCACTCTCACCTCCCACGAGCAGAGAGCCCGAGAGGAACTGCTCCATCACACAGACTGTTTAAAAGGCAGATGTTCAAGGCTCCCATTTTATAGATGGGGATGTTGAGGTCCAATCCATCTGCTTCTTTGTTGATTTCATGAATGTTGGCTGAGCTTGGTGCCAGGCTATGTTCGATCGTGTGGGGAACACAAACATGGAAAGAGCACAGACTCTGCCCTCCACGATGCTATTGACTAAGCAAAGGAAATAAGCTGTGGGACGGAGACTTGTCACCAGGGTGGGTTGGTAAAGTGTGGAAGGGCTTCAAGAGTTAGCCTGCCAGTTGTTTGTATTTAAATAGGTTCATGTGTTCCTTGGGGCTGGGGACAAGGGACTGTGCCCATGTGTTTGCAGGCGGTCTGGGATTGCCTCCCCACCCCCTGTCAGAGCCAGGGCACCTGCTGCAGCTCTCCACCTGGCTGCACAGAGGTCCCAAAGAGAAACCACTGTGTCTCTCTCACCACCAGCTTCCCCACACTTCTCAAGGGAGACTCCGACATCATCGACCCTGACCTGATGCAGTCCCAGTGGCAGTGCAATAAGAACAGAACACGTGGGACACCTGGGTGGCTCCGTTGGTTAAGTGTCTGCCTTCAGCTCAGGTCACGATCTCACGGTCCTGGGATCAAGTCCCACATTGGGCTCCTTGCTCAGCGGGAAGCCTGTTTCTCCCTCTTCCTCTCCCTCTGCTCCCCCTGCTTGTGCACTCTCTCTCTGATAAATAAATAAATAAAATCTTAAAAAAAAAAAAAAGAACAGAACACGTTTTGGATGTTATTATAAGAACTAAGTGTCAATACAAAAATCACACTGCCAGTCCAAAAAAGAAAAAAAAAAGTAGGTTCAATTTCATTTCATTCTTTTAGCATCTGCTAGATGCTAAGGAAAGCTGAAATGAACATGAAATCCCTAAAGAAGCTTCTGAAAAGTTTTGGAATTTTTTACAAGGTAACATCTGGATGATTTTAAGACAGTCTAATGTTACAGAGCTGAAATTACATCTTATGGCAGGTTCACCAGTTCACGTGGGTGTTTAGCAAGTCTTTGTTTATTTTTAGAGTATTGCTCCTATCGGGATTCTATTTAGCCTATTTGGCTGGTCCTGGAGGCAGGAGGGGTGCACCTGCTGAGACGTGTCCTCACTTTTCTCTCCGAGGAAGGCGAGCACAGTGCTCTAAGGCAGAGGGGAGAAAAATAAGATTTGACTGGGTTGTTGTAGAGAGTGAGCCATCTTCCGTCTCCACTCCTTGGGAGCTTGTTGGAATAGCACACACAGTTTACATAGTAAATAAATCTACATTAATGTGCTTACTTCAAAAAAATAGCAGTACATCCACACGTAGGTTTTCTCCTTCAGAGTAGTATCCTCAGCAGGCAATAAACTTGTTTCAGTAATCCAATTAAAACTACTTTTTCCTCCTCTTTCAATATTGTTCTCAAACCAATGCACATTCTTGCCTCCAACATGGCGGAGTCAAACACTCATTATCTGAGAGCAGATGTGATTTTTAGAATTGATAGTCCTAAGAAGGTATCTACTCCTGGTCTGTCTCAGATCCTTCCATGGCTTCCCCTGTGCTGTTTTATAAGGCTGGGGGCTGATGCCCCATCCTCCAGGCTATAGTTCCCAGGCTCCCTTGCCATCTCCTTTGCTTCCAGCTGGGTTTGGTCAGTAGGGGGCATGGCAGCAGGGAGAGAAATAGGAGAAGTTAGGACATCTTATTCTGTCTTTCTTGGGGGCTATTCCTGGTTGAGGTTTGTTACTTCCATGGCTCCTGCCCCACCAGACAGATCCAATAGCATAAATATATAAATATGTATGTATATATATTATACACACACATATCAATGGCTTGCTATATGCCAGCATGAACTTGCTATAAAATATAATAGAAAAAAGATCTCGATCACAATAGTAACTGAGTATGTAATATCAGAAATAACTTTAACAAGAAATGTACAGAACCTCTATGGAGAAAATGACAAAACTTCAGTGAGCAGCATGAAAGAGGACTTGAATAAATGGGAAGATATATTATGCTTCTGAAAGTAGTATAATGATGTCAGTATCCCACAGTTTATTAATTTAAGGCAATTACATAAAAAAGATATCAATGAGATTTGGAGGGAACTTAACAAATGATTCCAAAGAGCTTTTGGAAGAATAAATGCTTAAGAATAGCCAAGAAAATTTGGAAAAAGGAAGGTTATGTGCAGAGAATTGCCCTACTCGATTAAAATGCTTGACATTGTGACTGGCAGAGGGTTAGGCTGGCAGATCATCAGAATAGAACAGATTATCTAAAACCAGATCCAACTATGCATGAAAATTAATATGTAATAAAGGTGACATTTCCATTTTTCACAAATGGTGTCAATTTGGAATATTTGGAAAAAAATTAAGTTAGAGCCTTACTTCTCACCTTACATAAATTATACACTCCAGATAAATTAGAAGCTTAAATGTAAATATCTAAATCATAAAAATACTAGAAGAAAATATAGGTACATGTTTTCAGCTCTTTAGGGTTAGGGAAATTCTTTTTACCAACCAACACCGAAAATCATAAAAGAAACAAGTGTGAATACAAACAAAATTGTAGAACTTATAACAAAACTTCCTACATTATCAAGTTAAAACACAAAGGACATATTACAAACATTTTCAACTTACATGAATCATAGATAATGAATACTCTAGATATTTTTAAAAATCCTTATGGATCAACTAGGAAAAGAGGAATGACATCCAAATAAAAAATGTGAAAAGAACATGAATGGTGAAATCTTAAATAAAATACACAGATGATCAATAATCATATACAAATTTGTGTAGCAGTAACTGTAAATTACACAACAATGATATCTAGTTTTTCCCTTTTGGGCAGATAGAAAGGAGTAAAACTAGGTCTGAAAAGCCTGGAAAGGCTGAGGGAAAACTGATCATCTCATACAGGTTGGTAGGAATGTAAATTGGCACATTTCTCAAGTGTGTCTGACAGCAGGTGTCAAGAGACTTGAAAACGTGTATTCTTTAATATAGGAATTCCACTTCTTGGAATTTACCTTAAGGTAACAAGAGACAAATGCACAAAGAGCTGTTCATCACAGTTTTGATATAAAATCAAGTTGACATACACACACTCACACCTAGTTGGAAGCATCCTGAGTGTCTGCTAATAGGGAAGTGCTGAAAGCATTCAGAGAAGGCAATGCAGCCATTGAAAGGACAGTGATGGAAAGTCATGATGTAGTATATATTTAATGAATAATCTTTCCAGAAAATATTGAAAGTGAAAAAAACCAGGATGCCAGACTGTACAAATAATTAAAGTCTGCTTTTACAATACATATACAAATGTGTAGGTGATTTAAAAAGACGTGCTAAACATATATACAAATATATTAGCTGGGGTTGTATCTGAGGAGGTGGAGGGATTACAGGTGGTTTCATCATTTCCTCTATTTCCTAAAAACTTCCCCCCCTTTTTAAAACAATAGATGTGTAATTAACTGTCCTCCTCTCCTAAAAAAAATTTTTTTTTTTTTTTTGGAAGGACAGAGTCAATTGGACCCAAATCTGGAGTCAAGATGGGAGGTTTTTTATTTGGAGCTCCATTAAAGTTGTACTCACCCATTTTTCCACAAACTTTTTGGCCCATTTTGTTCCATTCGCTAGAAATACTCTTTCCAAACTGCCTTCCCCCTAATAATCCCAATCTTCTCCACCTATTAAAATCCCACTCAGCCTTTAGGGGTTGGCTAAGTCCCTGTAGGAACTCTGCCATAGCCCGCCCTGCCCCTGGCCTTGCAGCCAGACTTGCCTTTTCCTTGCTCAGCGCTCCCAGCACACCTCAGACGCGGCTCGAGCGCCGCCCACACCTGCGGCTGGGTGTGGTAGTTTCTTGGGAATTCCTTGTCTTATTCCCCTTCTCCTCCACCTGTCCTTCGTAGGAGGATCAAAGTGGTGGTGTTTTACGGGCTGGGATGAGGGTGGGGAAGCCCTAGTTGACAGACTGGAGGGCTCGAGTTGGAAGGGGACACAAATACTTACAACCACGAAAGTCCACATGCAGGAATTAGAGAGGGGACCAAATCTGGCCGGCTGGACAGACTTAAACTGAAACCAGGTATCAGGCCCATCAGGCCACATGGTTTGTAAGGACCCTTTGTTCTAGCTGATAGAAAACCAGCTGCAGCTGGCTTCAACAAAAAACAGGAATTTATTGTAAGCTAGTTGAGTATAGTAAACAGTTCAAAACCTGGTATGCTACGTGGGCTCCAGTAGCTAGTGGAAGCAGGGGTTCCAGACCCTTTGGATAAATCCTCAAATACCATATCTCATCTTCGTTTCTTTTCACAGGATGAAACTTCTTTTCCTCTGATCCACAGGAAGAGAAACACAACTACCAAAAACCCAAAAAACAAAAAACAAAAACCCTCTTATTTTTACATCTTAGAATGTAGGCAGCCACAAAAAGCCTGGCTCCTTTCCTCCTTGTCCTCAAACTCCCACTGAAGGGCTCGGACAAGTCTGCTTGGGTCAGGGGCTCGCCTCTGCGCCAGCTGGCTGTTGCTGGGCAATGGGTTCTGTGATCAGCTCAGGTTGGCTAGGTGTCTAGCCCTAGGCCATCAACCTTTGCCAGGGGAATGGGGGGTGTCACATTCTTCTGGGATGACTTCCATGGTGACCATATAGACATGGGAAGGGACTATTCTTAGAAAAGAGGTGCCTCACTGGTATTCATCAGAGCACATAGGATCCAAAATGGGATGGAGGAGAGAAAAGCCGGGAGGGTTTGCATAGAAAACCACTTAATGCTTGAAAACTGTTCTTAGGAGCCAGCAGGAGTGCAAAGTTTGGATGGATTGGGCATCTGTCTTATTTTTTCCCTCTAAATGATAAATGCTCTGAAGCCCTGGAAGTTTTCGTGGTTGTTTCTCATCTCCCAGCGCTTGTCATAACCCCTTACACCTACTGGGTGGTCAACGAAGGTTTGTTGCCATTTCCATCTGCAGTGTTCTCATCGGGGGTTTTGCAAACTATATCTGCACAACTTCAAAAAAGAGTACTGGAAGTGTTTTTGACATTAAGAAATAAATCCACAGCCTCCCTCGCCGGTTAACTGCTTTGATGAGACCACTCACTTGGAAGGGGAAGTCTTGGTAAGCATGGTAATAACTTGTTTCCTTTCCCCAGTCCCACTATGTGTGTGTGACGTGCGTGGGGGAAGCACGGAGATGGAATTCGGAATGCACACTGAGCATCTCATGGTCTCATGCAGACGTCCTGTTTCTGTGGGGCTCTTGTCAGTGATACCAAGGCCAGTTTGGCCAGAGTTAGAGGGTGCAAAATTCGCTCTTTGGATTCATGAATTCAGACATTTTCAGCTAGGATTCTTTTAGTGGAAAGTCCGTACCAGACTACTTAAGCACAAAGAATTTATTGGTTCATGTCAGAGAATGTCTGGCTTCAGGTGAAGCTTGATACAGGGCTCAAACAGTACCAGAATACAAGTTCTCTATTTTTTTTTTTTAATTTGCACTTTCATAGGGGTCTATTTTTTAAAAAAGATTTATTTACTTATTTTAGAGAGAGAGAGTGGGGGGAGGGGCAGGGGGAGAGGGAAAGATTCCCTGCTGAGCGTGCAGCCCAACTCAGGAATCGATTTCACGACCCTGAGATCATGACCTGAACCGAAATAAAAAATCAGACGTTCAACCGACTGAGCCACCCGGGGGCTCCAAGGTCTATTTTTAAACAAAGTTTCCCTTCATGTTCCCACAAATTACTGCCAACACTTCTTGGGGCTACATCCTTCCAGGTTTACATCCAGTGGAAAAGATGAAGCCCACTTCTATGCTAGTTTTAAAAGTTCTCTGAACTTGAGTCTCATGGCCCTATTTGGGTTGTGGGTCCAACTCTGAACCAGTCACTGTGGCTGGGGTTTATGGGCTGGATGAAATGCACTGCTTGGTTTAGTTTAGTAATGTGCTCACAACTGCAGTAAAACTTAAAAGTTGAGAGTGGGGAAGTCAGCTCCCCCAAACAAAATGGGGCTATGATGTCACATGAGGGGAAGATGTTGGGTGGGAAAATCAGCAGCAAATTTCACAACATACGTATTTGGCAAGGATTTCAGAGACCCTGTGCTCTAAACAGCTCATTTCATTAGCTATAAAACTGAAGTCCAGAAAAGGAAAAGATCTTACCCCAGGACACACAATAAATTAAGAGCAGAGCAAATGGTTCTTAAATTTCCTATTTGGACCTCTTTGCACTAAAGCACCTACCCTTTAAGGACCCATCTTGACAGCTCAGGTCATCATCTCCTACCTCAATTTTCACTTCCGTGAGGGATAATAGGGGCAGAGCTGCCAGGTACAGTTGTGCAGGTTATGGACTGCACAATTCCAGGGGTGCCACTTACATAAAAATCTATAAATGGTGTCTTCTAGAGTTGTACAGAGCACAACCTGATAGGCATACATAGGGGTCTTACACAGAAGAATAGATCTGGAATTTGTGCTTTAGCAGGGATGGCAAATACTTGTTACATATAGTGACACTTCTCCCTCCAGTATCCATGACAGGCATTGCCTGTCACTCTTTCCCACTAAGCTCAGACTTAATCACAGAATCTTTTCCCACCCAACCCTTGAGGTTCCCATCAGTTTTCAATTGTAGCTGGCACTTGAACTTATCTATTTGTCTTTCTGTTCTAAAATGAGTAGCTCAAATCTGTCCTCAGACTGATCACCCTCCCAGGCCTCTACTTTAGTTTCTATTCATTGATATTAGCATCAGATAGTGAGGAAACTTCCTCCCAAAATAAGCAGTCAATACTGCCACGATGTCAAAGAGTGTTTTAAGGATTAAATGAGATAATACAAGCACAGTTCTTAGATACTGATGGGTATCTTGCAAATAGTCAATAATTAGTAATTTAAAATAATAATAAAATATTTAAAAATCACCCCGTTGGAATCTATAAACATATGTATGATGTACTAACAGCCCCTAATGTTTATATTCTTAATCTAACCCCTAGATATTACTGAGTATTTTTGACAATTAGATGTTTATCAGAGTTTTAGTTGTTACACACAGACACACAGACACAGACACACACACACGCACACCCTTTCTGGGAATTAGGTTCCATGATCCAGTGGCTTTTAAAATCCAACGGATAATTCTCTGTCTTAAGGTCTTATAACTATCTCATGGGTCAGTCTCTCTTTTCTCTCTCTCTCCCCAAACCTTCTACCTCTCTCTGTCTCTGTTTCTGTCGTCTCCTGCCTGTTTTCAGAGGAAAGCAGTGAGTGAACCTGCAGGGTTGTGGTTATGGCCGAGGCCAGGAGGGGCCGTCCTTCAGTGGTTTCCCTGGCAATCCAGAGGCAGCCACACACCTTTGGCAGGATCTCAGAGACCAGGACCACTGGTTTGAGGGGAATCATAGGCACAGCCAGCAGAGAGAGCACAGACCAGTCCTGCCCAGGGCTTCTCTGCCAGTGGTTTGCCAGCCTTGCCAGGCTGAGCAAGGAGAGGGGGAGGGAACAGGAAGGGTCAGTGGATGTTACTAGCTTGATGGCATTGGAGTCAGGAGCCGTGCCAGCCCCAGAGTTCTCAAGCATACCAGGCTCTGGCAGGAACATTTCTTTTCAGGCTCCAGTGTCCCTTGTCCTTATCCTGATATTGGGCCTTTTATAAGTGGACCAGGAAGAGATAGCCAAACTCCTAGGATACCTGCTTAGATCAGAGTGACAGAGAATGTCCCTGCTGGAGGGGACTTTGAAGATCATGTGGTCCAGACTCGTCATTTTAAAGCTGAAGGCCCTGGGAGTCTGGAAGCAAAATCTTGACTCGAATGTTCACTGATGGAGATAGTCCTGGGCTCTTTTGAAGACTCAGATGGGACAATTCCGTGGAGGACTATGTGTTGGCACTTGACCTTGAAGAGAGGTGGATAGGTGCCTTTGAAGGACATTGCAGGAAACATGCTTTGGGGTAGAAAATTTTTTTTAAATCTGCCTCAGTGACAACCTGCTTTATCCATGCATGGGGCTGGTCCGAGACATAGCCAAATAAGCCAGGGGGAGAGGCAGAGGAGTCCAGGGAAATAGCCCCGAGAGGTCCAGAAGCTGCATGCCCAGCCCAGCTCAGCTCTGCCTACTCCCTGCCGTGTGACTCCCTGCTGTCAGTGGCTTGACTGGCTGAGCCTTGATTCCTACTTCAGTTGTGTGGGGACAATCACGCCATGGACAATTGGCCTTAGAAGGTTGCTGGGGAGTAAAAAAGAAAAAAAAAAAAAGGGAAGGAAGGAAATGCAAGCGATTTCCAAATTGCCCCATATTGTGTAAATAATTATTTGAGACCGGGACAGATTCTTCTGTGGAACTCTGTCATTATCATAGGAGGAAATTCTTGGATTCTGATGGGCCGGGCGCTGAGATAGGGGTTTTACCCACAATTTCATTGAATATGTACAAGAGTCCTGTATCTTTCTGTCGTGGTGACTGGGAGAAATGAGGTGCTTTTCCTGCCCTGGGCTGGGCAGTGCTCTCTGCCCTTGAGAATTTTGTCGAGGGGGTGGTTACATTTAAGATCCCAGTGGAGCGAGGCTGATGAGTGTGTTACCCTGAGATGATCACATCGTAAAACAAGAATGGATTTGACAGAGGACTTAATGTGCTCTCAGTATGCACTCGGTTCCACATCGTATTATGTTTCCAAACCCTGCAAAATAAGGGACTTGCGGTGCCCCTTCCTTTCCTCCCCGCCCTTCCACACCCACATTCACTGAACAATAAATCGTCAGATGTGTCCTCTCTTCCCTGAGCACACACCTTCCATCTGAGTCAGAAGGAACACTTGAGAATTTCAGGAACACATTTAATCACTTAAAATTGGTCGGTGCCATCAGTCCCTGGGGAACTGATGCGCGATCTGGGAATTATAGCGAGCGTTCTTGCGGAAACATGTCACTGAAAAGATGACTCCTTTCAGGCTCAGGTTTAGTTTCAGATCCAAGGCTTTTAAGGTTTTATGTTTGTCTACGTTGATCTTGAGTAACTGAATTGGAAAGCGTTCTCTCTTCTTCCTTTGCCTGTTGGTGCTTGTTCACTAATTTATTTACTTAAGCAGAAGAACGCCCCGTTTAAAATGCATTCAATTCTAGAAAATGGAATGATAAAATCTTAGTTCTGCTTAATCTTCAAGTCACAGGAGTGTCATTTATTGATTCCACAAAACTTTATGGAGATCCGTGTGTGTGCCAAGCAATGTGCTGGGTAGCGGGATACCAGAATCACAGGTGGGCACCCAGCCATCCTTTTGTCCATTCTCCACTGATTGATTAAACAAAGGTTTACCAAGCACCTCTTGTGAGTATCAGGCACCGTACTATGTGAAGGGGACACAGCACTGAACAAGGCAGCAATGATCCCTGGCTCATGGATCTCACAGTCTTCTGGGAGCATTAAAACATGCGCTGTGCCTTCTAGGAGCTCATAGGTGGTGGCTGAGAAGGACACATGCAGGACACCTGCAAACTGCTGGGTCAGGATTTTACTGCAGTTGTGTAGCAGAATGCTCTGGAATGCTGAATGGAGGATGGGGATGACATTAGGGAAGGCTGGGACTGTCAATGCTGAGTGCAAGCTTTGGAGGTCTGAGACCTGAATTCGAATTCCAGCTTTGCCTCTGGCAACCATGTGACCTTGGCCTCCCCTTGTCTTGGTGTCCTCTTGTGTGAAATGAGGGTAGCAGTGGCATCTTCCCCAGGGTTGTGAAGCTGCAACAAGGCTCTGTGGGTAAAACACTTAGTCCAGCCCCTGGTGGCAAGCTTTCTTCTCCAGAGCCCGTTCTGGACGTGTTCCTGGAAGGTGAAGGTGCCCATTAGTTCTGAGATGCGGTGAGCTGGTGAAATGGGTCCAGTTGGTCTTTGCTGCCATTCTGGTCTAGAAGGGCTGTGCTGGGCAAGAGGAAGGGAATCGGGCTTAAGCTGGGCCCACTTGTTGGCCTAGGTCAGCATTTCTCAAAGCCTGATGAACATAGATAATGTGTGGGTGGTGCCGAGGCAAATACTGAACAATGTTAAGAGCTGTGTATGTTACGTGCACTACAAACATACTACTTTTTCATTTTTGGTGGTTCTATAATGTTTCCTTTAAAAATAAATGTATGTAGTTTAGAACAACTGATACGATTAAAAGGAGAAGCTTAAGGACCAGAGGAGTGTATGGGAATGTGGTAAAACCATGCATGGTAACTGCTTGTGGGGGTTTGGGGAATGCTGGCCTAGAATGAGGCTCTCGATGGTACCAGTTCTCCCATTCCTGGTCTGTAAAAGGGAAGTAACAACATTGCCTCTCTGGGAACAGAAGGTGACATGAGGGTCTGCGGGGGCGGGGGTGGGGAGGCCCTGCAGGGGGCTTCGGCTGAGCACCCGCCTTACCCGAGCTGCTCTGTTCCTACCTCACCCCAGACTGCCTTTCCCTCTTTGATTGTCTTCATTGCCTGTATCACCATTTAAAATCATCTTGTTTACAATCCTCCTCTGTAATTCCGAAAATCCAAATGCCCTGAAAATGGGACATTAAAAAGAATAGGTTTGGAACTCTTCTATTTGTTTTTGATACGAACTTGCAGTTTTTGTAGCAAAATCTGACCTGAACTGATGTAAAACTAGCTTTCTCCTTAATTTATCCTTAATTTGTGAAATAATTCATCCAAGGTCACACAGCAAGTGGCAGAGCTGGGATTGAAATCCAGGCCTGACCGACATCTTTTCCACGTAGCTTGGGCCTCTGAGAGCTGCTCCGCTTCCCTCCTTTGAGTTGTCTCTGCAGGTCACCAAGGTGGAAACTCTCCGCTCCGTCTGCTGAGCCCTGCGGCCCGAGATGAACCACTGGACATGTGGCAGTAGCCTCTTGGCTCATGGAGGACACACATGGCCAGCACGGGGTTCTACGGCTTCGTGGTTAACCTGTCAGGGTCTAGAATTCCATGGAGCTAGCTTCAGTCGTAGCTCTGACAGCACATGCCTCAAAGAACAAAAGCTCCAGGACACCATGGTACATACTCAAGAACGTGGGTTTGATTAACCAGTTTGGTTAAATAATTAAATTAAATAATATCTATAAAGGTCAGAGTTCAGTGACTGGCACAAACTAAGCATCTTCAAAGGATAGCTACTATTTTTATTTACCACTAGGAGCCTGTTCTGAGTTTCGCTATTGATAACTCGAGCTTTTTGATGAGTGCAGGTGACTTATTTTACCCCCAGGGTAGAAACCTACTGTGACCAAAATCGGGGCCTAGAAGCTCTATGTTTTGAGCAGCCCGGCGTTTGTACCCAATTCTGACACCACTTCGCCCTTGTCGCACTCGGAGTGAGTCCTGGCCTGCAGCAGCAGAACGGAAGAAGCAGGGCCACAGAAGGGTGTGAGGAACATTCTCAGCAATGAATCACTGATGCTCTGCCTGGGGGCTAAAAGCACAGTCAATTTATTTGGTGCATTTCCACCTCCCAATGGTCCAGCTCCTGCCAGCTTGGGAACATTAACTCAGGTCTTCAAGGGCCCCCTCTTCCTGTCGTGTAAGCCGCCATCTTACCTGGTTTCCTCTCCCACCTCCACAAGCTTGCTCATGTGGGACATATTTCATGCCAAGGTGTCAGCTCCGGGGGGGTTGGGCCTTCATGAATAGAATTCAAGGCAGCAGAAGCTGAGCTGGAGAAGTGTTGCCTGAGTGATTTTTGAGCCATGCTTGTACTTAACACTGTGTAGTTTTGGTTACTTCCTTTTTTTTCATCAGAAAAATCATCTTGGAGTTTATTAATTAAATGAGTCTATGCAAGCAAAGCACAATGTGAACTCTAAAGCAGTGTGGAGCTCTGAGGGGTTATTGAAATTAGTATCTTTGGGTTCACGTGTATGACAGGGAGCCTTGTTAAAATGACATTTGCATTTATTTGTTTTTCTTCAGAAGAAGAATTCAGAAGACTATCTGGGACTCACTGAACGCAGTCCCCCTCTTAGGAGGTGGGTGGGTATAGGGCATTTTGTACTCACTGAGGGTGGGTGTGCTTAGAAGGGCAGGAGCAGAGTGAGTTGTTGCATGATCCAGGAAGATGGGTCCCAAGAGACCTTCTTAACCTGGGAATTACTGCAGGTAGCTGGGGCAGAAACTATGTTCCCAAGATGGCCACATCAATATACCTCCTATTCCACAAGCTTATCTTACAACGCAAGACGGACATTCCTGAGAGGTGGGGTCTCTGTCTTCTCTCCACGAAACAGGATGGATCTTTGTGACTGCCTTGCCCAACAGAATGTGGTGCAAGTGATGCCACATGACTTCCAAGTTAAATCGTAGAAGGCCATACAACCTGGCTCTTGGAACCCAGCCACCATATTGAGGAAAGCCTGAGCCATGGAGAGGTCATGCATGGGAGAGTTGCAGTCAACGGCCCCAGCTGCCCCTCCGCCTACAGCCAGCTTCTATCAGCAAACATTTGAACGAATGAGCCCTCAGGTGAGTGAGGCCTCCAGGCTTTGAGTTTTCTAGCTGATGCCCCGAAACATTGTGAAGCAGAAATAAACCATTCCACCTGTGCCCTGACTTTATTCCTGGTCCCAGAAACCATAAGAGGCAATGCATGGCTGTTGTTGTGTTAAGTCATGCAGTTTTGAGGTGATTTATGATGTCGCAGTAGATGACAAATTAAACAGAGGATGACTTGGAACAGGAGAAACAGGGCAAGTATCCGACCCTTGGGAGATCCTTGGCTACTATTGCAAGGAGACTGGAGGTTCTGAAACTGCAAGGGAGCAGAGGTCAATCATTTCTGACCGTGGCTGGCCTGGGAGAGGGCAGGAGATGCAACAGAGACAAGAGCTTCCCGGATGGAATGTTTCTGTGGGAGAGGCAGGCAGATGACCCTAACTCTGCCATTGAGTTTTGAGTTGACCCTCGAGACAAAGTCCTCTTCTGCAAGGTCGTCATGGCTGGAGATAGCATGCTTTTTCACCTCTGGATGCTGGAGGCTGGAAGCTTATCCCAGCTCCTTAGGACTTCTGGAGGGTTTTATGCGAGAGCCTTACCAATGTCTCTTGGATAGTTCAGGAGATAAAATTCCCTAAAACCCCTGGGCAAGCATAAGTCTTAGACTCAAGATACAAATTCCCTGGTCACAAAACAATGAAGGAGTTTCTGCTAGCTGAGGTTCTTGATAGCAAACAATGGACAATAATTCTAGATGATTTAAGCAGAAAATGAAATTATTGAAAAGGTTTGGGTAGTTCTCAAAATCCCCGGGAAGGGTAGGGAATAGGGGCTAGATCACATGATAGAATGAGTTCAGTAAGGACACAGTTGCCACTGTCATTGGAACCTGGATGTCACTGAACCCCAGATGTAGCTACTATTATGGCCCTTGGAACCCAGATATAGCTACTTCTCCATCAGGATGGAACCCCCCTGTCTCTACTTTGGGTTACTAGCACCCAATTCCAAGTCCAAGAGCAAATGTACCTGATTGGTGGATCCTGGGTCATGTGCCACATCCTAGCTGCAGGGGAAGCTGGGAAATCAATTTGTCTTTGTACAATGGAGAATTCCTCCCACATAGAAAGAGGCTTCAGGTACTGGGCAGGCAAAAAATTACAAAAGTCCACTACCGAGTTCTAGGCTTGTTGCTGTTGAGGATATATTAATGTGTCACTGTGTGTCTGTGGGGGAGAAGGAGAGCAGACCTTGAATTTGAGAATTATGGGGAAGTTGCTGGCAAGATCATTATATTTGGAAAATGTCGTGTGCTGGTTATCTGCCTGCTTATTCTCAGCTCCATTCTAGCCCTTCAGTGTTCTACTCTGCACAGGGCCTGCACCCCTGCAAACCATGGATCCTAGGTGGGGTCAGCCAACGTGAAGCACTAATAGGAAGTTGGAAGGTGGAAGGAGGTGGGAACGCACATTCTCTCTCTCAGCACTTCCAGTGGGATCTTTGGGAGTGACTATATCGTTTATAGTTCAACCACAACAGCTCAGCACTGGTCTGAGAGAGCCCTCCTTGTTGGTCCCAGTACAGCCCCAGTGGCCCCTCCTTGGGGGTTCCACCACCCTTTCTGGCACCCCCAGTGGTGCAGTCCTAGTGCATTCCCAGGCTCAGATAATAGCATGTTCTCATCTCTGTCCCAGCCCTCGGACAGCTGCTTTCTCTAGGCTCCTAGCTTCCGCCTTACCTCCCTTTCTCTTTTTGTTCTTTTAGCACTTCCCAGACTTTGTAACTAGCTCCCTGGGTTGAATCCCCTGTATTTGGAATACTAATAGGCTTCCTGTTTCCTCACTGGACTCTGACTAATGCACATGGTAATTTGGTAAGAACAATATGCCTGACATTTATAATATTCTCAATATCAAAGAGCTTCAATGTTTGGAATGCTGCCATTTCTTGCTTTTTCCATCTGGTAAACTCATGTGCACCATTCAAAACTTTCTTCAGACTTCAGCTCTCCAGGAAGCCTTTCCTGATATTATCCCCACCCTCTGCTCCCTAAGCCCCAAGGGGCCAAATACAATAGCGCTCACTCTTAAGTCGGTATGTGGCAGCAGTGTTCGTTGATGTTGACAGTGAAGATCAGAAGTACACGTTTGCAGGATAATGCTTCAGTAGCTTTTCTTGGGCAAGAGTGCTGATCTTTAAGTCTGGAATTCTGATCTGGATTCCATTAGTAGCTAACTGTGCAACCTCAGGCAAGTCAGTTGACTTCTCTGGGCTGCAGTTTCCCTTCTTGAAATATAAGTGGGTTCAATTAGGAGGCTGATTTCCAAATGTTTTTTGTGTGTAAGTTTTAAGTAGAACTTAAAAACATTGGTTGTGGAAACCCAATATGCAAAACAGAAATAAATGCTCTGACTGAAGTTAGGGGTGGGCATTCCCAAGTGCTCCTCTATGCCCAGACCTTTGGTAGTACTTCTGTCACACCTCCAGGGCTCCATAGAGCAAAATTATAACTCTGCAGTGGCTCACTTCGTTTATATATTTTAGCTTTGCACACACAGGCACAGCAAGTAGATGAACTTAAGCCCGTTAAAGGTGATGCCCATCCTTTGTTCATAAGATAGCCTGCAGATGGCCTTACTTAACCAGCAGGTTTAGGGAAGCTGAGTACAAATCTTTCCTGAAACCATGTCAAATAAGAGATGTATATCTTGGTCACTGGAAAACCACATTACGTGCAATGGAAGATGTAAATGGAATCCTGGCTAAATATTTGAATATGGATGGTCCAAATCTTTTCACCATGAACCTGATAAGATCATTGCAATAGGGGCGTCTGGGTAGCACAGCGGTTAAGCGTCTGCCTTCGGCTCAGGGCGTGATCCCGGCGTTATGGGATCGAGCCCCACATCAGGCTCTTCCGCTATGAGCCTGCTTCTTCCTCTCCCACTCCCCCTGCTTGTGTTCCCTCTCTCACTGGCTGTCTCTATCTCTGTCGAATGAATAAATAAAATCTTTAAAAAAAAAAAAGATCATTGCAATAGCTTTGAATGCTGAGGCTCAGTTACCCTATAACCAACATTGCCTCTTGAAACTAACCATATCCGTGTTGGTTCGCCTTTTCCAACCCTGTATGTAGCATAATGAATTGGTTCTACTGAGCCAATGGTGGGTATTCACCATTAACATAGCTTGATACATTAGGGAATCATCTTTGTAACCAGCTACAACAGAGATAGTTGAGTGTTTGGATAAAGTTCAAGCGCACTGACTTGTGCTTTCCTTATGGGGGGAAGAATCATAGGGGCATGGGGCAGAATAGAAGCAGAAATGTTGAATAAGCTGGGATCTATCTGGAGTAGTCCTTAAGAAGGAGAAACTTTGACCATGAGAATTAACACATATTCTCTATTCCATTTTTCATCATTATCATCATTATCTTTGCAGCCAACATCATTATCTTCAAAGGCATTGAGCATTTACTATGTGTCAGGAATAATGCTCAGCATATCTAATTCCTACAAGCATCTTACCCTTGTTATTTATAGATGAGAAAACTGAGGTTTAGAAAGTTCTTTTACTCACTCTTTTTGCATTCATCAGCTAACAAGTAACTGAACTTGGAGTCAAACCCACATCTGCTTAATTACAAGACCATGTTCATAAATGACATGCTACTGCCTTCCCACTTCCAGAACCCCACAATGCAAGGGTGGGCTCCCCATGCCTGTTTGTCTTATTAGCATGATGACATTGCCATCATTAGTCTGTCCCCTCACACAACAAGGCCTGCGGAGCCCCTATGGTAAAGCTCCTGGTGACTTACCCTCAGCTTGAAGCGGCTTTAAGTGTTTGCCTTCCTTCCGTGCCTGCAACTTCTGGGTACTGTGGAGCTGTCACCTGGCTTGGGGGACCCGCTGAATCAAGACTGAAACCAATTAACATAGGAAACCTGCCAAATCATCCTCCACACCCCCAGCAGACAGCCCAATTTCCTTGCTGATGAGAACTTCTCACTGGCAATGATCTTGTCCCTGCCATGGGGGATTTTCCAGGAGAATCACATGTCTCTCTTCAATGGCTGCAAAAAGTCAATTCATGAGCTAAAAAGGCAGAAATGAAGAAAAAGGTGGCAAGGAGAAGAAAAAGGTGGCAGAGAGAGCCAGAGACTGTGGCCAATGATTATAGAGAAGGCCAGTCATTTAAGCCAGACTGTCGGTCCCATGAGAAGGGATGCCTTTGTTTAATGGTGATGGAAGAGACCACAGGGGCTCCTGATCTCTGAAATCATCGCTGCCACGTGAGCACTGAAAGAGCACTAGACCTCAGGTTCAATCCCTGAGTGATAGTGACATATGGTGCTTTCAGAGCAAGTTTTTCCCTTTTCTGAGTTGTATGGCATGGAGATTAAAAGTGCAGGCCCTGGGGTTGAACTGCTTAAATTTTGAATCTAGTCTCCACCACTTACCAACTGATTTTGAACAACTTTATTTAATCTCTCCAAGACTTTGATTTCTCAACTGTAGAATGGGATAATGATAATATTCATCTCACAGGGCTGCCACAAGCATAAAGGGAAATAATTCTTGCAGAGTACTAAGCACAGTGGCTGGCACATTGTAAGCATTCTCTAGCTTGGGATGTTTTTGGCTGCAAGTAACTGAACTTCCAGCTCAAAGAGGCTCTAAAAGGAAGCGTGATAGCTCATGTAACCACAGTTCAGGGAGAGGATGTCTTCAAAGTTGGTTAAATTAGTTCTTCGGTGATGTCCTCAAGAACCTGGTTCCTTCCATGTTTCTGTTTTGCTATCCTGAGTTTTGGCTCCACAATCAAGCTGGTAATAGAATGGCTACTATGTAGATGTGTCAGTGTCCTAGGGAAGAAGAATGTCTGTCTTTCCTGTGACTCTATGTGAAACAAGAAGTTTTTTTTTCAATCCCATCAGCAAACTTCTGTTTATGTCTCATTGGCCAGAATTGGGTCACATGTCTGTTCTGACCAATCACTGTAAGAAGCATTTAACCAATGGAATCACCTGGCAGTTAAGGGGTATAGTCAGCTTCCCCTGAGGCTGCCTGGTGGGAGGCTGCATGGCTGAACAACACTGAGGTTCTGTTAGGAAAGAAGAAGGGAGATGTGGATACTGGCTAGGCATCTGACTGAAATCTCCACAATCGATAAATTTCACTGTTATTTTTATTATTACTGTCTCTATCATCAGTTTCTGCTTTCGACTGCTTGCTAGCTATCCCAGTCTCTTTTGTCTTCTGAGAGTCGTGACTCTGATCTTACTCACCACTGTCAGTATGTGCTGGGCTAAGTTTGGTCTCTGCCTCTTCTGATGAGAAGGCAACTGAAATGTAGCATTTCTGCTTCCAACATTCAGTCCCCAACCAGAAATACCTCAAACCAAACACTCCAGGTATACAGAACTACTAAGAATGAGCCAAAGGAAATCGATTTCAAGATCCCAGCATCTGTCACTCACAATAGTGAGTTGTGTGACTGAGCCGATGACATAGTTGATTATGTGCCAGAGCCCTTTTTCTACTTTAGGAACATGCCTGGGAATCCTTCCTCTTCTTAAGATGGCAAGCCCACCTCAAATAGTGTTCTGGATTGAAAGGGGGTAGATTTGAACGTTTCTAGCTCATTGAGGTAGCTCCTCGGTGTTTTGTGGTCATAGATTGTGTGGCTAAAAGATTTTTTTTTCTTTTTTAAAGACGGACCCATGTGGATGGCTTGGTGAAAAATTACTGCGTTTGGAGAAACAACCCGAAACATAATGACATAAGAAATATTCCTCAGTTCCATGGGACAACCAATTTTTTTTTAGCTCCTGCACCCCAAAGCACAGTTTAGTTCCACATGCATAATTGAATTGATTTTTTATTTTTAATTTAATTTATTCTTGGCTTTTGGTCACAAAGAAGGCTGCTTGTTGAGCAGATGGCATAGACCGTTTCTGTGTGTTGTGAGTGGTCAGTTCAATCGACCATCGTCAACCCCTCATCTGCTGGTCAATTGGCCTGAGTCAACCAGAAAATGATGTGTTTGATTATGAGAGGGGACATGGGTCTATTGCCTCAGCGTTTAGATAACATTTTTCCCCCAAGGGTCAGCTCAGACCCTGCTCTCTGATGTCATACACCCAGGCAAATGGCAGAAATTCAGTACCGTGGGAGTGCTTTCAATGGTCAGCCAGGAAGTCTCCAGAATCTGGCAGAGTGAATTATGGTTCATTGAATAAGATGTTCTTCACCCTCTTTTTAGAAATAAATTCCTCTTGCTTCATCAGAGAATCATGAATCCTCAGAGCTAGAAATGACTTTGGAGATCATGTGTTTAAATGTTTTTGCTGCAAAGTCTGGGGGGGGGGGCTCATTCGTGTCTGCTGTAGGGACTCTGATGCAGAGATTCTGTTTGCATAAAGTCCCCGTAGGCCTTCTAGGAGAGCCAGTGACGGTATATGTTGGAGCTGACTGTTTGCTCTATGCTAAAATTCTTGAAATGAGATGGGGAACAAGGATTGCCCCTTAACACTTGAATTAGCTCTAAGTTTGAGTTTAGTTCTTTTTTTTTTTTAAGATTTTATTTATTTATTTGAGAGATAGAGAGCGTGAGTGAGAGAGAGAGAGAGCGAGAGCAAGAGCACGAGTGAGCACGAGCAGAGGGGAGGGGCAGAGGGAGAGGGAGAAGGAAGCTGAGCAGGGAGCCTGATGCGGGACTTGATCCCGGGACCTGGGCCAAAGACAGATGCTTAACCGATTGAGCCACCCAGGTGCCCCTTGAGTCCAGTTCTTGAATGGCCTGTCAAAGAAGGGGGATAATTTTGGATGCTATACATTTTACATCTTCCCCTCTATCCTGATCCCAAAAAACCTCTTCCAAGTTCCCAGAAGAGAAGACATGGTAAGAAATTATATGTGTGAATCAAAGAAAAGAATCATAACCCCAGGCTGCAAGATGCTGAGAACATAAGGAGACTCCGCTTAGGAATCTGATAAGAGTTAGGTTTTATAATTCCTGGAGTGGCGGAGGCATGATGAGAACCAGATCTGGGAAAGCAGAGAAAGAGTGCAGCCACTGGTGATCTAGAGAGCCTGTGACTGCCTGATCAATGCTATTTAGGACTTGGCTCAAGCGGAGCAGTAAATATAATGGCCCAGAGAGCCTGGCACGAGCAGCTGCACATGGGAACTTTAGCGGTCACTGAAGAGGTGGTCATGTGAACTGAGCTCATCTATGTGTCTCCCTCCTCCAGGACCTTACATGTTGGGAAGCTTGGTTGACCTTCCTTCACTCCAGCCACGGTGTCTTGACGTTGTTCGGAGAACTCTTCAACGTTTTCCCTCAGTTTCTCTTGCAAGCTAGTTAGAGTTGGGTTCTATTGATTGCAATTAAATTACCCTCCCCATTACAGGGTCCCTTTATGAATTAGCTAATTGCAAAATAGACAGACACCAGAGGAGTGAGTTTGGCCATTTAGGGGGCTTGAGCCCTGAAGCTGTCAGCTCATCACTGTCCTGCTGCTCAAACACTGCCAAGCACAGCTGTATGTTCAGGCTATTGGGCAATGGAAATGTGTCAGTAGTGAATGCTTGGCGCTTCACTGCAGGTGGAAGACACAGATGGTTAGCTGTCATGATACTTATCCTTGTCAAAAATCATTGCTCTCTTTCTTGTCTCAATATGACCTGTGCCAACAGAAAGAGGGCTCTGGGAGTCAGCACAACTAGGGACTAGCCCAGCTCAGGCTCCAGCTAGCTGTGTGACCATGAACCAGTCATTCTACCTCTCTGCAGTCAGTTTCCTCACCTGTGAAAGAGTGAAATAACACACAGCAACCCAACATACAATACTAAGAACAGCAGAATAGCTCCGGTTGCCTGAAGGATCCTGGTGGGCCCGGTGGTGGTGGTGGTGGCAGAAATATGCCTACTCAGGCTTTCCTGTTACCTCCTGCTTTGGTTCTTGAGGTACTTGTGGGGAACTCTAGAGGTCTGAGGAACACATTGACGATCTGAATGATTTCTAAGGGAATTTCAGTCTACAATTCAGCTTATTTTAATTATTATTATTAGAAAACGGTCACATTCCTGTTTCCTCCAGCCCTTCACTAACCACAGTCCTCATCACTCCATACACTATACTTTCTCTGTGTGCACAGGGAAGGGGAAAAAATGGGCTGTGTATCTGTTTCGTGGTTGCTGATTAGATCTTCTCCATTTTTGAAGATGGCCAGGATTACTGAAAATATGCCATGGAGGCACCAACAAATCTGGTAGAACCTTCTCCTGCCGGAAGGAATCTTCCAGGTCACTTATAGCCACCTGTCAGGCTTTTCAGGGCTCCATGGCCCTGAAATAGACTTACAGAAGCACAAGAAGTTCTGAAAGCTCCTAGTCCCTAGAGCCCATGTTTGGATATGCTAAGGAGAATATGCTCCTCTGAGAGCATCCTCAGAGACACTCATCCTCTGAGAACGTCTCAGATCGATTTATAATACTGGTACTTAAGGGTGTACAAAAGATGTTGGCATTTCTATTCACCCATACTCCTTTCCCAAAGAATCTTCCCTCCCCTTCTCTCCTTGGAAAATTTGCTAACAAGGTGCTGAAGGATCCATGTTTGCACTAGGTGATTCCTCCCTGATGCCTGCCAACCATTCTGGATTGGTTTAGAAGTGGCCACTTGACTCAGGTGTGACCAAAAAGTCCCCCTCTACTGGGACACAGAGTCCTTGTCATTTAGATGTTAATAGACATGGAGCCATATGGAAATATGGCTCTGGGACAGCTGCCATGTTGGGCCATGAGCAACAGAGGAAACAAGGATGCCAAGAAAAGACATGGCAGATACACAAAGATAAGGTAGACAGCAGACAACACAAGGGGGGAGAAGGAGAGAGGAGAGGGAGGGAGGAAGGGAGAGAGACAGAGAGAGAGAACTTTCTGATACTGTTCTCAGTCCACAAGGCCATTTAACTTCCCTACATTTAGCTTTTCTTTAGAGTCCCTTGGATCCTTCCATCAAACCTGAATTGTCACTTGAACTAGCCAGAATAGGCTCTGTTCTTGGCAATCAGGCAACCCTTAATTAAGACAAAAGACTTAATGAGACAAGTCATGGCACCATCTACCCTGAAAGAGCTTGTTCATCTCTTTATTCACGCAACTGGTATTTACTTAACCTCAATGCGCCAGCACTGAGGGTAACAGCATGAAGGATACAGTGATGAAGACATATTTAAGGACTGAAAATGATTTCTAGTGCGGAAATGGCTGAAAGGTCCAGCTTGGTGAAGAAAGAGCGTGATGACTGTCATCCTTTATTTGAAGGGTAGCGATACGAAGAGGAATCAGACTGGTTTTGTTAGCCCCAGAGGGCCTAAGGGAGTTGATGGGCAGAGATGAGAAGGGGCAGATTGGGACTCAACACAGGACAGAATTTTGCAGCCGTTTGGCACTGTTTAAAGATGAAACAATTGTCTTGAGAGTTGAGTTTCTCCTACGATGGAGCCAAATGACCAGTGTTTGGGGAATTTGTAGGATAGATGCAAACATTGGATGATGGTTTAGATCGTATAACATCTAAGATTCTGCCCCAGAGCTCTAGATTATAGTTTTACCTTGGACCTTTAGGTTTGCATGATTTCAAGCAAACTATTTAACTTCTCTGGGGCTGTTTCTCATCTGTGAAAATTAGGATAGGAAACTCTTGCTCTGTGGTTGTGAGGAATAAATTGTACAGCACTTAGTAAGCGCCTGGCACAGAGAAGGGACTCCGTAAGTGAGTGTTTTCTTGATTCTTCTCTGTGACAGGTGAGGCTTTTCTTTTCATGAAATGCTGCTTTCTCCACTGCTGTTTCCACTTCAGGGATTTGATTTGCTTTAAGCAGCGGTATAGTTCATGATGACGATATCGCTTACGTCTTATTCTTGCTAGCACAGGGCTGTGCACGAAGGCGGGCCTTCGTACATACTAGTAGATGGGATTCGATACGGAATCTTAGCTAACAGTCCCCATGCCAAAACTTCTACGAGGAGGCGTTTCTTCTCTACCCTTTAAAATCAAACCGAGTCACAAGTAGACACTGGTCCACAAAGAGTTGCATGCGTGCGTGCCCACAGACTGCACCTAAGCAAATGCAGGGGGCCTACAGACAGACATGACCGTGCACACCTACACACAGGGGCACCGACTTCCACTTCCACTTCCCCTCCCCCTAATCAAGAAGATAGAAGAGGAATCTGCCTGTGGGATGAGTCACAGAGGCGGTTGGGATGAAGGGCAGAATTCAGCATCCCGGGGGAATCTTTATTTATAGCCTGAACTGCTGGAGAGGGGGCCGTAATCATTCCTAAGGAGCTTCGGCGATGGAGAGTGATAAGATAACCAAAAGATGTCGTTCCCACCACCGAGCTCTGTTAGAGGCAGGAGCCTGTTGGGGCTGAGCTGAGAAGCGCTGTGTCACTCCAGGGCTGCTGTCCACGGGGAGGAGTTGAACTGACTGCATTCGAGCTGCTGGTCTGTCAGCTGCTGCTGGGCCCCTTTCCCCAGTGCACAGGCAATCTCTATGCTAATCCGAACAAATCCTCCCAGCTCCAAACAAACAGAAACCTCTCTGGGCTTGCAGAGGCCACTGATCACGGAGGATGCTGTTTAGATTCATGATGATACAGTCTAATCCGCTGGCCCCACGGTCCTGCCTCTGTCAACAGTATGGTTTCTGTAATGAGCAGAGCAAGAGGCATGGGGAAAATGCAACATTGGACCCAACCTGCCTTCCCGAGGGAGAGGGTGGAAAGAGGTAGCTGGCTCTTTGCTGGACTTGGAGGGACAGTCTGGTGGGGGCTGGGGGTGGGGCAGTGAGTTTTTTTTGAGTGTAGACTCCCTGTCTCATCTACTGTTGCAGTCCCAGCATCCAGCGCACTGCCTGACATAGGGACAGACCTAGATCTTAGTTGACAACTGGATACATGCATGACCTCTTTAATTTCCCAGTGTATGAGGGCCCCAGTTATAATTAGTAGGTAAGATGCATGCTTGAGAGGAAAGAGGGAAGCCAGGAAGACCAGGGCTCTAATCCTGCCTCTTCTTCTAAAAGACCTTGGGCAAGTCACCTAATCTCTCCAAGCCTCAGTTTGCTCATCTGTAAAATGGGGTCTTGTGGATATCTATTATGTTTTGGAGGCTGTGCTAAGTATTAGAGAGAGTGCAAGTATGTGACTTCACTACGGTATATGCTACCAGGAAGGAATGGATATCTAGTTCTTATCAGCCAATAACACTTGAGTTGAATTAATTGGTCAGATTGTACCAGGTAGGAAAGAGCGCCCCCTGCCGGCC
This sequence comes from Ursus maritimus, assembly GCF_017311325.1. NCBI lineage: Eukaryota > Metazoa > Chordata > Mammalia > Carnivora > Ursidae > Ursus > Ursus maritimus. Next base: position 14,755,887 of record NW_024423897.1, read on the forward strand.
AAGACTGCCTGGAATGGTCTGTCCTTTTTTTTTTTTTTTAAAGATTTTGTGTTATTTATTTATTTATTTATTTATTTATTTATTTATTTATCTATCTATCTGAGAGATTGCACCTGTGAGCACCAGCAGGGTAGGGGCAGAGAGAAAGGGAGAGAATCTCTCAAGCAGATCCTACGCTGAATGTGGAGCTGAGGAGCAGGGCTTGATCTTAGTACCCTGAGATCGGAAACCACGAGTCAGATGCTCAACCAACTGAGTCACCTAGGTGCCCCTGGGACAGCCTGTTCTGTTGGCCCCTTACTTCAAGCCCGGCTCTGAGTGTGAGTTTTCCTCAGCTCCCACTGCTCTCTGTTGGCTCACACGTGCGCCTGGACCTTTGCTCCTAGCTGAGGCAGGAGATCCCTTGGCCTGGACACCAGCTGCCCAGTGCAGACCCTGTGCTCTGCCTCATGTGCTTTTCCGCTTGGCCTTTGACCCTCACTTGGCCCTGGCCCTGAATGGTGTAGGTATAAGCCCCTGCTTTTCTCTGAGCTCCACTACTGGTCCCGACATTTCTAACATGTCAGGGTTGCCGGAGACTGGCCTGGCATTTGGTCCTGTCAGTTTCTACTTCTGAATCCTTCAGGTTAGTTCAGCCCTAGAATCAGAAGGGACCAAGTTGAAGAACCCTGAACCTGCTCTTCAAAGGTAGGGAGCACCAAATCCAGCACTTGAGCTTTGAAGTAATCCCAGGGGAGGTCAGAGGGCAAGGGAGAGCAGGACGTGAGTCTGGGGAGAGCCGGAAAAGTCAGGAAGTGGAGGACAATCACCTTAATGGTATAATGTCCATCCTTACTCTTGAGATAAAGAATGGTTACTGCAACCACCATTAAAACATCATTTCCTAGACTGACAGAATAATGTAGTGATTATTAAAAGCCCAGTCTTTTGAAGCAGACAGATCTGAGCTTGAAACCTGACCCTATTGCTTGCTAGCCTGGGGGAGTTGCACCCTCTTTCTGAGCTTTGGGTTCCTCACTTGTAAAATGGGGTCCGAAACGGTCCCTGCTTCATAGGCTTGTTGAGAGCATTACATGAGATGATGGATGTAAAGTGCTTAGCTCAGGGCCTGGGGCACAGCAGGCGGGCAATAAAATGGCAGTTATGGTGACTCAGATTTGTTCTTGTGACCGCTGCTCTAGGGGCTGTCAGGGTCGTCAGGAGGACCCCATAAGATAAAGAATTTGAGCATGTTTAGAAGAAGACTGGAGGGCTCCATGTCCTCAGAGAGTATGAAAATAATTATCTTCTTTCTTGGTTTTTGAAATTTGCTGATTGATGTGCTGCTAGGCATAGATTGGGTGCCTCACAGCCAGAGGGTGTGAAGGACCCCCCCAGACCGGCTCCTGTATGACAGTTTGATCTGGTGGTAGTGAGATGGACGGGGTTCAACAGCATCTTCCTATTGTCCCAGGGCCTTCTGGGCCATCAACGTTCCTCGGGCGTTCAAGCTTCGCAGAGTGGTTATAAGTGCGGGGGATCAAGTGCTAAAGCGTTATTTGCTGACAGTTTCTCCAAGCCTGTGGCTCTGAGGCTGCCTGGGACTGAGAGAGCCAAGGAGGTGACAAAGGACCAGGCAACAAGCCCTGATTTATGACCCAAGATTCCCATTCTAGAAGCCACATCATTAGTCCCTTTGGTAAAGAGTTTAAGCAGATAAACTGCCTTTCCAGCTGCAAGATCGAGTCCCAGACCTGCTCCCAAGGGTTTCTCCTTTTTATGTACCCCTTAGGGAAAAGAAAACCTGGAGAGCAAATTCTGGGACTGGGTCAGTATGGGAGCCTGCCCTCCTTCTGGCCAGACAAATGCAGTGGGAGATAGGGGTGGTCGAGTTTATAACGTATGCTGGGCATACATGGAGTCCAGAAGAAGGGACAAATAGTCTTTTACCTCGTGTTCCGTTCTTATCTTACAACCTCTACAGACACCACAGAGGCTAATGGCGCTCCGCAACATTTCACTTCTTCCCTGGCATCCCAGTTGATGTGGGACCATTGTAGTAGAATTTTGGGATACCCTGTGTGGCCACCTTTCACCAGTGGTAGGTATTACAAATACTGACCATTCTCCCCATCTCCCCACAGCATAACTGTGTGGGCAACAGTGTGCTGAGGTGGACCCCTCTACTAGATCCAAGCATAAGCCATGTTTGTTCTCACTCAAACATGACATTTCTAGTCCCATTTGCTAATGATTGGTTTAGGTGTGGTTGTGTGGTTTAGCTCTAGCCAATGGGACTGAGGCAAAGTCTCCTGGAATCATCTAAAAAGATTTTGCTTTTTGATAAGAGAGAGACATGTGAGGAGAAACTGTGGTCTCTCTCTTTTGCATGTCACTGGGTGAAGATGTGGTACTTGAAGCTGTGGCAACTATTTTGCCACCATGAGGAAAAAGCCAAGAGCACAGAGCCTTGAAATTGTTGAGCCACTCATCTAACCCTGTATCTAACTGCCAACTGGTAGATTTTCTGTTAAAGTATTACAAGTCCGTATTGTTTAAGCGAATTTAGTCAGATGTTGTTACGTGTATCAGAAAGCATTCAAACTAGTACATCAGGGGAACCTTTCTTCATTTGACTTTCTCTTTCCTCTCCCTTCCCTGCCTTAATCTAAGGGTTAACTTGGCTGCCCGCAGGAACCAGAGCAGGAATGGAGAGGTGAACCTGGCCTGGTAGAAGAGAAACAAATTGGTGAGTGAGTGCTTCTTTTTTTTTTTTTTTTAAAGATTTTATTTATTTATTCATTCGATAGAGATAGAGACAGCCAGCGAGAGAGGGAACACAAGCAGGCTCATAGCGGAAGAGCCTGATGTGGGGCTCGATCCCATAACGCCAGGATCACGCCCTGAGCGGAAGGCAGACGCTTAACCGCTGTGCCACCCAGGCGCCCCTGAGTGAGTGCTTCTTATAAAGGGGTTGGTGCTGGCCATACCGGAATGCTTGCATGGTGTGGCTAGATGTTTTTATTGTTCAAGAGAAACTGGAAAACTGCATTTTTATGTGGAATCTCTCAATTTTATATGTGCATTTAACTTTTAAAGAAAGATACTGTATGGAGCAAACCAACACATCTGAATACTAGGTATAGTCCAGAAGTCACACATTTGTGCCATGACAGTTAACCCCAAAGTGCCATCTCTTCCTAGCTTGCTTGCAAGTGTGGACTGTCAATGACTTCTTTCAGACTTTGTGTTGGGTGGGGCTGTGGCTGTGGGCTCGAGTGGTATAGGGTGGGAAATGAAGGGTGGGGGGAGGGAGGACGAAGGCGACAGCGGTGGCCTGCCAGTCAGGTGGGACATCTATAAGACAACAAACCTTTAAGCTGTGGGTCAAACCTTTTCTTCACATAGGTCCTGGGTGTGGTTTTTACAGAGAGGGTTACTGTCACTTTATCCACCAAGCCCATTACCAGAGGCTCCCTTTTCTTATCTGAGCATCTCTGTTGTTCAGGTTCTAAAAATGGAGTTGAGGAGAATCTATGCCACCAAGCAGCCAGAGGGCCAGGAAGTTGGATGCCACCTCCTAGAAGACTGCCATCCCATAGGACTTGGTGAGTGCTGTGGAGACACACGTTCTGTCTGGGAGCAAGCCTTCTCAGGCCCATTTCGTCCAATAAGTGCATTGTTCTTTTCAGCAAAATAAAAATAAACCGTGGAAAAACCAAGGATACTGTCTGCAGAAAAGAGGCTTGCACCGAAAGATCATTCCCCTTCCATGCCAAGAGCATTTTGGTCGGTGGGTAAGTACAAACACAGCCCCCTCGGGGAGGCCTGGGTGGCTGTGGACGTGTTAGGTCTTTGCTAAACTCACTTTCCATGGGCCTGGTGACTCTGCTCCTCAAGGGCAAGTTGAGTCCTGGTCCCTGCGTGACCCAAGTAGGCTGTTTAATTTAAGTCCACAGGCTGTAAAATTGGAAATCTTCATGTTTGCTTTTAGGTCATCAAATTAAAAAGTTTTTGGAGCGCCTTTGTTGAAAGGCATCAGAGAAGAGCTAACATGAACTTCATGCACTGAACTGTGTAGAGCCCAGCGACGCCCTCTCGATGACAAGGGAGGATGAGTCACCACCGGCTTCAGGGATTGAGAAGAAATGTCAATGAAGCCATGAATAATAGGTGCTGTACTGACACTTAAGAAGGTTAAGGGCAAGAATTAGTTGGCAGCGAAGAAAGCAGTATGCGGGGGAGGCCAGCCCCAGTCCCGCAGAGCCCCTGTAGCTCATTACCCTTTGGACACCTAACAAAATAGGGGGTTTCTTTCATTTTAAAGGAAAAAAATGTGGACGTGTTAGAGAGAGGGGTCCTTTTTCAAGGTCAGGGAAGTGGACTTGATGGCTTCTGGAAGCCCCTTCAGGCTCCAGGCATTTTTCATAACCGAGGGGGCTGGCAGTCAGAAATCAGTGAATTCGAGCCCTTCTCCAAACATTCCGGGCTCTTCAGAAGGAAATTCTGCAGAAGGGCAGAGCCCAGCCTTGGCTATTTCTAGGTAGACCGCAACATCCCAGAAATGCTAAGGAATGTTAGGATGCATTTCAGTCTCTGCCACCAAGATAGTAAGTGGTTCAGAAGACATTACCTGTCCTCTGCACAAGGAACAGGAAGTGAGGTTAAAGAGTTGATGATTGTGTTTCCACAGACCTTCTGATCCAGTGCTTTCCTGGTGTTTCATCCTGGGGCACCAGCAAAGGATGGTCACCAAGAAAATGACCAAATACCTCACCATCTGATAGGAGCTCCACTTGCCTGTCAGTTTAAAGTAGCCGGAAACTTCTCAGTGAGGGCCTGTAGACTGTCTAAGAGGAGAGAAGGTGACACCACCCCCACTGCTTCCACTATGACAGACATTGCTGCATCACCAGCTAGTGTGCTCAGATTGAGGGGTGCGGGCCAACATGAGAATGCTAATAACAGCGAAACCTGTCGTAGGATGGGTTCTCTAGAAGCAGATGCGGAGACAGGGTTCGGTGTGAGGGATCAGCACCTGGAGAGGAGAGACCTGGGCAGCTGGGGAGGGTGAACTGTGATACTTGTTCCTGTTGTCCTGTAGTGGGCCAAAAGCGCCGAGCCTTTATCTGTCGCTGGATATGTGCTGCTGGGGAAGGAGAAGGTCCTGAGCACCGTGGCTCCTGGCAGCTCAGTTGATGGCGCCTAGAGCAGGGGGCGTGGTGAGGTCTTCCTTGAACGGAGATCTGTGTCCTTCACAAAATCCCAACCTCGAACCCAGAGAAGGTCCTCTTACTGATGTGATAGCCATGAAACAGCCCCTTAGATCCCCACACTACCTCCTGACCAAGGCAGGTGGACAAAGCAACTGAAATGTCTGTGATGGTCGTGAGAACAAGCATAGCAAGAACTCAGGCTCTGGATTCAGATAGACTCAGGTTCAAAGTCCATATTAAAACTTACTGGATGTGTGACTCTGGGAAATTAATAACCTTCACTGAACCCCATGTCCTAGTCTGTAAAGTGGGGATAATAATATGAACTGGTCCTGGACCTCCTTGTCCTCAGATCCATACCTTCCCCTACTTCCTCAGTTCTGGGTCAAAGGAGGAAATGTCTGCAAGCAGCTGTTCCCAGGCTCCTGTATTGCTGGCTTCTACTTGGGTTTGGCCAATGGTGGGAGAACTCGGGGCAAGAAGAAGGTGCAAGCCAGGACATTTCTCCCTTCCCCGTCAGCTTCAAGTGGTATCTCCAGCAACAGCTGTGTCTCCACAGAGCGGAGCTAGTATTTTTTTTTTTTTAAGATTTTATTTATTTATTTGAGAGACAGAGACAGAAACATTGATAGTGAGCAGGGAGGAGAGGGAGAAGCAGGCTCCCCACTGAGCAGGGAGCCCAGTGTGGGACTCGATCCCAGGATGCTGGGATCATGACCTGAGCCGAAGGCAGGCACCCAGCCGACTGAGCCACCCATGTGACCTGAGGGGAGCTAGTATTGACATGATCACACTTTAAGGGCTATGTGTACAGGTTTTAATAATGTTGATGAGCCAGTGCCTTAATAAATATTATTTTAGTTGATCACTCATATAGAGGGTGGGATATAGGACGGAAGTTTTGATTAGGACATGGAAAGGCATGTGATGGAAGTATGTTGAGGCTTGTACTGCAGGGACGTGATGAGTAACTAAAATAGGGTGAGGAGGGCTTCGGGGTGTCAGATAGTGGTAGTGAGGCAGAGAAGGGGACCCTACAGTAAAAGGTGTTTAAATTGCTGTGGAAGTAAAGAGTGTCAGCATCACACCCTGCAAAAAACTAGACCCTCAAAGATGTTTGAAATTAACATTTAAAGCCTGTCAAAATAGAGCTTCAACCCACTTTTATTACTCTTTCTTAAACCTTGTAGTGGGTTGAATGGTGGCCCCCCACAATCATCAACTCTTGGTAGTGCCCAAGTTTTAACCCCACGTACCTAGGCAAGTGACCTTACTGGGAAATGAGTTCTTCGAAGATGTTACTTAAGGGTCTCAAGATGAGATCATGTTGGATTTCGAGTGAGCCCTAAATCCAATGACTCGTGTCCTTTTAAGAGAAGGGAGAGGGAGGTTTGAGACACAAAGATACAGGGAAGATGGCCAAAGACATAGGCAGAGATTGGAGCTGTCTCACCGCAATGTGGGAACCACAAGAAGCTGGAAAGGCAAAGAATGAAATCTCCCCTACAGCCCCCAGGGGGAGTGAGGTCCTACTGACACCTTGATTTGGACTTCTGGCTTCCAGAACTGTGAGAATAAATTTCTGATGTTTTAAGTCACTTGATTTGTGGTGGTTTGTTACAGGAGCCCTAGGAAACTAATACAGACCTAACTTTTGGCAGTATTGTTTCATTGAGCTATTTCTTGGGAGCCCAGCTCTTTGCTGACTGCAGGTTATGTTACATTGGACATGCATCATATTTCTATTTCATGCATGCAAATTTAACTATTTGGCAAAAATAACAAGAGATAGGTTAACTGATAGATTGACACAGGCAGAGAAAGAGTATGCTAATAGTCAAGCTATTGCCAGTTCTGCCCCCTTTCCACATAGTAAGTGGTGAGCGCCCTCCCTGGAAGATGCATGAGGCATGGCAACGACTGCTCCTTCTCTTCTCTCCCATGGACCTCACACTATGCGTGAGTTCAGTATTTCAGAATTCCCATTTTTCATACATCATGGTACCCCAAAGAAAACTCATCAATTCATTCGATGCTCAGCTGAAGCAATAGAAATTTATTTCAGGACTAGAGAAAACACTGACTGTACTGGGTTTCTTGACATAGTATGCCATTCTCCAACATGGTCCCTGCTGACCATCATCTAGTCATGATTGTTTTTTTCTTGCTTTATGCATGATTTTAGAACCCAAATGCTGAGTGGGATTGGATTCCTTCAAATTTGCTTTGCTTAGGATCCCCTAGCATGCTTCAACATGTCACCTTTTCCAAAATTTTCCTTCATTCCCTCATCTGTGTTGAATTTCCAGATCCTTCAACTTTGATAACATTTCCTCCACCTGTTGGCATATCTTTGCTTATCGGAACTTGTGCACACACCAGCCTCCCTGACACAAGTCCCTTGAGGTTGGGGACTACAGATCATTGAATGCCCCATAGATAAATAGATGGATGGGTGGGTGGGTGGATGGATGAGTTTATGGAGTTCAGAGACAAATCAAATGGAAACTAGTAGCTAAGTGAAGCAAACTTGTCTATACTTACACTGCCTAATGTGAGGCTTGATGCACAAATTGAGACTCAGATTGACAGGTGACTCCATGCCCTTGCAGATAGCTGGTTTCATTTCTCTGTTGGCTCAAAATAAAGCCGGGCATCAGGGCCCCCCTTTAAACCACTGGTGTTGGGATACATCTGTATTGCAACTCAGCTGAAATATCAGTTCCTCAAAGAACTCTTCCCTGCACCTTCTAATCTAAATGAATCCTTCTTTCCTCTGTCACATGCTGTCATGGCACCCTCTTTTTCCCTTCACAGCAAATGTTGGCGTTTAAAGCTATATTTATATACTTTTGTGACTTTTAGTTTAATATCTTTTATATTCTCCCACCTCCTGGCTAACTTCAAACTCCAGAAAGGTCGGATTCACATGTTTCTTTTTTTTTTTTTTTTTTTTTAAAGATTTTATTTATTTATTTGACAGAGATAGAGACAGCCAGCGAGAGAGGGAGCACAAGCAGGGGGAGTGGGAGAGGAAGAAGCAGGCTCATAGCGGAAGAGCCTGATGTGGGGCTCGATCCCAGAACACCGGGATCACACCCTGAGCCGAAGGCAGACACTTAACCGCTGTGCCACCCAGGCGCCCCGGATTCACATGTTTCTTAACCCTGGTGACCTAATGTCTAGTTCAGTGCCCGACATATACTACCACTGATACTAGCATCTAACATGAATCAACTGTGTGTCATGTGCCAAACACGTTCAAAAGTGCTTTACATAAATCATTTCCTTCCATCTTCAGACCAATTCTATAAGCAGGATCTTTCATTATTCCCATATTATAGGTGAGGAAACAGTGAGTGAGAATGTGGTGGAGTTGAGATTTAGACCCAGCCACGCTGGTCCCAAAGTCAGGACAAGTCAGTAACTATTTGTCAGATAAATAAGTGAATCATGATAAATATTACTGTGTAGTGGAACTCTGGGACTCAGAACTGGGAGGACATGTATATGTTTTCTGGGCTCACCTCCTAGCCCCTGCAGTAATGTCTGCGTTAGCTCTTCTGGTAGCTCTTCAGATCCTTCTCCAATACTTCTGGCAACGGAGACTCACTGACTCTTCTGATGGGACAACTAACCATTGGATGCTCTTCCTTACATGACACTGAAATCCACTTCCATGGTACTTCTACCTGTGGGTACTTGTTCTACCCTCAGCAGTTTAAAAGAACTTTAGTCCTCCCCACATAGCACTGAGAAGAGTTTCCAATTAGATGACAGCTTCCATCCCAGCGACAGCTCCAGCTCCTTGCTAAACCGTAGCATATTGGAATCCCAATTAAACTGTGGTGTCCGTATCCGGATACAAGGTTTCTCAGGCATGGATAGTGCAGGGTGGAGTAGGGTAGGATTATTCATCTCGGTATCCTTGGGGACCAATGTGCTGCTTGTTGAACTGAAATTGAGTGATTTCATAGTGGTAATAAAAACCCCTCTATTTTATAGTTGAGAAGTCACAAAAGAGTTCTGCATGTTTGATTTCAGCTGGCTTTCTCTACAGTATGACATTTGACCTGGATTACTTTTTGATCAGATGTTTTAGGACATTAGAGCTATAAGCAGTGTGAGAGGTACTCGGAGGCCCAGAAAGATTGAGTGGCTTGCTTAGGGTCAAGCTAGTCATAAAATTAAGATTCCTTCTAAAATTACTACTTCCTGAAAACTATGTCCTTACCATGATCTCCTATATACCTGCTGGGTTTCCCCACCTCTGGTTCTTTTCAATATGTTAACTGTGGTCAAAATTGTATTGGCAGTGAACTTCCTGTCATTGGAGGAGTGCAAACTGATAATTAGATGACTTTTGGGCAAGGATATTATACTTGCAATCGTTGAGACATCTAATGAATGTGGGTTTATATAATCTTTCAGTCTCATAGTTCTATCCCACCCACAGACTGCCTAGGGGTCAGGTAGAGTTTTAGCCATAAAGCTTTGAAGAGTTCTATCAACCAAATCATTTCTGAGTATAGCCACAGAGCTTCTCACCGAAACTGGTAGAAGCCAAGATCATCATCCCTCAAGACTAAAACACCACCAGAAACGTACAACTCTTCAACACTGATCATCGACTCCTTGTGGAAACTCCCCAAGACCTTTTGTCCAAATCCTGCTCATTCTTCACTCCCAGCTTGACTTCTGTCTACTCTGAGTAGTCTTTCTCAATCCTGTCAACTAAAATGAGACTTCCCCTCCCACATACCACCCTAGCACTTGGTATCTTTCCTATAAAACTTATCAAAGTCTGCCTTATATTATGTATGCTTTCTTGTTTCATTTAGTGATCAGTATTGATTTATGGATTTGCCCTCCATTTATTATTATTGGTAGCCATGTGCCAGACCAAGCACTTTACATGTTTTGTCCTGTGTGTATGCATGTGTGTGTGTTGCTGTATTTACTCTTTGCAGTGACCCTGCAAAGTAGGTGTTATAACATCACCATTTTATGAATGAGGAAACTGAATCTGAGTTGTCATTTTCCTAAGAATACACGGCAAGTTTGTGCCAGAGCTCAGCTCTTTGAGGGCAGAGTCCATGATTCTTTATTCTCCCCAGTCCCTAGCATAGTGTTTTGTATATACTAGGTGTTTCATAATTTTTTTCTGTTGCTTATTGCTACAGACTCAGAAAATATTATGCCATACTCAGAATATGAAAAACACGTGGTGCCAGAGCATCAAAGGCAGGTGGGTATCCTGGGCATTGGACTGAGGTAGAAGCAGTCCTCAGGCTGAGCCAGGAGAGCACTGAGGAGCTATATTATGATAGGAACTCTGCCACTTTTCATCATGTGGTCATAGGAATTATCGAAAACAGTGAGCAATGGTCTACATCTTTGATTTTAGTTTTGGGTGAAATGAGAGATAGAACATTTTTGTTGTCTTAACAGTTGGTCTGAAAATTCTTTCTGAGGAGAGATTCATCTTGGTGGGGAAAAAAAAACCCTTATTAGGCCCACTTACAGTGGAAGCTGACACTCTGGTATATATAGCTGTGTCTGAGCGAAGGGGGAAAGGAAGAGGGAAATCCGAGAGATGGAGAGGGAGAGAGTGGTGGAACCAGCAAGATGGTGAGTCAGCTGTGCTGGGTTGTGCATGATATAAGCGCTCTCCAGAATTGTCGGATCTTCAGTAAATTCTTGAAAAGCTTAGCAAATGGTTGGCGCAAATAGATTTCTCTTTGAAAATGGGGAAAAGACTGTACCTTGAGACATGGTGGTAGAATGGCGACAGTGAACCAAACAGTAAGATTCTCAATACCAGGAAAATGCAAAGATCTTGAGGAAGGTTTAAGACTTTCCCATGCTGTGGAACTGGGGGTTTAAGGCAACATTACGAAGATCTCAAGAGTTTGGGAGGGAACCACAAGTGGTCATATGGCTAGTTTGAAATCAACTGAACAGAGAGTAAATAGACATATTTTGAGGACTAACCCAATGCCAGACAGTATGTTCGGTTAGACATCATCTCAGGGCTGACTAAGAGAAATTGTGACCTTGACCAATGGGAATGCCTCCCTCCTCTGTCCTGCTGAGTATTCTTTCTCAGTTTTGCTCATTCCTAAGGTAATTAACTCATATTATTCTTCTAAGAGGCAGGACCTCAGTCTGGAAGCTTTCTTTTCCTCACTTTGTCCCATCAAAGTTGTCTTTTTATAAGAAGCTGTAGGATATCTTTGAGAGTGAACTGAACTTAACCTTAGGAGACCTAGGAGGACATTTCCGCTCTGGAACTTTCCAGCTGTTTGACTTAGGGCAAAGCATTTCACTTTTAGGGGTCATATTCATTTGGCTCTTCTCCCTATAATGGCTTTGACACGTCTGTCAGCTGCTTGACGACGAGCAGCTTACCTTGTCTGTATCTTTAGCACCAAGCAGAGTGCTTGGCCGTTGATAAAATTTGTTACAGGAATGAATTAATGATTGAACACATACCTGTCCTTGCTACTTCTGTGAAGCTTGAATGAGTTAATGAGTATGAAAGAAGTTTTTTTTTAAAAAAACCCAAATCTGCTTATTAGGAAGCTCATCACATCTAGCTGCCACATTAGAAATTATAAAGCTCACCCAATTTAAGGCATTAACATTTGCGAGTTAGCCATATGGGTTACCTCTGCTGGGGACTACTTGGTTTTTTGTATGTGGGTTTTGAGAAAGAGTGTTATATTTCACAAAGGAAATTTCATTAACCCGTAGGCATTATGGACAGCAGTGACGGGCATACTGAAAAAGAGATTTTTCGATAAAGGGCTTGCTTGACTTCTTTAAGCAGGAAATAAAATCTGCCAGCTTCAATCGTCCCCACAAATGCCACAACTATAGCATCTTTTCTAAGACTCCTGGAAAAATGCAGTGCAGTTGCGGCAAGCTATATCTTTAAGTTGGTCTCTATTTAAAATGAAGAGAAACAAGAGGCCAGAAACAAGTGACCAAGCCACAGAGCGGTTGTGGGAATTAGTGAGCACCATGGGCTATGGGGGACCGTACGAGTTACGTTTTTCTTTGGGTTTCATGTAAGAACTTCTCTCACTTCAAGTTGCATCTGCTTTGCACAAGTGATTTTCTTTTTTCCCAGAGCACCATGAATGATTTATGACTTTCTGACGTCGCATCCCACAAGATTACATAAGAAACAGAGAAAAACAAGTGATTGAGCCAAACTGAAAAAAAATATCAAACATTTGCAAAAAGTAGATTTTATCCTGGCTTCAGTCAGATAACAGTTTTCTACTCACCAAAAGTGCTCCCTTGGTCCAAAGTGCACCCCATCTATGTGAGGACCCGTCTCATCTCATTTCACCGTTGCCCGCACACAACCATCAACTCCCTTTGGCCCCAGTGATGTCCTGGAATGTCCAATGGCCCGGATTCCTCCTTTCTCCCCCAAAGTGAACTTTGCAGTTGGATTGCACAAATGGTCTCATTAGTTTGGTTAATGATTGGACAAAAACACTGATGGGAGTAATATCTACCAGACTTGTCATTTTTAAAATTGTAAGGTAACAGAGTTGCAGCATTGACAGAGGCCTGGGACCATCTACTTCTCGCTGTTGTTTGACAGATACAGAAACTTATGACAGAGAGCTGAAGTGACATGCCCAAAGCCACACGGCGAGATCACTTCAAGCAGAGAGAGGGACAGAAATCTACTTCAGGGTAGAGTAGTTTGTGTGTATGTACCAAGAAACTCTCATCTCCTTATTTAAATGCATGTGTTAATATTGGATATTATTTTTTAACTACAGGGAATTTGGAGGTTATCTGATGGAATGTCTGTGGCTGACTGTGTTTATTGAGCCAGAGCCAATCTAGAAAAGGTGGCAAGAGTGAGCAAGGCCAGGACCGGTGGTCAGGGTTTGAGAACGGGGTAGCAGGACGGAGGGAGCAAGGTGATTTCCTGGAGTAGTCAGAAGTAACCACATCACGGGATGAGGGTTTGTTTGAAACTGGAGGTCTGGCTCAGTGGGCCTATATGCAGTTCCCGGTTTAAGGGGTAAGTGGAAGATGACAGCCTGAAGACAAGACCAGTGTGAGGAGTCAGGGAGAGCTTGAGGGCAAGGATGAGTGGCCAGGGGGAGGGCTGGGGTTGAACAGGAGAGCCACTGGGTGGGGCAGGGCCAGCTGTTGGCTTCAGGGAGCAGGACTGGGCCGTGCCATTTCAAGTTGAAAGGCAAGGATTGAAAATCCACTACCTTTACCTAGGAGAAAAACAAGTTACAGAACAGTGTGTGGAGTGTGACTGTATACGCGTCAATGTGTCTCAACCGGTGGAATGGAGAGTACCAGGCACTTTCCTAGTTAAGAGCACAGACTTAGGAGTCAGAAGTCCTGAATTTGCTTTTACCAGCTGTGTGATTCTGTGCAAGTCATTTAACCCCTCTATGCCCCAAAACAGAATAAAACCCACTTTCTCAATTTGTTAGGAAGGTCTGAGATAATGGACACATAAGGCTCTCAGCACAGCGTCCCGTATGTAGCAAAAGTATAAAAAAATGGTCACTACATATATAGTTTTACTCTTGATTTTTGGAATAAGGTAAACTTGGATTTGAAACCCAGCTCTGTCACTTATTAGCTGTGTGCCCTTGGGCAGGTCACAACCTCTCTGAGCCTCAGTGGCCAATCTGTAAAATGGGAATAATACTTGCCACACTGTGGGGATGTTGTAGGAATTAACTGAGGTACTATAAAGGGCTCAGCCCCAAATACTCAAAGGAAGGCAGCGCTGGGGGACTGGAAACACCAGGAGGAGGTGAAAATATTGGACGATGGAGCCAGAGACGTGAACGGGAGAGACGCTTATAAAAATGTTGGCGGTGATTCTTATTTTCTTCCCGCTCAGCGCCCGTGTTGTTTGGAGAAAGAAAAAGTGTGTTTACAGTGAGCCTGCTTACTGAAAGGAGAGAATGGCTAGTAAATAACAAAATTTAAATAAACAAAGATAAAGCCTACCGCTTGCTTTGCAGTGCTCTCGTGCTAGTGATAAGCAGGTGAAGCCAAAGAAAGGCCAAGTCAGCCTACAATGGAGCCAGACTGATGCCTGGACACTTCTCCCAGGGGGAATCGCTATGCCTATTTTAGATCAAAATAACCTCTTTTTTCTAAATCCCCTTATCAGGCTAAGTGTTTTTAGGGTGTCGACGTGATCATAGCTGGTAGCAGAGGTATCCTAATTTTTAGTCAATTGGTGTACTGCGTTACAGACTTTTAGAACTGGACGTAATTTCAGCCTTGCCACGAGGCAAGCTCTTGATGGACCTCTCCCTGCCTCGGGCCACGGGGAGGGATCAGAGAGAGAGACAAGCCATGAGAGACTCTTGATTCCAGGGAAACAAACTGAGGGTTGCTGGAGGGGATGGGGTGGGGGGATGGGGTCACTGGGTGATGGGCATTAAGGAGGGCACGTGATGTGATGAGCCCTGGGTGTTATACGCAACTAATGAATCATTGAACACTACAACAAAAACCAATGATGTACTGTATGTTGGCTAACTGCATTTAAATAAAACATCAACAACAACAAGACGTCACTAGAAAAAAAAAACCTCCCAGAGGGGCAGCTGCAGTGGTGTTCACTGTGGCTGCCAACTGCTGCCTACTCTCCATCACTCCTAATTTGGAACTGAACCATATCGTCCTCCATCTAGCAGCCTCAACCTCTATCAGGAATGCGGTTTGCCCAGTGTGCTATGTTTGCATCATTTGGAAAATCTCTGAAGGTCTAAAAATGGGCATTTAAATAAAACCTCAAGCTTTCTATCAGAGGGGAGATTCATTCATATATTCATGCGAGCCTTTATTCAACAGATATTTGATAAGAGTTTATGGGCCAGGTACAGAGCTATATCTATCTTTCAATCAATAGAAAAGAAAAGAAAAAGCATGGCTAAAGGAAAAATGTAGATTGTCTTTCAAATTAGGATAGGAAAAAAGGCTTCAGACCAGGAGTTAGGAAAAACTGGTATTTTAGTTGCAGACGTTCTATTAAGTAGCTCTGAGATCTTAGGCATGTCATTTCTCCTTCTTTGGGTCTCAGATTTTCCTCTGTGAAAATGAGGAGTTTGGGCAAGTTGCCCTGGCCGGAATGATCCACTGAGTTTTCCTTTTTGGCGATTAGACTGATATGGGTTCACATTGAACCATACCTTCTTATTTCTTTTCTCGTCAGCAGAAGGAAGGCCTGGGTGTTCCAGAGAGACTAAGAAAGCACAATTTCCCACTTGCATTCATAGATCCAGTATGAGGCCTTGGCTGCCCACCTGGTTTTAGGACTGCTGTCAAGACTGCAAGGCAGGTGGCTGAGCTGGGAGTTCTCAGTATTGACAACAAGAGACCGAGACTCAGAGGGGTGGGCTCCATGCATGGACCCAAACTTTGCCGCAGGAAATCCCAAAAGCTCCTGGAGACCAAAGCTAAAATCTTTCTCTCCACATCTTAATTTCTTTCTCTCTGTCCAAACTGTGGGTTCATTCCAGTTTAATGGCCCCAGACTTGGCTTTCTAGCACAAAACTTGTGTTGTTCAGTTCTTCAGGATTTCTGCTGCTGGCTACCCCCTTAAGATGTGTTTAGTTGGCACGCCTTCCCAGGGAAAAGGGGACCAAATTTTGCACAGGAGTGTAGAGTCTGCCTGTCCAAGGTGACAGTGGTTCTGGGGGTGGTGGAAAGTGGATTCGACAATGGCGACAATGCAAGGTGGTGACATCCCCCAGGCTGCCAACATTGGTCTGGAGTGAGGGGATGTGAACAATGATGGGCTGAATCGCTGTGCTCTTGGAGGTGGTCGAGGTGTCACGACTTTGTGACAGACCATTCTCTCTCCTTCCACCCTCGGTCTTGGAAGAGTGTCCCAGCCTCAGCAAGGGCTTCCCAGTACTTCCGGAGGAGGTTCCTGCTGAGACCGAGCCAGTGCTCCCGGTAGTGCCCACTTCCACTGACCAGCTCTCCTGGGCTGCCTTTGGCTCCCAGCACTAACTCGTGGTGTCACCAGAGACACAGCACGTCGGTTGTCCCATCTGTAAAATGAGGAGGATAAATTAAATCAGGGTTTCCCCCTGGGGCCAGGAGGCACCCCCAGTGTTCCTCACAGCTGTCTGTGTGTGGTGGGGGGAGGTGATGGGGATTTGGTCCTTAAATCAAGCAACTTCTCTTTAATCTTTTACGTCCTGAACTTTGCCCATAAGATTTCCTCTGAAGAAAGCGTTCTCTTTGAAAAAAAAAAAAAGAAGTTTTCGTAAAATCAAGAGACTAAATGCATTCATTTGTGCAACTTTGTTTTTGAGGACCAGTTGTGTGCCGGGCCCTGCTATGGGCACTGGGGGGAGGGGGTGTCCAACCGTACCGGCCGCTGTCAGCGCCCTGCTCCTACCCCCAGGGCTCATCCTTCTCCGTCTCCCCAGCTTCCTACCGTAGGTACCTGTGACCGCTTCAGGGCTGTCTTGGGCTGCAGCAGCACGCTCAGCTCGTGAGCAGGGCAGCGTGGGGACTGATACTGCTGGACTAGTCTTCAATTCACAGTTGGGGGTTGGTGAAAAATACTGCTTGGTGGGGGCAACTCTGAGGCACGCTCTCCATCTTTTCCCAGAGGTCCCCATTGGGAATATGACTCAGTCGCTTGTTAACACATCTTGTTTTGGCTGCCTTCCCTTCCATCTTACTTTCCCAATCCCCTGTGGGTGCTTCCTGGGATCACTTCCCAAATGAACCATTGCCCTTGAGTCCTTGACTCAGGGTCTGCCCTGGGAAAAGGGGGATATTCCAACCTGCCCTTGTGAGGCTTTCAGTGATGTGTCTGCGTGTGTTGTTAGATGATAATGAAAGTTCCTGTAGGTCTAGTTTAGTCAAGGAAGCAGAGCCAAGGACCTGAAGCTGCCTTTCATCAGGGTAAGCCCCCATCGGCCTTTAACCAACCTCCTGATTAAGTTGCCAAATATTTACTGACCTGCCAGCTGTGAACCAGTCCCATACTGGGCTTTGGGACAGGGAGCTAAGCTTTGGGTGGGAAAAGAAAACTTTAAGACCTCTCCTTTAAGATCCACTGGAATTCTCTAGATTTAGAGAAACAAGAGCTATTCCTAGCTTGGTAAGAGGAAGAAAAGACTAACCCATGAACTAGTTTGAGGATGAAAGGCAGGCAACAGGAGATAAACGTTGGGTTGTAGGACATCTCACAGGTACAAGCTAGATAAAGAATTATTATTAATATTAATCACATATGTATGTGTGTACACACACACACACAGCCACATACACACACTACTTCCTAAAACTAAACAATAAGTGTACCGGTAGCAAATGCATACCTGCCTTGGCCTTTGGAGGCAGAGAGGGGCTTGGCTCCTTAAAGAAGGCTGGTGTGCAGAGTTCATCTGGTTAGGGGCAGGGGACCCTCTCCAGTGGGCAGACCACAGAAGTCAGGGAGTGTTGTGTTACAAAGTGCAGTGTCAGCAGCAGAATGGTCTAGAACTGTCTGCGCCTAGGTCTTCACCATATCTGCAAGTGAAACTCCCCGGGGAGAGGATGTAGCCAGCTCCAAATGGCCTTGTTTCCCCCTGAGCTCCAAGGGGGCTTGGACCTTCATTATACACGGGCTGTTATGTTTGACTCTCTCCTCCGGCAATCCCCTTGGCTCACTGTGCTAGACGATCAAGTTGTATGTCTCATCAGCCTGGGCAGGGGTGCGACACTGTTATGTGAGAGACTTTGCTAAGTTGCAGGAGACTGTGAAGGCTATGGTGCCTGGCACTCAAACAATTAATCTATTTGTTTGAATAAAACGGGTCAATTCATTTCAAGAAAACAAAGCCAACGTGCCAGTTGTTTGGCATGGTGAAGACAAAACCACTGTCTGAAAGAGGGAGTCCTCATCTTTCACCAGGCAGCGCAGACTCTCTGTAATCACCCTTGGTCAAATTTTTTTCCCTTTCCCTTTTTATTTTTAATAAAATAAACTTCTGAATTCAACAGCTCAGATCCCAGTTGGCTGGAAAGGATCTCGTTCCTTCTCTTGGCTCTCCCACATCTTCTGTCATCGAGATTATGAATTACCAAGCGGCCAATTGTGGGGCGGTGGGGGCGGGGGGGGGCTGTTATGGATGGAGAGGGGCTCTGTAGCCTGTATTCCTTTCCCCAGGCCAAAGTCTGAGCCCCAGCCCAACTGCAACGGTGCCCCCAGGCCAACAAGCTGTGCCTTTTCCTTTCCCCACAGAGCCAAGAAGAGGCCTGGCCCAGCTGCTAGCAGTATGGCATTCTTCGGGGGTGGGGTTGGTGGGCATCCACCATGGAGACCTGGAATCTCCTGAGGGTCCAGACAATTCCCTTGTACAGCTCCACTTGGTTTCACCCAATTTCTGCAGTCTTCAGAGATCAGCCCCAAATACCAGGTCCAGCTTTCCTCATCGTTTGGCTCCTTCCGTGATCAGCTTAGTCCAAACCTTGGCAAATGGTGAGGAGGCGTCTCCCTCCAGGTTGGTGAGAACCTGAAGCCCCCGCCTTCCATCAGGCTCTCTGTTGGTCCAGCGACAGGAAGCATAACTTCTAAGGGAACTGGGTTCCAAAGTGAACACACAAGGAGAAAAATTGGGTGTGGTGGAAATTTCCCCATCTCTTGGAAGGACTTGCCCTTGTTGGAGTTTGAAGGAATCAAAACACTACCATTTTCGTCCCAGTATTGGACTGGACCGCTGCTGCTTCTTGGTGCCTCTGATGTCATAGCTGGCTTACTTTGAGATGAAATGAAAGAGCGGGTCTAGAGTCACTCTGTATGCAGTGGTGATGATGCTACAGGAGGAGGCAGTGGACTGACTGTTGGAGCACGTCTTCTTCTTCTTTTTTTTTTTTTTAAGATTTTATTTATTTATTTGACAGAGACAGAGACAGCCAGCGAGAGAGGGAACACAATCAGGGGGAGTGGGAGAGGAAGAAGCAGGCTCATAGCAGAGGAGCCTGATGTGGGGCTCGATCCCATAACGCCGGGATCACGCCCTGAGCCAAAGGCAGACGCTTAACCGCTGTGCCACCCAGGCGCCCCTGGAGCACGTCTTCTATCTGACACTCATCCTGGGGTCCGCGGTCAGTGGTTAGAAAGACGGGTGCAACCACTTATACTATTAGATTATTTCTCTCTCTCTGGTTGTTTTGCTTCCTTGTTTGTTTGAAGATCTCTAGCTGAATTTGTGTAAGTTTCATGCAGCTTTTGGGTGAATCCACTTTATATCGTAGTTAAGAGCGAGAGCTTTGGAGTTGCACTGATGTGAATTCTAATTTTGGCTCTGCCCCTGTCTTGTGGTCTTGTGCTATTTACTTAATTCTCTCTGTACTTCTTCCCTTAGCTATATAATGGGAATAATAACACCTCATAGGTTCTTGAGAGGTTCAAATGAGAAAATGTGCAAAACGTTTGGCGTAAGGTCTGGCTCAGACGCTCAGTGGCTCTGAGGATGCGCATGACGATGGAATGATGATGATTTAGTGGTGTTCCTGGGGGCTAGACGCTGTGCATGTCCACAACTCTTCTAATTTGGGATTCCATGCTTTCCCTTTCCTCCCTTCCTCCTTATTTCTTTGCTATCTCTTTTAATTTGGCTTGGTTTTCACCAGTTTGAAAATAAAAGCCAAAGCAAAGCAACAGAGGGTGATGATCACAGTCACAAGGCATATATGCCTAAGTGAGATTCCCCTTCTCTCTGGATGTGAGATAACATTTTTTAGCCCATGTCTCAAAGGAAAAGGAGCATATTTGACTGAATGTGACTTTGATCTGATTAAGGACAGGATAGTTGCCTTGCGGATATTATTATCTAAAAACTAATAATTCAGACTAATTTTTATTTATGCTTAACAAACATTTGGAGACATAAAAGCCAGTCCCGTGTCTGTTACACAGTCCCAAAGTTTCCTTGGGCAAGTCACTTTTCTCTGGGTCTCAGCTTTTCCCTTGGTATCATGAAGAGGTCGAATTACTTTTCCTAGTGAAAACTTTTCATCCAGCAAAATCCTACAAGGCTAATATAAAAAACGAGAGCAAAGTGGAGCTATCCCTGTTGAAGAGCTCTTGGGTGGTCTAGAGCTTTAATGACTGGGGGTCCTCTTTGTCTCCCAAAAGAGCTTCTTATATACTTTCAGGATACCCTCTGCTGCAAGGAAAGAACCCCTCTGTGCTCAAGTCTGCGTTAAATGGTGCTTCCACCTCTAACAGCCTCAAATCCCTCAGATCCCAGCGCGAAAGGAATTAGAGCTAAGATGGAATTGCAAAGTGGCTGTCCACGTAAACGTGCTGCCTGACATTGTTGGGCTGCTCTCTCTGACAGAACCACTGTACTCAGCCCCTTGCAAAGGTTGCCTCCTTTCACCCTAACAAATTCTCTCCGAAGTAGCTACTGCTGTGATTCCCATTTTACTCCTGGGAAAACTGAGAGTCAGAGATAAGGAAGTGGCCCAATGTGACAAAGCTAGGATCTGAACCAGATCTGTCTATCTCCAGAGCCCACGTTCTTAACCATTTATCCAGCTTCTAGCCATTGGGGTCAAGGAGAGATTCTCAGCAGGCTTGAGGATGGCTGCTCTCTTTTATTATCTTGCTCACTTCTTGAAACCACAGTTACTGTAATTGCTTGGAAGTGGTTGCCAATGTAATTTTTGGTAATGGATCTATGTAAACTTGCATGTTACGAACATAAATAATTCACACCATGAATGAGCTTGCTTGTTGGAGTGCCCTCTTCATCAACAATGAGATCCTGGGAAGAATTGTTACACATGTACCCTGGAAGATAGACTGCAAGATGAGTTTCATAGATGACCCAGTCGTCCTTGGGCTGGACAGGGAAGGTTGCTCTCTCTTTTGGCTGCTGCCTTAGCTTTTTCCAGTTCTTAGCCAAGTTCAGGAGCTCCTCCCCAGTCAGTCATCCAATCAGCTTGGAGTCAAACTCCTGGCTGGCCAGGCACCTGTTAATCAGGATGACTCAAGCCAAGAGCTAAGCCAACAGCCGTCTTGACACGTTAAGTGATGCAGACAGCCCAGGAAACATGTTGGCTCTGCACTGTCCTTCTGACTCATCATCCTCTACGTGACTTGACTCTTCTGTCCCCCTCTCCCACTTCTGGGGTGTTTGTCAGTTTACAAAACACTTTAAAATCCATTATTTCATTTGGTCCCCAAGTCGCCTCTAGGAGCTGGATAATCTTGGCTCCCATGTCTAGATGTGGAACCAAGACCCAGTGGCATTCCATAACTTGCCCCAAATTGCATGGTTACTAATTAGCATAGGAGTGACTCAAATCCAGACTTTCTGTAGCTAAATGATGTATCTCAGTTTTGACTCAGGCTATGAGATTTAAAATTCTCTCTCTTTCTTTATTCCCTAGTCTGACCTCTGACTTCATAAGCCCCACTCTTTCTATCCCTGATTACATTACATGGGTTGGTAAATTCTGCTTCGGACCCTGGTCATTATTCCTTAAGGACTACACGGTGACTCCATTTGTCTTCCAGTTCATTCCTTCATTTTGTCATCCATCCATGAACGTTTATTAAGGCACCTACTGTATGCCAGGCACTGTGTTCAGGGGGGACTATAAGGAAGCACAAGAGACCATCCTGACCCCTGCCATATTGAATGCCACTGGCTAGGTTCTTTTTTCTCTTTACTTCATTGCTTCCTTCTCCTTCATCCATGCCTCACATGTTGGTCCAAAACAAACCAACAAAAACCCAGGAGGAGGGCCTGAGCTGAGAAATGCAGATCTAGCCCTCTGGTGAGGGCCAGGCTGGCATGTGGCCTATGTAGTCATTGCTCACACTTTGCACTTGAAGCTCGGGATAGGAGAGGACACAGAGCAGAGGGGCCTGCTGGCTGGATCAGCTGCTCAGATGCTTGTGTTGAGCCTACAATGAATTTTAGAAAAAAAGCGAATTAGTCACCAACACTTAAAAATCAGAAAACATTTCATAAAAATCTAGATTCCTGGCCTCTCTTTAATGTTGAAAAGATCTGCCAGTACTGGGCCGGCATCAGAGAGCAGCAAGCAATGAGAGTTGAGTTGCTGTGCCCCTTTAGAGAGGCACATCCTTTTCAGGTCTCATTGTCCCCAGACAATAGGGACATTCTCTCCCTTCTGTGACCTGCCTGGCCCCTGAAGACTGCGGAGTTTGTGATCCTGTCAGGGTAATGGGTAGGCAGTATGCCCGGAGGACACTCACATTCATTGGATAATGTACTCCTAGGGAGATTTCTTTTTCTGGTTTTACCTCAAACTCCTCATCTTTGTCCAGATTCTATTCATAAGATGTGAGTCCGATCTTCCTAAAGTGAAGGAGGGACTCTTCAGAGGCAGAGAAGTTCAGTATGGTTCTCATTGCCGTGGGTGCACGGGGAGCTGGTCACTCCCTCCCACTGATGGAATGAAGCCTAGTCCCTGGTCTCCGGAGCGTTGGCAAGTAATCAATGCCAAACAAAGTTGGAAATTAAAAGCTCCCCCCGCCCCCACCAATCCTGACTACCAAAGGGAAAGGGTAAGGAGGGTTGGGAGTTCACTGTTCAGTTTTAGAGCCAGTAACCACTCAGACCAGGGCTGGGAAGCAATTTGTTTTTTGCTCTCCAATTGCCACTGGACTGACTTTCCTCTTGTGATGTAATCTTGTTATGCTGCGGTTACACTAGACAGTGTAAAGTCAGCCTTTGTTCTCCAACGAGACAAACACTCCTTTGCCGGCTCTTTTTGCTTTTATAGAAAAAAAATCATTACAGTATTTTCTACCTTAGACTAAATATGCTCTTACGAGAAAAAAAAATTAGGAACCCAAAGCCATATTGTACCCGTGATCCAGTGGCAACAGTATGTGGGGTTCTGAGTTGTTTTGCATCCTGCGTGAATTCTTTGAAAACTCTGAAAATTATATTATTTCCATGTGTTTGTTTGTTTATTTATTTATTTATTTATTTATTTATTTATTTATGCAAAGTGGCTCATCACAGCGGAGGCTTTCCATAAAAGCAGCCCCAGTGGTAGGGCTTCCAAGCTGCCTTCTAATTTGTTCTTTCCTAAGATACTCTCAACTTAGTGACCTGAATGTCGTGTGTTGAGTGAAACGCGTGGCTAGGAGCTAGGGTTCTGGATTCTAGAACCACCGCCGCTAGTTTGCTGTGTGACCTCAGGCGAATCAATTTTCCTCTGGGCTTCCAGTCTTCACTGGTACAATGAATGGATTGGACTGGATCAGGCTTCCCAGGTTGCCATCGTTCCGGCAGCGCTTTCTGTGATTTTCTCACGACACCGTCTGTTTTATCGCTAATATCAGTACATCCCTTTTACAAACACATTTTATATGGTTTCAGTCACACACCGCAAGCTGCCAAATCCTGGGAGCTCTCACGGGCCGAGCGCTCTGGGCCAAGCCTGCTTCCTCTGAAGATACGCAGTCAGTGCTCACGGTGACTCTGTGAAACAGGCACTGTTATTGTCCCCATGGCACAGATGAAGACACTGAGCCACAGAGAGGCCGGTTCCCGGGCCTGTGGCTCCGGAGTCGGCGTGTGCCTGAGCGGGGATTGTAACCCAGGCAGGCTGTGCGTGCTGCCTGCCGGTGTGGACCGGCTCTCCATCAGGAGAGGGAGAGCTGCTCGCGTCAGAGGGTGTTGGAGCTCCGAAGGAGAGTGTCTCACGGATGTGATCGGAGGGTGTAAAAGAGAACCAGAAGGGGACAGTTTGCTCACCAAGCGATTCAGTATCTTCTACTCCTTCACTCGTCCTGTACGCCTGTCATTTCGAACGTCTGTCTCCCTGACCGAGAAAGTCCCATTCTGTGATTTGCTTGCTCTGTACCCGAACCCTTATCTTGCTCATGTTCAATGGTGGAATATCACATTTTGCCTCTAGTTATTTTTCTTAAACTAAATTTTAGAAGAAAGGCACAAAATGGGATTTTTCACAAGAGGCAGCCCCCCTCCATTAGGAGCACAAAGGGAGTCTGAGATTAGCTGTAATCAGCGAAGTCCCCATAATGTTGCAATAATGACTTGGAGTATCTTTTAATAGCAGTTAACAAACCCTGGAGGGCCAGAGTGGCTCCCCGGCGATTGTCATTCCCATCACTCAACAGCTCTCTCTTTCATTCTGGGTTCCTGGGTGATGCAGGGCAGTGGCTGGGGACAGCGGGTGGGAGTGGACGGAGGGCATGGGAGGCAGGCAAGGATAGAGACCGTTTCCTCAGGATCATCTCTGAAGCAACAGTGGCGCTGAGTCGGGACTGCAAGGCTGACTCATAGCAGGCCCGGGGCCAGAGTCACGAAGAGTTGATTCAAACATTTGTGCAAAGCACTTCCCTGATGTGCGATAAAGGGCCCCCATAAATGTGACACATTCTCCATCGTCTAAGAGATGTTGAGTGCGGCTGGCAGGTGGAATGGCCTGGAACTTCCTGCCAGAAGTCCGGCTCACTCGCACTGGCTGAGCCCTCACACCCTGGGTGGCTGTTGCAGCATCTGAGGAAGGGGGTCAGTCAGGTGGCAGTGGCGTAATGGGCTGATTTCACAGGACAGGGGCTGCGGGCTGGTTCTTACTCGTGCCTTAATAATCATTCCAGGAACGGGTATGGAACCCATGCTGCCGATGAGGCATTGAGCTAAAGCTCGACATGCAGGATCACCTCTAACCCTCTCAGTAACTCTCTGGGGTCTACTATTATTAGCCCCATGCTACAGATGAGAAAACAGAGCCTGGAGCAGTGAAGTCACTAGTAGGTGGGGAAGCCGGGATTTGAAGCCAGGCAGTCTAGCGTGAGAGCCAAAGCTTTTAAGCCCTGTGATATGCAAAAGGAAGGGGGTTATTGGACAGA
Organism: Ursus maritimus; assembly: GCF_017311325.1. Classification (NCBI taxonomy): domain Eukaryota; kingdom Metazoa; phylum Chordata; class Mammalia; order Carnivora; family Ursidae; genus Ursus; species Ursus maritimus. The sequence continues at coordinate 14,780,974 of NW_024423897.1, forward strand.
TGCTGGGCAGCTCACAGAATGGAAGGGAGAGGAACGTCGGGCAGGACAGGAACCAGGGCAGATGGAGGACTGTTTCTTTAGGCCACTGCCATTGCATGACTCAACTCCAGCCAGCCTTCAGGAGTGCACGGTACCACAGCGGCTTATTTCTGCTCCGTTCTATTACTCTCTGCTCTGGGCTCAACTGTGGAGGTACAAAGTCTATGGACTGTGTGACCTTGGAACAAGCATTTAACCTCTCTGGGCCTTAGTTTCCTTATTTGTAAAATAGGGGCAAATATAGTACCTATCACATAGAGATGTTGTGGGGATTAAATGAGTAAATATTTGCCAGGCATTTGGAATAGTCCTTGACACCCAACCAGCAGCGTGGAGTGGCTGTCAGTAGAGGAATGGTGGTGGCTGGCAGGACCCTGATAGCTGTGGGTTCTGGACACTTACCAGGTCCCATCTCTTCCTTAGTAAAGTTGTCAGCTCAAGGGAAGGGACCACGTTGTGTGCATGGTCGTCTAGAGAACCTGGTGACTCAAAGTGTGGTCCGTGGACCAGCAGCAGCATCACCCACGATACAGAAATTCAGGCCTTAACCTAGACCGAATCAGTCTCTGCACTTACCCAGACCCCCAGGCCAGTCGTGGATGCAGTCAAGTTTGAGAAACACAGTTTTAGCAACTTTAAAAGTAAATAAAAGAAGGAAAAAAAACCCTAAAATCTTCTTCTGTTTGCTGGAGATGCAGTCCAAAGTGTGCACGTTTGGTTCCCTAAGCTAGAACCTTCAAGGTAATAATAATGCATGTGTTGGCAGCCCTTTGCCATCTGACAAAATTTCACCCACTGTTTGCTTGCTCTGCAGTGCCTGTGAGGCACACGGAGCAGCTAATAATATTATCTCCATTTTACAGATGTGAAAACTGAGGCTTAGAGCCTCAGGTGACTTTCCGGAGTTCTCCTGCTACTGAATGTCAGAGCCAGGAGCCAAGCCCAGCTGCTCTGATGTCGTACTTTGGGGCTCGTTGGGCTTAACACCCTGTTCATCAATGAGGAGAGAACTGTTGATGGTTCTTCCTCCTTCTCGATTACCCAGACGCAGCCTGTCACCCGGGCCCCTGACTTTGTTCCATCAGGATGACTGGGATTCAGCCTCTTCGTACGATGTCCTGGGTTCCAGCCTCAGCCAAGCTCTTGCGATAATAATGACAATATTAGTTGAGCACATTGAGACTTTCTGTGCTAAGATCTTTCCTTGTGTTATTCAACTCATCTTATTCTCCCAGCCACCCTATGAGATGGTACTGTTATTATCACCACCTTATCACCGACGATGTAACTCAGGCTCCGAGTGAGAACCCGAGAGCCAATGGTAGCAGGTAACGGAGCCGAGATGTGGGTGTGAGGAGTTGGTCGCACCGGTTTGAGCACTAGCTTCTGAACCAGCCTGGACGTCAACAGCCTGCTCTCCAAGCCTCTGTGGCATAGCCATTGGCTTCCTGTCCTTCCTCCTGCCTTTCCCAGGCAGACTTTTCCTGAAAACTGTTCCAGTGAAGTTCCCTTCTTTTTGCCTTTCACAGCAAATGCCATTTTGCCTTTCACAGCAAATGCAGAAAAATGCATTACACTTTATTGTGAATCACTCGTGTATTTTCATGAGCGTGTGAGCCCCGTGGAGGCAGGGGTCACATCTTCTTGGTGACAGCTGTTGTCCCAGCCCAGTGACCAGAGTCAGTGCCCAGGAGATGTTTGTTGAATGAACATCGTTCATGGCCTGAGTTTGGTTTCCTCGCCTAGGCAGTAATCATATAAGGAGAGGATCCATAACTCCTTTTGTATCCTACACCCCAAAGCACCAAAAAATAGTTCTGGAACAGGGTAGATGGTTACCATTTATTGATATGAAGCCATGTGCTCTCCTGAGTTATTCACTCCCTCTCCGGGCATTCACTGAGGCCTGACACAGGCACTGGTGTTCAGTCTTCTAGGTTTTTATCTCTGTCTAGGACTAGGTGAGGTGAGGCTCTTACAGACACCTCACTTATCAGGCTCAGGATCCTGGTGGAGATTTCCGGCCCATAGTAAGGCCAATAGTAAGGAGATACTCTACTTCAGATGCAATCTGGCACTGAGCTGGGTGTCCTGTGAAATCAGTAGCTCCGTGGACCACAGCCTGAGTCTGGGCTCCTGTGCCAGGCAGGGGCCTGAGGGAGGCCAGAGCATGCCCCTTCCCAGCCCCTTGGCAGACGCCGGTGCCAATGAACTAGGGGAGGAATTTCTGACTTGGAGGCATGGGCCAACTGAGTGGCTGCCACAGATCAGCTAAGGACATAAGTCATCCTAGCCTCCTGCGGTTTGTCCAAGAGCTGGTGCCAGACTGGGAGCTGGGCGGATCTTCCGAGGAGGGCTGGGAGCTGCCAGAGAGAACAGCTGAGCTTAGGTGAGAGCTTTCTGGATGCGGACGCCCAGGCTTCTGGGCATGTGACTAATCCTTTCATTTTCAGGGCACGGTCTTACAGTCCACCCCTTGGCTCGTCTTCTAATTGCTCAGAGGCCATAGCTTTTTGGGAAGACTCTCCCCACTGAGAGCACTGCAGGTGGGCAGGGGCCTTCTGTGCTGTTCCATGGGGTGAGAAGATCCTTCTGGTCGAATGCTTGTGAAGGAGCTGGCCTGGGGTCCGTTCCACCTTGCTATGCAATACTGGGAGGGCTAGGCCCACCCACCACCCACCACTCATCCTTTGAAAGAGTCCTGTTCTTGCCTTCCCTGGAGTAAACCCACTCGAACTTGCACGGAGGTGAAAGCAATTCTGTCACAAAGGTCTCAGAAGAGTGCCTTAAAGCAGTGGAAGGGGGAGAGGCGGGGTCGTGATGGTCTTGGGGGGGGGGCACTCTCCCAATGTGGGCTTTGGGAAATGTGCCACCAGATGCCCCCACCTCCTGCCTCTCGGTCTCTTGAGTACCTTCCCAGTCCCTCTTCAAATCCCTCTCTTTCCTCAGATCCTTACCACCCCCCCCCACCCTTCCCCTTCCACGGAAGGTTCCAGCCTCAGTGATCAGAAACTTCCTGCAGATGACAGTGGCTCAGGCTCAGGCAGGAAGTGGGGGCGTGGACGGCATCGGAGCAATTTGTGAGGCAGGATGATTTATTGGAACATTAATCTGGTTTTGAGCTTCCTCAATTCTCTTCTTCCTCTTCATGCTCAGCCGGTAGTTTGGCCCTTTTGGGCTCTGTGTCAGGGTTTCCTTGTCTGACAGAAGCAGCCTGCAGCCCACAGCTCATCTGCATCTCGGGAAGAGATCCCATTCGGTGTGCTTGGTGGAGGAGAAAAGGGAGGCCACGAGCCGTTCTCCCAGGGGCTGGATGGGGAAGAGAAGTCGGGGGCAGAGGCAGACAGGGGGAGTGAGCAGGGGACCCGTCTCCTGGGTTCTGCGCTCTGTGTGGACGTCCTTCACGCCCTGTGGACTGGGACACTCCCTAAAGACAGAAGGAGGCCTCGTGGGGATGGCAACCTGGTGCACCCAGGAAGTCAGGAGCCTGGGGCCACAGACCCGGGTGTCGGCGGAGTCGCTTGCCCCACCCAGAGCGCGGAGAGCAAGCGGGGCTGCCGTGCTTCAAGGGGAGACCTTGAAGACATCTGCGGTTCCCAGGACAGACCGCAGGTTACAGACCCTTTGTCTGGTCCCAGGGCATCACAGTCTTGTGCTGTTCTTATTACCTTGGCAGTAGAGGGGAGAGGGGGGGCTCTCATACGTTATTCCTCCATCTCCAATGAGCCGATTGAGGGCTCTGAGTAGGAAATAAACTGATTTTAAAAACATAAAGAAGCTGATATTTCATTTAAACCTGCATCTGAGGCCTGCAATTTGTACTTGCCTTCTTGATTCCAGGACACAGACACATCTTTTCCTGCGACAGTATTTCCGTTACAACCTGCACAATCCTCTACTTCTTTGACATTTCCATTTATTCATTCAGTCCATAAATATTAATGAAGGGTCTACTATTTGTTAGATACTGCGTTTAGTGTGGAGGATACAGTGACGTGCAAAGCTAGCTTTGACCCCCGCATGAAACTTACTGTCTCACAGAAGGGAATATGTGTGTGTGTGTGTGTGTGTGTGTAATATAATTATCAGATAATTCTACAAGTGTTTATATATACATTAGATGCCCAGATAAAGACTGAAAGGAAAGGACACGGTACTCCAAGGGTGAATAGTAAAGGATCTGATACGGTCTGGAGTGGGCTGGAAGTGGAGGCGGGGGTCAGGAAAAGCAGGAAGTGATGTTTGAGCTGAGTTTCAAGACAAGATGCAGTGTGTGTGTGTGTGTGTGTGTGTGTGTGTGTGTGAATGCATGTGCAAATGTGAGCATGATGCATGTGTATGGGTGTGCACATGTGTACAGGTAGATGCATGGATGGGGGTATTGCAAGGAAAGGGAAGAGCCTTCTAGGAGGCCCTAACATGGGGGAAGAAGCCCAGTGCCTTTAAGGAGCTGAAGTCGATGTGGCTGCCAGGTGAGGCCCCGAAGGGAGTGAGGAGCGAGGTCACATAAGGCCTCAGGGATCACACTGGGCAGTCTGGCCTTTGTTTTAGGGGTAATGGGAGGCCACCGGGAGGTTTTCAAGTTTGGAGGTAATAGGATCTGATTTACATTGTAAAAAGGTGATTCTGCCCGTGGTGTTCAGCAGGGATGATAAGAAGGGAAGAGCGAAGCAGGGAGACCAGGAATTTCCAAGGAGGCAGAGCTATAGCTGTCATTATGGTGGAAGGAAGGTGTTTAAAACATTAGTGAGTGACAAAACAAAAACAAGCTGCAGAAACATTAAGCATCATTCTGTTTGTAATTTTAATTTTTAAAAAGATTTTATTTATTTAATCAAGAGAGAGAGAGCAGTGAGAGAGAGAAAGATTGGTGGGAGGGGCAGAGGGAGAAACAGACTCCCCGCAGAGCAGGGAGCCCAGGCCCCTGGGATCATGACCTGAGCCGAAGGCGGATGCTTAACAGACTGAGCCACCCAGGCGGCCTTTATCTGTAATTATAAAAAGAACGTGCATATGTGTGTTTCTGTATCCAGCGTGTGTCATTCACACCATAGAAGTTTTTGCAGACATAGCTGGTTTCCAGCCCCAAGTTATTCTTGACGGTTGATCATAGAGTGGAAAGCTTCCTGGACTTGGGGTCCACCAGCTTGGGCTTCTGCCCCAAAGTACTGACTTTGGGCATGTCACTAAGCTTCTCTGTGCCTCAGTCTTCTTGGCTATACAAGGAAGGTATTGGGGCAGCTGAGCTCTAGAAATGAATTCCTTCTACTTCTGGATTCTTGTAGCTCCGGGCAGCAGGAAAGGGCAGAGAGGCAGGCAGGCAGCTCACATTATGCAGGCAAGTCACGGAACCCTGGCTCTGTTGCAAGACTGCAGAGTTAGGGTGACATTCTCAAGGAGCAGGAGCAGGCCTGTGGAGAGTGAGAACATGTCACAGGGCAGCCTGACAGGAGGAGGGGTGGGCAGCTGTCTCTGCTGTGATTTGCCGCCTCCCTGGGATCAAAATAGCCCCATCTCCTGGCCTGTTCCAGGAAGCTCCTTCCTGGTAAAGCTGAAATCTACTTCCCCGGGACGGGTGCTGGATCTGCATCGAGCTATTTCCTTCCCACATCGTGTCCCACCAACCCTGACGAAGTAATTATATTGGCCCAAATGAACAAAGGCGACCAGAGGAAGGGAGGACTCCAGGCCTAGGCACCTGTAAAAGGGTGAGTCGCGGAGGCACCCCTGCTGCTTCCATCCAGCGATCGGGCTGAGGGTGTATGTTGCCCTGGGCCCAGGCTGAAGGGAAGCCCTGGAGCAGGCCGAGCGGCACAATGGCTCTTAAAACTTCTGCTTGGACACGGCCTCCGTCCTGTCTGTTCACATTCCATTGTCCAAAGCAAGCCCTGCGACCAAGCCTAACATTCACAGGGCACTGAAAGTCACGTGGCAAGGATGAAGAGGTCCAGTCTTCCTGCTGGAGATCCTGGGGAACAACCTACCACACACTAGATGATACCACGCCTCCTTCGGCTCCAGCTCTGGCCTCTCTCGTTTTCTCCTGAAACATACCCGAGCTTTAGTATTGCTGGTTTTCTCCTAGAATGGAACTTGGGAACACTGATTTTTAATGGAACTTAATGAAAAAGAGAGAATAGATTCCACTTGTTGGCAGTTGGTAAGCCCAATTCTAGAACGAGTTTTTGCATAGACAGTGACGAGCAATTGGATTAAGGAGTGGTGGCTGTGATTCAGCCTGGGTCTTAAGAATCACACCAGATATGTCTCCGTTGGTTTCAGAGGTGTTCTGAGACCGGCCGTGCCAGGGAATGACATTCACAGTGAGCTGGGTTTCAGCAGGACTTTGGTAGCGTCTTTTTTGCAGGAGATGAGGTATGTGACAAGAATTGTTCTTCTTTTTCTTTTTCCCCCTGGGTGAGCCACTGTACCTGGCAAGGAAGAATGAAGAGGTTGCTGGTTTGCCTCAGAGCTTTGCACTCAGGCTCCCCCCACTGAGCAGCATGTGGGTTCAATGATCGCTCATCATATCTGGCCCTGATATTAACCTGGGAAGGGTAATGAACACACGGTGTGATGGAGTTGGGACCCCCAAATCATCATAGGTGAGAATCATGGGTAAAACCCACAGGATGAAATTGAACAGGAGTAAATATTAAGGTACAGCATTGAGATTTCAAGAGTCAATTACATAAATAGAATATTAGGAAGGTGAGACCTGATCATTGTCCTTCTGCTAAAAGATTATAAATCCTGGAAGTTTGGTTAGGAGTAACTTTTCTATGAGCTCATATAAAATGATTGCTAAAAATACGGCATGGCTAATAATTTGAGATTTTGTGAGTAGAAGTATGGTGAAGTCTGATTTCAAGTCTATGGACTTGGATGGGGCAGCATAATTATAGAGGGAGAGAAGGAAAAGGGGGGAGGCGAAAAAAACAGAGAGAGCAAGAGATGAGAGTGAGAAACTTAAGTTGTGTAGAAGCTTTGCCAGCCTGCCACTCACTATGTGTGCCTCTGTTGAGTAAGAGCTGGGATGGGTCACATTTTCTTTTCTAGTGTCATTTCCTTTGTGTCTCCCTGTGTAAGAGTGCTTCCCTGGGTTAAGTCTGGCTCTGCTCTCTACAGGTACCTCGTACAACACCACATGTTCAAGTGCAGGTGACTCCCCAGGTGCCAGCAAGTGATTTGTGATCAAAGAGCAGTGATCTGTTCTAGCATCGGCGGAAAACTGTAGGTGCTGGATTTCTTGAGAGGTGATAATGCTGTTCTCCAAAGTGATAGCTCTTTTCAGGGGTAATTTAGGTGGCACTCAGGTTTTGCTCACTTTCTGTGTGAGCTATGATTCCACTCTATAGTGTCAGGATAGATGGATGCGATGGCTTTGTTCTAATTCGAGAGGGCTGTTGGCAAGTCAGAGCTCACAAGGAGGAGGGTGAAATGTCATTGGAACAACTGAGGGAACTGGAATGTTTTTCCTCTAGAATGGGAGCTTGAGAGGATTATGAACACCGTCTTTGAGTATCTGAAAGGCTGTAACGTGCCTGGATACGCTCCTTCAGCCCTGTTGCAGGAATAGAGTCAGAGACAGCCTGTGGCAGCAGGTATACATGACCTGATAAAGGGATGATTTTTCTGACAATTTAGTGCAAAAAATGGAGTAGAGCACCCTCACGAGGTAGTGAGTGGCTGAGAGGTTTACAGGAAGTCTTTGTTTTGTCAGCAAGCTTCCATTCCCCCTTATTTGGTTATTGTACCTGAGTTTCCTCTAAGAACTGATAAAGAGTCCACTCCTAGTCCGTGTGTTTGGAGTGAAATGATGTTGACTCCATTGCTAGCTTCAGGGATGAGCCGGTGGGATCCAGGTCTGGCATCTCAGCCTTCTGGCTGCAGTGACTGGTAGGGTGGGCACGTGACTGACTTCTGGCCAAAGAGAACTTTGAGCAAGAAACATGGCTCTTTTTTCTATTGGGTTTGAAGCAGGAAACATACAAGCCAGGAAAGGGTAACACTCTTGATACCATGCCCAGCTTGAGAATGGAGAAATCATGAAGGGCAGTAGAGCCAAGGGCTCAGAGGGACCGGGTTCTGAGGGCCGTGGGGCTGTGCCTGGAGTTGGCAGTCCCACGGGACCTACCAGTTAGGGGAGCCGATACATCCCATTCTGTGGGTAGACGTTTGAGTAGGGTCTGCCATAGCTCACGATCAAAGGGTCCTCGATAGCTATGATGTGATATGTACAGCGAGGTTATGGTCTATGATTCGCCACCTGGTGAGTGACAGTGTTGTTCACCCATCTGTCTCTCAGACACGTCAGTGCAGGGGCTAAATGCCATCGTGAGCCTCATGAGCCAGAAATACACCTCAAGTGGTAGAAAAGTCCTGAGCACAGAGTTGGAGCCAATTTCTCTTAAATGCTTCTGGATGCGTCTCCTCTTATACTAGTGGTGGAAACAGTAGTGAAAACAGAAAAGGAGAGCATTTGATTTTAATGCCCTTGGGTGTTGCCAGAGCCGCTTCACATCCTTAGTTCAGAGTTACTAATGACACCAGAACTGGCCCACGTATTCGTACCGGGGTGCCGAGCGTGGCAGAAGCAGTGACTGTAACGTGTGTGGCTGGAGTTGCATCAGAGGAACGTCATGGGCTCAGAGATGACAAGAGCAGGGGGCGCCAAGATTATGGAGTCATCTAAACCCAGCGAAGGAAAAGATACTTGCACGAACTCCAGGCCTACAGGACTTGTTAGTGTGGTTTCTGCACAGCTGGGGACCTTGGGGTGCCCCTAGTGGCTTCTCATTCCATGCCTCCTTCTTTCTCCTTTATCACTGAAAAGAAAAACCAATTCAGAGTGGTTGTGCATTCATTCAATAAATAATATGGATACTGGCCGAGACTTCCAGGTGCTGGGAATACTGCAAAGAACAAGTTAAATCCCTGTCCTCATGGAGTGTGCATTCTGCGGGGAGAGACCTGTACTTAAACAAATAATATGCACTATCACTCCAGTTAGTGTATTGGTTTCCTGTTGCTTCTGTACCAAATTAATACATATTTCGTGGCTTAAGAAAACACACACTTATTATCTTATAGTCCCGGAGGTCAGAAATCGGATATGGGTGTTATTGGGTTAAGATCAAGGCATTGGCAGAAGGGTTCACCCGGAAGCTCTAGGGGAGGGACTGTTTTTTCACCTTTTCCAGGTTCTAGAGTCTGCTCGCATTCCTTGGCTCATTCCTTCCACGTTTCGCTCACACCTCTTGCTTCTGCCATCAGGCCTCCTTCTCTGGCTCCGAGCCTCCAGCCTCCCTCTTAGGAGGACCCTTGTGATTACACTGGGCCCACTCGGATGCTCTGGGATCATCTCCCCATTTCAAGATTCTCCATCACACCTGCAAAGTCCCTTTTGCCCCAACGGGCTCCAGGGTTTAGGAGGTGTCCTTTTGGGGGTCACTCTTCAGGCTACCACAGGTTGTTGGAGGTGTCACGAAGAAAATTAAAGCAAAGTGAAGGAAGAGAGAACGGAGTGGAGAGGAGAAGGCCCTCTGGGGTGGTAACATCTGTGCCGAAACATGAAGAAACCCAGGTGTGAGCCGTGGAAAAGCCAAGAGGAAGGGCTTTCCACCAGAGGGACGGGTGAAGGGAAAGCGTCTGCGGTGGGGACCAGCAGGGCTGTGGGAAGAGCAGGAAGAAGGGCTGAGTGCTGTAGTGAAGGAAACAGGACAGGGCGAAACAAGGAGGCTGACAGGCAGGCTGGCCCTGCCGCGTGGCCTAGTTGTTCCCATTGAATTTAGATTTTATTCCAGATGTGATGAGAAAGGGTTGGAAGGCTTTGGTCAAGGAAACAACACAGATCTGACTTCCTGCTGGAGGAGACCCTTCTGGCTGTGGTGTGAACAGGCCCCGGGGGCTGGGGCAGGGGTGGAGACAGAGAGAGGAGCTGAGGCGCCTGCGGTTGTCCTGGGGAGGGGTGACAGCATGGCCTCTGGGGTTGGGTGGAGGTACTGAAAGTGGTCAGATTTGGGCTACATCTTGCTGTGAGAGCCAACAGGACTTGTCCATAGATTGCCTGTGGAGCGTAAGGGAAAGAGATGTGTCGGGGATGACACATTTTTGGCTTGAGGGCCTGGGTGAGTGGGGCGCCATTTGGGCTACACAAAGCATGGCGGGGAGAAGCAATTTTTTTTTTTTTTTAAATGGGGAGTCAGGGAAGGAAATCAAGAATTCCATTTTGGACATTTTAAGTTTGAAACACCTAAAAGACATTAAGAGGCGGTGTGGAGTGAGAAGTTAGATAATCCAAGTTTGAAATTCAGAGAAAATGCTGGAGCAGGAGACACGAGTTTGGGAGAGAACATATGGATGGTATTTCAAGCCACAGCCCGGGCGAGACCATGCAGGGAGTGAGGAGAGAAGCTGGAGAGAAGAGGACGCAGAGCTGAACCCTGGGGATCTTCCAACAGTGAGGTCGGAAGGGTGCAGCGGTAATAGAAATAGAGAAGGGGTATAGATTTGATAGAAAACCCAGGGGAGAGTGGGGCCCAGACGTCTCGTGATAATAAAAGGAGGGGTAGTCAACTGTGCCAAATGCTACTGGGGGTTCAAGGAACAATTGCTAGTGGGGGCTAAGGATTGGAGACCCACAGGGTTGGCGACATGGAGCTGTCTAGACATCTCCGGGGGAGATGTTTCTGCAGAATGGAGGGTTGGAAGCCGGCTGCAGGGGATGACAAGGACGCTGCATGGGAAGGGATTGAAGGTCGCAGGCAGAGACGACTTTTTCAGGAACTTTGCCCTGGGAGAGACAGCAAAGACGGTGGTCGCTCGTGGGGCATGCGGATGCCAAGAAGATGGAAGATTTTGCAATGAGGCTGCAGGCCTAGGGACTGGTCCAGTGAGGAAGGGAAGGCTGATAGCAGCACACAGGGAGAGAGTGGTCAACAAATTCCCTGAACGGGAGAGAAGCAACGGGGTCGCCTGCATCGGCCTCAGGCGGGTGATCAGTGGGATGGGAGATGTGTGGCCTGAAGCTTAAAGCCTAGTCAGCCTTGTCCGCATCTTCCTTTCTAGTCACAGTGAGCTGCTTGGGGTGGCAGGAAATTGGGTTAATTCAGGGCTGGGGTTTTGCCAGGAGGCTGTGCAGGGCGTTAAGGGTGTCTGCAGGGAGTGACAGCCAGGATCACGGGGAGGACAGGGGGGAAATGAGGAGCCTGAGGTTTGGAGCCAGGCGGGATCCACACCCCCCCCCCCCCAATACGAACGCAGCTCAGAGTTGTGCAGACTTTCCCAGGAGGCTCTGAACCTCTGCCTTTCTTCTGGTCCTTCTCCCTTCTTCCCTAACGGCCCCTTCCCCCAGCCGGAGGGGGGTAGTGTTACTCAGTGATGGGGAAGCACCTGGTGCTTGTTAAAAAGGCAGATCTCTGGGTCCTGTCCATGACTTACTTAGTTTAAATCTTCGGGGACAGGCCTGGCGTTTACATCCGAAGCAAAGGCCCCAGAGCTCCCAGTTTCCCCGGGGCTGAGAACAAATGCCTTGAGAGCTACACCTTGCGTTTAAAAGTAACCTTCACTTAATTCTTGGCTTGCGGTCATATTTGCAACTTGATTTAGAGAAACTGTCAGGAAATTTTGATTTTTTGTTTTTGTTTTTTTTTAACCACTCTTCCTTCTAATTAGCACTGCACTTTCTTCTTTTTAAATTTCCCATCCCTCCTGCCCACTACCCCTTCGGCGGAAATTGCTGGAAGATGCTAATATTTGGGATCTGGAGGTTCCTGGGGTGTGGTGTGTTTGGCTAAGAAAGCAGAGCTTTGTGGACTCATGGAGAAACGCAAAGGACATTTTCTTCCCTCCTTGAAAGTTTATTTCCCGATAGGAAAGCCATCTGGTTTCCAGTACCACCCTCAGTTCCACAACATAGGAAAGCTTGCTTGCCCCTTTCTTTTGGCCATGACCTCGTGCCATTTGGCTTCACAGAGGTATCCATTATACTCAGAAAGTTACTTCACGTAAGATGTAAAATGTTAAAATAAGGGCCAGCAGAGAACATGTTCAAGTAGATTCGCTCCTCTTGTCAAGGGGTCAGTATCAGTGGCTGTGAGAATCACTGTCTTTGCTCCATTGGTGGCCGAGCAACCCTGGTCTGCTTTCAATTTATTTTTTAGACCAGCCTCTTTGCATATGCCCCAGGGCCTTTGCAGATGTCATTTCCTCTGTCTGTAAGTCTCCTCCCTCAATTCACAGGGCTGGTTCCTTTTCATTCTTTAAACCTCGACTTAAATATCAGCTCCTCAGAGAGGCCTCTCTGAGTGCCACATCTACTAGCCGTCTTTGGATCACTGCCACCTCCCCCATTTCTTATCTCGGTGCCATATTTGTTTCTTTTATTGCTCTTGTTCCAGTTCGTAATTATTGTTTGTTCTCCTCCTCATCATCTGTATCCTCCAATAGATTGCCATCGGTAAGAGAGCAGGACCTAGTCTGCTTTGTCCCTCATTTTGTCTCCAGGGCCTGGCACAACATAGGTCTTTAATTTATTGAGTGATTAATTTAAATATGCCCAGTACGGGGAGTGGTGTGATTAAAACACATTCAGGTTTATATTCTTTCTGTACCAGTTAGGATTAGGTTCAGCAGAAAGTGACAGAAAACTAAAAATAACAGAGGTTTGAATAAGGTAGGACTTTCTTTCTCTGGTATGATGCTTCCATGGTGATCTGAGACTCAAATTCCTTCAAGCATTTAGCTGTTAGGCTATGGGGATGGTTATCGGACTCAAGGTCCAAGATCACAGCTGGAGCTCTCACATCCACGTTTGAGGCAGGAGTTTAGAAGAAGAGGTGAAACATAAAGAAACGTAAAGGACCCATGCCAGGCACCTTTCAAGAAAGTTTCCCAGAAGCTGTCATCACATTTCTGCTTTCTTTTCACTGGCTGGTACTTAGTCACATGGCCATACCTATCTGCAAGGGAGCCTGGGAAATGTAGTCCTTTTAGGCAGCACATTTCTACTCTAAATAAAACTGGAGATTTTGTTAATAAGGATGATAAACAATAAAGATACCTGGGTAGGCAACTCTCAGTCGCTGGCATATGGCTCCTGCTCACAAACCTTCTATGGCTGCCTAGTACTTATGTCAGGGTTCTTAGCCAGGGTTGTATATCAGAAACATTTTGGACAACTTTCCAAAAGATAGATGCTTGGGTTTCAACTTCTGAGATTTGGTAGATTTGGGGAGGGGGTTGTTGTTGGAGCTTGAGAGGGTTCATCACATTTTTTCTCAACTTCACTGCAAGCCTGAGGTCTGGACCGTTGGAAGAAACACAAGAATCAGGTAAATGAGGATCAACAGCTTGCTTTTCCTCTGGATGAGGCTGTTCGGAGAATGTAGCTTTCGGCTGCACTGACCGATAGGCTTTCTAATACTTCCATCACTGGATTGGGCAGAATTATCTGGCTGTAGGTGGAGTAGGACCACCCTGTGCTTCTTTGTGGAGAGGACCTTTGCTTCTGATGCCATGGTGGGAGCGGGCAGGTCCACAGACACTGAGCAACCCACACCCGTTTCCCCTCCCAAACCCACTGATCAGATGAGCTGTGCCTATGTCCCATCCCCTTCCAGGGAGGCCTGAATAAGGACTGAGGCAAGAGACCAGGAGGGTTGCTGGGGAAAGCTGAGGAGTAGGGAACAGGGTAAAAGGCCCTAAGCTGCTTCATAAAGCTCAACTTCCCTGGCAAACATCTGAGCACTTATGGGATCTGCCTGGGACCCATGCTTCCAGCTTTCTCTTTTCTTTCTTCATGTTCCCTCTGCTCGAATATTTTCTTACCCCAGCGCCTTTGTTCAAGCTATCTTCTTGCCCGGAGGGCCCTTCCTTTTTACCTCTGCGTGCTGGATTCCAACCTCCTTCAGAGTCCAGAGCTCATGCCATACTCTCTGGGAGCTCCCCGCGAACCCCACCACACCAAAGCTACCTCTCTTTGCTCCGTGTTCCCGTGGCATCTTGCTCTGCCACGTGTACCATCTTCTCGTTATTTACATGTGCATCTGTGACAAACATTGCTAATTGCCTAGTGGAGAAACGACAGGAAAGGGGTTCATAAGAAAGAAGTTAGGACAGTTGGAGAGCTGGGTGGCGGGGAAGGTGAACACAGGACTGCCTTTGGTGCAGCCTGGTGGCTTCCCCCTTCAGACCAGACATGCGCCCTCTGGTCAGCATCGACCTCACGGCTCCCTGCATTGCTCATACTGGGTCCTCACATAATTACATTACCTGCCTGGCCCTTGTAGGTGTTTGGCCTCGTGACCTGTGTTCTCCAGCCTCCCTGGGGCATGGCTGAGCCCACCTTGCCTGTAGTACCTCAAGAGATAGAAAAATGCTCTCCTCTAGGGCAGCCCATGGCCTTGCAAACACCATTAATCTTCCTGTAACTTGCACCCAGTGGCCCCAGTCCCATCTCTTGGGGTCACACAGAATACATTGCCTGTCTCTTACATATGACAATTCTCCTGACATCCAAAGTCAGATGTGTCACCATTGTTTCAATGTCCTCTCAATGATAAGCACTCAATATCAATTGTTTTATGAATGATATTAATAAAGTTATGACTGATTGTTAAATGCCAGTTATGAGCATCTAACAGACGAAGTAGGCCTGGGTCGGCTCAGGGAAATCAGAGTGGCAGAATTTATGGGCATTTTAGGAATCATTAGCCCAGGGATGACAGACAGCTTCACGTGCTCATTGATAAACGGAGAGCTGCTACTTGGAGCACGGTGCTGGTTCTCCAGCACATCTGGGCTCAATGGGAAAAGATTCTGGGATGGATTAGTAATGGCTGCCAGGAAGAGGAAGAAAGGATGGTGGAGGGATGTCAGTCAGTTGTCATCTCTCATTTACCCAACTTCAAAGGCCCAGTGAAGCCCAGAGAGGTGGAGTACGATACTGCATAGGATCTAAAATTTCTGACTTCCATTCTTGAATTTTCTTCCTTCTGACTAAGCTGCTCATGGCTGGTGGTGTCTTCCAGGGCAATTCAGAGCGAAATGTTTACCAAGTGAAACCAGTGAAATGTTTGCCAAGACGTTAGTGCCAAGACGTTTCTTGTTGTTCCCTCATTTTCTTACCTGTTGGTTATCTCATTTCTTCTTCCAGAGGCTGCGTTAGCTGTTAATCTGCCTATCCACCTCTTTCCCTTCTTAAATAAAAAAGAATCAGTCGGCTTCTTCTGCTGCCATTCTTTTTGGAAAAGCACAATAATCAGTCTCTAATGAGCTTGTGACTCTGAACCGAGGTATAATAATTTCGGTGACTCTGCAGCTTCCGTTGATGGAAATATATTTATTTTAGAAGCTGACGACCTGTGGGAAAAGACTATTATTCTAAATATCATGATGAGGTCATGGGAGCTGATGGAGGGTATGGGGAGAGGGGGAGGAGAGGGGAGAGATCCAGTGAAAATTAGAATTGCGTATGAATGAAAATAGACTGGTTTCTATTCTGAGCAAGAGATTCTGGTTTTCTGATACTTTACGGGTGTTGAAGCAAAATGTACATAGATGGGAGAAGTTTTTTGAGGCTGGTTCAACCCTTTGCCTGAGGCTCCATTAGGTGACATCCCTCATGGTAGCTGAGGTCGGCTTGAGTTTCCAGGATGGAAGACTTCCAGGATGGAGAATGGGGTGGTCAGCGGTCATGGTTCACAGCTTTATAGGACCGTGGACTTGTTCCTGTACTGAAATTTGACTTCCTATTATACAAAAGCTAGAGAGCAAAATAAAAACAAACAGAAGTACTTAGTCACCCATAATGCCATCCCTCAGTCATTACCACTAAGTGTATATCCACACCCCCCATATATGCAGTATGTATACACATTTTTTTTAATACACACACACACACACACACATCTATTTTGTAAGATGGGGATCTTAGTAGACATAGGTTTTTTTAATCTAATTTATTTACGTATAGTATGTTATGATCCTCTTCCTTCGTCAATAAATGCAGGTCTGTGATGTCGTATTGTATATTCATTGGTTGCCTTCCAAACAGTTATTCTTACCTTTTCATTCTTAAAAGAATGTAGAATTTCCAGGCCAAGTGGCTTAGGTGAGTCATCCTACCCCAAGCTCCGGAATGGACATTGATTAGATTGTACCAATCAGCTTATCTTATTACCCAGACCTTGGCAATTGGTTCAGAGATGAGCTCTTGACCCAACAGGAGACATTTGCTGAGGACTTAGGAGATAAAATTTTCTCTGTTTCATGGAAGTTTCTGGAATCGATGTTTTCTTTTACCTCAGGTGGTGTAACGTAAGTAGATGGGACTAGAAGTCCAGTGGTCATTATTACTACCAGGAGGGGTGCTCACAGATACCGAAGCTCTGCAGAACAGAGTTGGAAGGATGGCAGAAACCATGAACCAGAACCCAGACTCCATCAGGAGCCTCTGGATCAAACCATGCCCGAGGCTCATGCCGCTTCTCGACTTTTCAGTTAAATGAGTAATAACTCCAGCTTGTTTGAGTCACATTACTGACAACCCAAAACGTCCCAAATAATACATTCATTAAAAAAAATTGTATGGTATTCTATTACATGGATGTGTTCAAAGAATTTTCATGCTTTTTACCCGGTTTGATTTTTCAGTAGTCTTATGAAGTCAACAAGGATCTATTTGGCAAGTGTAGAACTAAGGGGCAGCAGGGACAACTGACCTCTCCAAGGTCACGCAGCCAGATAGTGGCAGAAGCAGGCTTCCTGACGTCTTGAGCAGAGCCTTCAATAATCAGTTATGCCTCAAGGCAGAAAGATTATGGACCAGCGAATAAAATAATTCTAGAGGCTGGGCCGCATTGTTAGGCTGAGAATTAGGATGTAAAAGTGCCCTATCATGAGATTCCGGTGCAGCCTGGGTTGGAAAGCTAGGGATGTAAGATATGAAACGGGTTAGCGGTTAGAGCCGTGGTTCTCAACCCGCAGGCTAAGGACCCCTGGGGATTCCTGAACTATTTTCAAGAGGTTTGTGAGGTCAGAACTATTTTCACGATAATGCTAAAATGATATTTTCTCTTCCATCCTCATTCTCTCACAAGTGCAGAGTGTGGTTTTCTAGAGGCTGCGTGACGTGTGACATGCAGCAGACAAGAGCGGAGGGAAATAGGAGAATCCAGCTGTCAGCTATGAGGACAGACAATTAAAGAGATTTGCAGAAATGTCAAACAACGTCACCCTTCTTGCTAACTCTTTCGTTGTTGTTTGGAAAATACAGTTTTTTTTTTTAAAAAAATGTGTTACTTATGTTAACATGTAATGTTTTTGTTATTTTTGAAAATGAATTTATAAATAAACAATAAAAATTTTTTAGATTTCATTTAGAATACGGCAGCTATGGATAGATATAACCTACATAGACAAAAGCTGTTTGGGTCCTCAATATATATATTTTTAAAGATTTATTTATTTATTTATTTGAGAGAGAGAGAGAGAGCAGGGGGAGGGGCAGAGGGAGAGAGAGTCTTAAGCAGACTCTGTTGAGCACAGAGCCCGAAGCAGGGCTTGATTCCAGGACCCGGAGATCAGGAAACCAAGAGTCAAATATTCAACTGACTGCACCACCCAGGCGTCCTGGGTCCTCAATATTTTTATGAGTGTTAAAAACCACCATTCTAATGTCTAACTTTATGAGAACAGAAAGTTTGAGGGCTGTGGGATTCAAGGACAAATATGATTTCAATTAAACTTCTTTCAGAAGACTCATTCAGGCAAATCTAGTATCCTGTTGGCTTGTAACTCCTAGACCCCGGGGTACAAAATACAATGTGAACCGGAGATTTAGCCATCGATGAGGAAGGAATAGGATCGGTGTGGCTTAAACCAACTTAGACAACTTTGGCCAAAAGCTCCCGTTGGAATAAAAATGAATTCATTTTGTCTGCTTTAATCAAATCTGTCAGAAAGTGACTAGCTCTGTTCCTTACTTTGTAGACACATAAAGTCACTAGAGTGTTGTGCACTGAGAGGCGTCTCTTACGATGATATAGCACCTACCAGAGTTTCTGGTAGCAAGCAACAGAAGCTGACCCTGGCTAGTTGGGCAGGGAAGTTGTTTATCAAAAGGATATGAGGAACTCTCAGAATTGTTAGGAGGAATGGACAGTCAGGTTTGAGCCTAAGCTTCCAGGAGCAATGAATATAACACTCTATAGAGCTGTAATGATGGGGACCACTGCACCTGCTGTTGTCACATCAAGCCCTTGAAGGAACTGCTACCACCACTGTGGCACATCTCAACCATGCAGACACTGTCACCCCAAGAGTCAGACCCATCGCCACCACTCTTGCCAGCAAAACAGATCTCCTGGAAAGTCTTTTTCCTTGAGTTGCTCTCTTCGGAATCGAAGTTTATAGGATTGTGTCTGACTGGCAGAATCTGAGACAGGTGCCTTGATCCATGTTGCAAGAAAGGCTGAAATTTGATTTGATTTTTCTAGGTTCTACCTTGGAAAAATGGGATGGATAGGGCTGAAATTACCCCAAACATAGCAGGGGCATTTAACAGGAGCTGAGACCTCAGGAAACACGACTGATGTCTACAACATGTGGTGTACAAAGTCGTAGAGTCATGGCTATGCAGAGAACTCCTGGGTTCACACTCTAATCTTGTTGCTGCCAGCAGCTGTAGGACCTTAAGCAAGTCACTCTTGAAGCCTCAGTGGTCTCACTGCCTCCCTGGGTAGATATGAAGGTTAAGCTAATTTCCTGGATGCAGTAACATGTAATTTAATATTGTGTGCACCTAGTAGGCACTCAATAAATGATAGCCATTAGTATTACCAATCTTTGGGCTCTGCTATTGACACATTTTCCCCTAAAGGGGCAAGGGGAAGCTGAGGCACAAGGAGGCCAAGGGACTTGCATAAATTTTGAGCAAGAACTAACATTAGGATGTGCTTCTGAACTCACTGGCTCTGCATCCAGCTCCCATTCCAGTTCCTGGGCCCCATCACCTCTGTGTGCAATCAACAGGAGGTAAGGAAGTAGGAAGTAATGGGATCTCAGGAAGTACTGAAGACCTCCTATTGGCCAGTTACTTTGGGGTGGGAGGGTTTAAAGTAAGTTTGACTTATCTGCCTTATTCTTTCCTGCGTTGTTGGAAAATTTACCAATGAGTACATACATAGTATTAAAAATAAAATTTAAAAAGTTTTTAAATAGCAGTAAAGCTGTTTTTATTCTGGGAAACAAAGATCTGTCTCACTTTGGGTTTCCTCAAAGCTGAGCCTGAGATGAGAATTTGGGATTAGGAAGTTTATGCTGGAGCTGATCAAAGTTTAAGTCCTGGTTTTCTAATGAACTAGAAGTGTTCGCGAACATTTCCCAAGTGTGGATCGCGGATCGAGAGTGCGTTACCAGGGATTACCCTAATAATGGCGATATGGGTTTGGGAGATGCTGGGACAAAAAGGGCCTTTCTCTTTTTTTTTTCTTTTTGTTTTAAATGCAGGACTTCTCAGGGTCTTTGCCCCGCTAACACACATTGAAAATATCTGAGAGGGACGCATAGCTCCATTCCCCATTGTTACCCTAGGATGACTTTGTAGGGCCAGTATTGCTGCAAGCATTTTGGATGATCTCAAAGGTCACTTTGATCTGTCAAGTTAGTGATTTCTATGCTCTCATTTAATCTTTTCCCCAAGCCTGCAAGATGAGGAACCACGTTCAAAATCACTGGTCAAAACCAAGAAGCCAATTATGCACAGAAGTGGGACTCAAAGCCAGATCTCTTGAGCCTTTTTTTTTTTTTTTTTTTTTTGCCTCTCTGCTGGATACACAGGGTGAGGAGGGCAGGCGTTATGGTTGAATCGTGTCCTTGCAAAAGATATTAATCCCCAGTACCTCAGAATGTGACCTTATTGAGAAATAGGGCCTTTATAGAAGTGACCAAGTAAAAATGAGGTCCTTAGGGGAGCCCTAATCCACAATGACCTCTGTCCTTATAAGAAGGGGAAATTTGGACCCAGGTGCTCCTAGATGGAAGATGGTGTGAGGACACAGGTGAAGGAGGAGGTGGAGTTTGAAGGGAGGATGCTGCAAGCTAAGGAATGTCTGGGGCTACGAGAAGCTGGATGAGGACAAGGAGGACCCTTCTTCTGTTGATTTCAGAGGGAACGTGGCCTTGCTGCCACCTTGATTTTGGATTTCTAGAATCCAGAGCAGCAATAAATTCTTGTTGCTCTGAGCCCCCAATTTGCGATACTTGGTTGCAACGGTTCTAGGAACTGCTGCAGGAGATGCGACAAGGGCCCTGGGATGTTGTTCCGGGCTCCCTCTCAGTCAGCCTCGAGTCTGATCTATGCACACAGCAGTGCCCAGCCGGTCTCTGCGGAAAGCTGTTGGTCTCAGCCCTGGGGAAGCAGTGCTTCTCTTTAACAGCTGAGAACAAAGACAGTCTCCATGCTTCCCTTGGGCCCCCTCCCCCTCTTCCCCTGTCTTCTCGCCTTGGCAGCAAACAAGAGAACTTGGACACTTGTACACCTTTATAAACAAACAGAGCCCCTTGAATGTTCACTGTCCAATGTGGCTGGGCAGGGCTGTTTCCTTGTGCTGGGCTGCCGGGCCGTGGAATGTGACCTTTCTCTGTGGGACGAGCCAAGAGCAAGTTTTGCCAGGGGAGCTGGCAGGTACAGAGCTGCTCCCAGTACAGACACCTGTTGTTTGAGTCTATTTGTGGAGACCTCCTGGGTGCTTACTGCCCCACCAGGCAGGGCTCGAGCCTCTGATTATGCGAGTCATTTCTGCATCATCGTAAGACCTTCCGCTTATGTGCCCATCACGAGTTACTAAGGGGTTAGGGGTCCATGAATTGATTTAATCCCCTCATTGAATCTATAAAAGAGGCAGGGCATCCCCATTTTACTGATAAGCAAACTGAGGCCCAGACAGTTGTAGGGATTTCCCATGGGCGTAGAGTTAGTTCATGGCAGAGGTGAGATTCTCCTGAAACAGGAGCCATGCGTGGGAATTGCTGGATGAGTAGCCGAGAAGATAGAGGTACAAGGCAATGGGTTCTTGGCAGGCAGGGAAAAGAGCAGCTGCCCTAGGGAGATGCTTAGAAACAGGAGGCGGGGGGTGGGAGTGCGGGTGGGCAAGAGCCTCAGCTTTGGAATCAGAACGAGGTTTGAATCTAGGTTCTGCCAAATTCGAGCTAGGTGACTGGGCAAGTTGCTTTCTGTGCCTCAGTTTATTTGAGAAGCGAAGAAAAGAATCGCATCTACTTCATTAGGCTGTTCTGACCATTGGATGCCAGGAAACAAGTATTTAACTTGGCGTCCGCTCTGTGGGAGCCGGCCAATCAATCCCAGGTAGGAGTGCAGCGGTGTCCGTTACCAGCCTCCGGTCACCCTGCACCTGTGTGCGGAGCGGACCCGGTGAACGCCGGTCCCTCTCTGTAGGTAGGCTCAGATGACCACCACGGGCTGGGCGGTGGCTGCGGGCCAGGGAAGGTCCTTGGCAGCTGGTGGGAGCTGGGGAGCCATCGGGGACCTCAGCCCGCAGAGGCGATTTCTGCGGCTTACTCAAAGGGCCTGGGAACAAAACCAAACCAGACCTGGTCCGAAGTTTCCCAAACGCTCTTAAGTGCTGCCAAGGCTGGATCTGCTTTCTGAGCCATGCCGAGGCAGCTTCATCTCCCACTCCCTTCAGACGCAAGGCACTGTGACCCTCTGGGGGCGAGAATCCGTCTTGAGCAATGTAGCAACCGGGGACCTTGCTTGTTTCCCCAAGGAGGCTCCCGGGTCCCACCCCTGCCCCCCTCATGCTGAGCTGCTTCCAACAGTGGCCAAGAAACAGGGTGGGGATAAAATGCAGGGGGAGGAGGTCCGCTCTGGGGCACGCAAGGAACCACATAGCCCCTCAGGTACTGAATAAGAAGGCCAAGTCCTTGCGCTGTTCACTCTTCTCCTGTAGCAATGTCTGTGCCATGCCTGTCCCCCAGCACAGATTCGCAGGGACACTGCACTGCTTTTGGAGTTGTCCATGGCTCCCTATTGTCTCTACCTTATAAGATGAAGTTCAGATTCCTTAGTCTGGCATTCAAGGCCCTTGAGGGTCTGGCCTCAGTGCTCCTCTGCAGCCTGTCCCTTGTGCGGTGTCACATGAACCCACACCAGCTCTACCCTGGACTTGGAGTTCCTCGAAGGCACCTGGGGATTCTCCCCCATCGTGTCTTTGCTTGGTCCCTGGGAGAGACCGGTGTGTTGGACACGGGGGGGGGGGGCGGTGCTCGCTATGTACCTGTGGAATCAGATCATACTTTATTTTGCTCTGTAGTCATTTTTAAAAAACGCAGTAAAAGTAAAGACACAGGCAAAAGTGGTTATGAAAATCCACCTTACACAACAGGGGTGATCGACACCGGTTCCTGACGCTCCCATGCCCATCCAGCCTGGATTGTAGGAGGCGTGTCTCAGAATTAGAAGGAACAAATTGGGGCTATGGTCCTGCCTTTTGTCTGAGGTCCAGTAGCCCTGGAATGGAACCGCCCACCCACCACTGAGCTCCATCACACTCGGCCCCTCCTCCACATTAATCACTCATGCAGACAATGGGGGGCTATGGAAGAAGCCTGGGAAATGCCAGAGAATATGGGGGGAAACAACGTTCTGCAAGAGGGTGCTTGTCTTTTCTCTGTAGGGGACCAAGTCATGTTGCCCCGATCTGGTGGCTAAAACCATTTGGAAGTAGGATTCTTGGGTCGGGATAAACCTGTTAGCCCCGGTCACCTCGTGGTGTTAGCTCTAGTAGGGTCTCTATCACTTCTCCTCTGGGGGCATTTTTGGCCCCCTTCTAGGTATATTCGGCAGTGTGCGATGTCTGCAGATGACTTGGGGTGCTCTTCCCCTGATCGCGACACGGTGTTCCCTCCAAGAGGTCTTCCCTGTCCATCTCATAGTCACTGTCTATGACAATCACTTCATTTACTATTCTTCACAGCACTAACAATGTCTGAAATTATCTTATGTATTTACGTATTGGTCTCTGTCCCGCACTGGGAAGTAAGAACCATGAAAACAGACTCCGTGTGGCTTGTTAGGCCCACGTCCCAGCGGCCAGGGTGACGGCAGGCCGAGGAAGCTTGCATCCTTGGTGGGGGGAGCCTGTGTTCCTGCCTGCTCACCCTCACCTAGTCACGCTTTCCTTACCTGTCTACATTTCACTTCCTTAGGGCTGCGTAAGGCCTTCCTTTTCGGACTCCGCCCAGCACCTCGGAGCCCTGAGAGACGCTCATCTACTCCGGCAGGCACTTGGATTCCGCGGGCATTGCGTCAAACCTTCTGCCCTACTGTATTCTCCTTGAGGACAGGACAGGGCTTTACCCCTGGTGGTCTTTCCCGGTTTCCTCCCGCGGTTCACACTGCGTGGAGTGCTGCCTGGATATCTGTCAATGCCTGCCTGTTGCATTCAATTCCACTTGGATCGTCGCCCCAGTGTGGACAGGGAGCTTTCTTCTCCTCCGCCATGTTTGGGGTAGAGACCCAGTCTGCAGCGAACTAGATTGCACACCTAGTGAATTCTCAAGCAGACAAGTGATTGTTAAGGCAGGAGGTTGTTGAGTCAGACTATTGTTTGAGCTCCTCTCAGCAGAATCAGAGAAATTATGAAAGGATAAGTAGAGCACCGTGGAAGTTGCAAAATTCCAAGCTATCAGTGAGATGTGGTTTCTGATCTTCACTCAGTTGCTCTTCTAAGCTGGCCCGAACAATGTTCAGAGATTCTTTTTTTTACTAGAATAATTCCATGGAAGAAGAGTAAGCATTAAATTCAAGAGAGCTAGAGCTGGAAGGGACCTTCAAGATAATCCAGCCCGACTCTGCTTAATAAAAGCCGAGGAATGTGAAGCACGGGGAGGGGCTGTATTCAACATTGCACAGAAGTCAGGGGCCAATGTGCGGGTGGCCAGGCAGGCCTTCTGGCCCTTGGTCAGCGCTGTTTTCATCTCTAGGTGAGTCCCATGACCCCAGCAGCTCTCCTGATGCTGTTACACGGTACGTTTCTTCCCCCAAACTGCGGGCTCCAATCCTTTACATGCCCTGGCTGGCGGACTGGGGACCTGCAGCCATGGCCTACTTTCAAGGACATCAGGAGATCTCCCCCTTCTCCCCTCCCCCTGCCCTAGTCTCCCAACCTGGCCAGTCACTGGTGCCAGAAATCACACCATCAGAGACAAACGACTCTGTGTCTGGACATAATCTGTCTTTAGACCAAAGATTGTAACCTCGAAAGCCTATGGGGGCTGAGCAGTTCATATAAATGGTGAGTTGGCACAGGTGGGGCTGTGGGGGGCTGGAGAGTAAGGCCATGTCCAACGGGCCTACAAGGGCAGCTAGGACTCTGCCCCAGCCAGAGAGGTCCTATCTTTTGTGTTTTCAGGGGACACCAGAAATGTGAACTGTTTGAACGCTTCTGAATTTTAAGCATTGGCAACAACAGCAACAACAACAACAACAACAAAATTGAAGGGCTGTGTGGCCCAAACCCAAACAAATAAAAGCTTTCCCTCTCCAAGCTGGATGAGACAGGAATATGCGGTCATCCGTGGTTCTTTCCAACGGATACCAGGTGAGAGAGATCAAAGAAACTCAGAGAACTGAGTGAAAGCCAAATTTGGATGAGTCCAGAGCCCGAGGTGGGTGCCGTGAATGAGGTGCGGGGCGGGGGG
>NW_024423897.1:14805748-14886575 GCF_017311325.1 Ursus maritimus
CGGGGGGGGGGGGTTGGGGGGACGTTAAGGAGCGCTCACTCTCAGGGCCGACCCTGGGCTTGCATGCCCCGAGGAGCGAGGAGCGAGCCCTTCCCAGCACTGGGGGTGCACAGGGGAGGAAGGAGAACAGAGCAGGTGTCGGAAGAGCCATAGCCACAGGTCAGGCCGAGTGGAGAAGACCCCAAGAAGCGGCGGCGGGAAGGCCACAGAGGCCTGATTTGCAAGCGGTGTGATTCTGCCCTGCCCTCCCTGCCGCAGAGGGGGCCGGGCAGGGCCGGTCCTGTGCTCCGAGCACCACTGTTTGCTTCTCCGGTGTCGCCACACCCTCTGGAAGCCTTGACTCAGTCTTGCCCCAAGGGACTTCAGTGGAAAGTGTGAGAAAGCAAGAAGTAGCTGTTGTTTTTAACCCCCAAACCGGGCAAGGCAAACAGTTCTCCACATGGTGCCTGGGTCTAGGGCCTCGGACTCCGTGACTGTCCCGGACACCTCACTCCTGCAGCCACCGGAATGAGTGGTGGTGGCGGGGCAGGGGGACGGGGGTGTGCACTCACTGGGAGGCCCCAGGAGTGTGGCATCAGCCTCTGCTTCCTGTGAGCTCCCTAGGGGGCAGGGTAAACTTATTGCCCTTGAGGTGCTGTGCTAGTTAATTCTGAGAGGGGAAGGCTGGGCCTTTGCAGGACACGGCCTCCCTGCCTCCTGAGTGGAGCTTAGCAGGAATCTGGAGGAGCAAGGCTCTGAGGAGCTCCTCCTGCTGCCTATTTGGCTCTCCAGCCAAATGCCTGCGGTTTCAGTGCAGTGTGGGGGACAGCTGGGTTTGTTTTGGTGTTCAAACTGGGGGGGAGAGGGACGTGGTTTTAACACTGAAAAAATAAATTGTTCTAAGAGCGAGAGAGAAGGCTTCCAGCGGGAGCCCTTGAAGGCTCTAAGCCTGCCTGCTCCCTCGCAATGTCAGAGAATCAACGCCTGACGGGAGCCAGCAGTTAGCCAGCTGCCCCGGGGAAATGAATAGGCAACAGCAGGGGAATGGGACCCATTATCCCCGAGATGTTGGGAGGGTCCACGTAGTCTCTGGGACCCCCTCATTACATGGCTCCTTGCTGCCAGCTACTTGCTGTTTCTAATACCTTTGGCAGGTATCTTTTGATACCTCCAAATCCTGTGGGGGCCACTTACGGGAGCCAGCAAGGAGGAGGGACTCTGGGGGGGCAGGAGAGAGATGACAGCTGTCTGCAAATGCTGGGTGTTGGAGAGGCTGTCAGTGGGAAATGGGAACAAATAGACTTTCTCTGGGACCCCAGACTATATAATGAGGACCAGAAGTAGAGCTAAAGAAGACACATTTTCCTGTTCATATAAGCAAAACAACAACAGACCTAACTACTTTTTTTTTTTAAACAATCAGGGCTGTCTGCTGATTGTTGTGTCTGGTCTCAGTCACCTCCTAGGAGAAGGCGTCCATGAAGGACTCCCCCTGGCCCCCATCTCAATTTGAACCTCTGCCCAGTTATTCTGCTCATTCCCTGCAAGTTACTTATCAAAGTCAATAAATATCACACTTACTGCCTCTAACTTGTTTCCTTTCTGCTACCAGTCTGGATGATAGCTTCATGGGGACAGAGATCTTTGTGCCCTATTCGTCCTAGAACGGGGCCTGGCACATAGTAGGGACTCAATAAACACTTGTCACCTGAACAAATGGAGAGGGAGAAAATGGATTCCCTACCACTGGGAGGATTTAAGCAGAGGCAGATGTCCAATAGTCAGGGATGCTAGAAAACCCTCCCTCCTCTCTGTAGGGGCTCAGGTTATGCTAGCTGCTGTGCCCCACAGACCCAAACTGTATAATGGTTCGATCATCAAAGAGTTATTTTTGCTTATGTAACGTCTCGGCTGGGTGTTTCTGATGGAAAGGCATCTCTTCTCTAGAAAGTGGTTCAGAGACTTGGGCCCTTTTCATCTTGTGGTTTCATCATCTTCAATATGCAGCTTTTTAGGTCGCCATGCTCAATGGCATCGAGTAGTTGGAAGAGGAAGAGGTGACTATAGGCCGTGCCTGGAGGGACACATCCCTTCCGTTCACACTCCATGGGCTGGAACTCCATCGTATCTAATTGCAAGGTTTGGGTCATGGTCCAGGACCGAGAGGAGGTGAGCTTGGTTCGCAATCCGTCAGGCTGAGCCGTGGCGGCACCGGGCAAGAGGTGGGAGCAGGTGGCTTCCGGGAGCCTCTCCCAGTTCCCAGCACTTGTGTTGCAACAACTTAGCTCGTAAGGGGAAGTCGGATACTTGTCACCTCTCTTTCTTTTCTAGCTTTCTAATTCCTGATTCTTTTTTCTTTCCAAGTTTTTATTTAAACTCCAGTTAGTTAATATACAGTGTAATATTAGTTTCAGGTGTATGATACAGTGATTCAACAATTCCGCACATCACCCGGGGCTCGTCCCAAGTGCCCTCGGCAATCCCACAGCCTATTTCCCCCATCCCTCTATCCTTCTCCCCTCTGGTAGTTGTCAGTTTGTTCTTTAGAGTTAAGAGTCTGTTTCATGGTTTGCCTCTCTCTTTTTTTCTTCCCCTATGCTCATGTGTTTTGTTTCTTAAATTCCCCATACGAGTGAAATCATATGGTATTTGTCTTTCTCTGCCTGACTTATTTCGCTTAGTAGAGTACTCTCTAGCTCCATCCACGTTGTTGTGATCTAATTCTTTTTGCTTTTGCTCAAGAATTCCCTTGGGCATTTCTGGTGTGTCATCGTGGACAGGGAGAACATTTGCTTTCGGCAACCGCAAAAGTACCCACGTCAGACAGAGCCATGCAGGAACCCCGGCTTCATCACACCCTTGGTATGTGGCATGGGGCAAGTGATCCGTCCTTCCTGTCCTCCACTTTCTCCTCTGGAAAATAAGGACAATAACAACAGTAATTTTTACTGGCTAATGTTGTGAGGCTTAAAAGATCAGAGGTGTACCATTTATGAGGCATTTACTCTAGGTCATTGTCCTAAGTGCCTTATTTTCATCATCTTTTTAAAGTTTTCACAGCAACTCTATGAAGTAGATGCTATTATTAGCTCTAGTTTTATGGAAGAGAACACGGAATCACTGAGAGACAAAGCAGCTTGCCCGAAGTCATGCTGCTAATACACTGGGAATGGGGACTTGAACAAAGTCACCCAGTTCTAGAGTCCACTAGGTATGTAAAAGATGACCGCAGTCATGGGTACCACGAGGCGGATTTTTTGTGGTTATGGTTAGTCCCAGAGCCTGAGCCAGTTCTAGGCTTACTTGTAATACTAGCATGGTTTGCAGAACATTTCACAGTCTATACCGTGCCTTTATGGCTCTTGGCTTAATAGTTCTTCACAAGACTCTGAAGTACCTTCACTGCGGTATTCCTTTCCTTGAGGATTAAAAATGAGCCGCAGAAGGCATGAGTCACCGGCCCAAGGTCATGCAGCCAGAAACTGGTGGAGTTGGCTCTCAAACTCTGACAAACTTTTCTGACAAGGCCGTTGTGCTGGTTAAATTCAAGTCAATATTTGCTAAGCACTTAGAATGGTGTCTGGCACATAGTAAGCATGAGGTAAGTGTTCATTAAATAAATTAATTAAATAAATATCACACCCTCCTGACCTCTTCAACAAATATTGCTCCAGCACCTGCTACCACCTGGGAAGTTAGGGGGGATGGTAGCTGCGAACCAGGGGCTCTTGTCCTCATCTCCCAGCACCTTTGGGCCAGGGTCCTTAGGCTGTCTCTTGGCTCTGCTGCTCTGTTCACCTTCTCCCCTCATTCTGGTCTGCTCTTCTGGGAGCTCCCTACAATCTGGGCTTGTCCTCACGGTTAAAAAATTTTTTTGGCTTTTCATTGGTCCTGCTTGCTATAGCCTGATGGAATTGTCTTTTAGAAAGATGTCGTTAGCAAGCAGTGGTCTAATGAGTCACAGCGTCCTCTCAAATAGTGTCCTCACTCACGGGG
The DNA here is from genome assembly GCF_017311325.1 of Ursus maritimus. Lineage (NCBI taxonomy): Eukaryota > Metazoa > Chordata > Mammalia > Carnivora > Ursidae > Ursus > Ursus maritimus. Next base: position 14,809,724 of record NW_024423897.1, read on the forward strand.
GCCTCCAATTAACCCAAAGGAGTAATGAGCGGCAGAATTTCAGGCCTCTGCGCTTGTCAGTGGGGGAGACGCTTTTGGACGAGAGGGCCTAAAATCACACCACAGACACTTGCTCTGGGTTTACCTGAAGGCCCGTCTGACTGGGGGACTGAGATGCTTCCTTTCCGCTCTGCCCACTCTCTCAAACCTCTTCCTTACATTGCTTGAGCAAATTCCTAACATTCCTTGTCAAATTGGGTCCCAAATGACTTCTAACTCATGTTTTTAGTGGAACAGACCCAGAAATTTCCAAACAATGAGGAAATAAAGTGGAGAAACATGTATACACTTATTCAACGAGTTTTATTGAGCCTCTATCATATATCAGGTACTCTTTTAGACACTGAGGAGGCAAGAGGAGCAAGCGAGCCATGGCCTCCCAAGGGCTTTGAGGTGGCCGGTAAAATGCAGCTCTGCCTTTCAGACCTAAAGTGGGAGCCACACCAGGGGATCCTCTAAAGTCTCTTGGGCTTTAAGATCTATGTCTTATGACATGACAACCTTTGTTGTGGTAGTTCAAAGAATTCCTTCCTGCTGCAAGAAAAGACATCGTGAAAATGGGGTGTGTGTGAGACTTCCAACCGTACGCTGATACTCATGTCTCTTCTTCTGTAGTAGCAGAACGCCTGGGTTACAGGTGGGCACGGGGCTGCAGAGAATAAAGGTTGTATTTTCCATCTTCTTCGCAGCGGAGAGTGGTCACATGGCTAAATTCTGACCAATGAGATGTGCGCAGAAATGCGTGCCACTTCCGGTTATGCTCTGAAGGGGAAGGGATGTTCTCCCTCCCCATTTCTGCTCCCTGCCTAGAGCAAGGATGTGGTGATGAGCCTTCAAGGGCCATGGGGATGAAGGCGCGCCTCCCCTGGGATCCCGGAGCAACACGTAGCTTTATGTTTAAGTGATATTAGGGGCCTCCCAGTAGCACGTGATCAGCTCTATCAGCGAGAAGGTGGAGTTTTCTGTCAATTTTTGCTTCATATAGTTTGAAGTTTTTTTTTTTTTTAAGATTTTATTTATTCATTTAAATGAGAGAGAGAGAAGGAGCAGGGGAAGGCATAGAGGGCGAGGGAGAAGCAGACTTCCCGCTGAGCAGGGAACCCGACGTGGGGCTTGCTCCTGGGACTCCAGGATCGTAGTCGAAGGCAGACGCTTAACCAGCCGAGCCACCGGGGCACCCCTATTTTGCAGTTTTCAAGTAAACATTTATATATTTAAAATTACCATGTCTTCTTGATGACTTGACCCCTTGCCACTTGGAAATGCCCCTACTCACCTCTGGTATTGCTTTTTTGATTCAAAATATGTTTTTCTTGGTTTTTCATTTGTTGAGGAATTTTGAATTATATCCTGGATGTCACAAATGCTCATTGTGAAGACTCTGGATTCTGTTCTATTCCCTGGCTGTAGATATTTCTGTTTTAGTTGTCAATTAACTTGGTTAAACTCAAACTGCAAATTCTTGCCTGTGATCTTGGTTCGGTTTTAGCCATAAGATGCTACGTCTCTGCTTAGTACGAGACAGCGCAGGGTTAGCCAGATACTGGGCCAAGCTTTCACACAGAATTTGGGGACACCCCTACTCTGGCCCTCTCTTTTCTATTTTGTCTTTCTCCAATGTCTACCAGCTGCTCTGGCCTAGTCTCTGCCCTCTGGTTTCTCAGGCTAAAAAGACGGTGGGTTTTCTTTGGAGTTTAGCTGCTCCCGGTACACCGCTACGGTGGTCTCGCCCAAGGCTACAGCTGTCAAAGAGGAAGCTCTTTGAGCTGGCCCCTTCTTCCAAGGTTTGATCTTCCTCCAAAATAGGCCTGCTTTTGTTTCCCCTACTGAGCGTTGTTTTTACATGTGTTCTCCAGAGTTTAGAGATGTTATTTGCAAGATGGTCAGTCTGCTAGGAGTTCAATTTGCCATACTGGAAACGGAATTCTGAATGTATTAACTTTTTTTCTTGGCTCTTAAAAATGGTTTTTTCTTAAATCTGAGTGTAGTTGACACACAGTGTCACATTAGTTTCAGGTGTAAAACATAGTGATTCGATTCTCTGTTATGCTGTGCTCACCATAAGCGTGGCTGCCACCTGTCACCATACGACTCTACTACAATACCATTCACTATGTTCCTGAGTCTGTGCCTTTTATCCTGTGACTTATGCGTTCCGTAACAGGAAGGCCGTAGGAACTCTTTGTACATATACCTCAAACTATATGAAGGAATCTAAAACTCCTGGACTTATGGGACATCAACTGAATGGCCTATTGTGCAGTCATTAGAAACAATGAAAACTGAGTTGCAACTCAACAACAAATTTATGATTAGTGAAATTTGCATGGTATAAAATCATATCTCACTGTGATTACATCTGTAAAAATTGGTGAATACGTATCAAAAAGAATTGAAAGGGAAAGCATTTCTCTTGTGTGTACAATAAATTTCAGCGCTGTTAAAAATAATTTAGGGAGAGAAAAATTAGATCGAAACTCTAGGGGCGCCTGGGTGGCGCAGTCATTAAGCATCTGCCTTCGGCTCAGGGCGTGATCCCAGCGTTCTGGGTTCGAGCCCCACATCAGGCTCCTCCGCTGGGAGCCTGCTTCTTCCTATCCCACTCCCCCTGCTTGTGTTCCCTCTCTCGCTGGCTGTCTCTGTCAAATAAATAAATAAAATCTCAAAAAAAGAAAAAAAGAAACACTATACTACATTCTGAACAGAGTAAGGGAGGAAAGGGAGATGAAACAAAGTCTGATTCTAGACAGTGGACAAAGTCGCTGGGCTGAGACTTCCAGGACCGGGTGGAGAAGCAGACACCAGCCAGGTTTGGAAATCACATGCACCTTGGGGTTTGGAACACATCTCCTTTTCTTTGAGGGCCAAGTCCTTGCCCTCATGGGAAATGTAACTTCCTGCTTTAGAGATAAGTAGCTCGGAGTGACTCCAAAAGTCGTAAACTTCAAATGGGTCCTACAAAACATGGGGGTACGTTTAAGGAAGTGAATCAGAAACATATGGATTAAATTTTGCCTAAAATGACATAGAGATTTTAGTAGACAGAGAAGAGCATTCTCAAGGAAACAAGCATGTTTTGGCATTCCTAACCCAACTCCCAAACATTTGAGAGATGCTTTTGAATATTTTCTTAAAAACAAAAACAAAACAAAATAAAACAAACCATCCTGACTGTCAGAACTTGAAAAGCAAGCTGAATTATTTATCATGTCTTTTCCATAGCTTGTCCTCAACCGCTGTTTCTATATAACAAGGGGTTTTCCTGGTATGATACTGGCACTGTGGAGGCCCAAGGAAAAAGCCAGTATCCAAGAGCCGTCTTTGCCATTTATCACCTCTGGGAACTGGAAGAGGCTGTTTTAGTGGTAAGAGCTTTAGTTTCCTCACCTGTGAAATACGGCTTTCATACCTTCTTTTCAGAGCTGTAGATGAGAGAAAATACTTGCCATGTCACCGTATAAAATTTCTGGCCATACTTAACCCTTGTAAGGGCCTGGCAATTGTTATTGTTATATTGCTAAACAAGTCTGTCCATGTGGTATGGAGTTTTTCTTATTCCCTTAACATATTGTAATAGCTTTTTTTTTTTTAGCTAAATTATGATTTAATTTATTGTTTGCCTTAGAAGAGGGGAGAGATTGAGGATTGGGCAGAAGATTTGGTTAAATATGCTGTTTTTATGTGATCAGAACTAGGGTCACATTCTGTCTCTACTAGTTATTGATTATTGACTTAGTTGAGGTCATTATCAACATCATCTATGTTCCATTAGATGACAAATAGTCTTTCCTTTCCTTACTCTTCCGTACCTTAAATATCCCAATCTACTTAGTTACCAAAAATGACATCTAAAACCTGCATACAAATGTATAGATACTTGGCTTCTTTCTTCTCGAGTCAACTCTTCCTAATATTACTCTTCAAATTTGCCCCTGGGAAGCATTTGCAGCTGAATTTCCTGGAAAGGTGGTGTCTAACCATAGATTTCTTATAATTGAATTCACTGTTACCATGGAATTAAAAAATTTTGATGTCATAGTAAATGATCATTGAATGATCCAATTTCATGCCTAACTTGAAGCCTGGGCCCTGATTCTACAAAAGTACAGATGACCCTAGCTATAAATTTACCTTCTGTATCTCCTTGAGAAGTCTGTTGGAAGTTGTCACAGCATGTAAGTGCTAGATGCACCTTGGAGGAGATCTTTGACAGATATTTATTGATCACCTGCTTTGTGCTCAATTTTGTGCTAAATGCAAGGACCCGAAATGAAAATATATAAGATATAGTCCTTGATCTCAGGGAGCTCGCAACCCAAATGGGATATTAAAGGCTTTTAAAATACCAACTTTCCACAAAGAGTAGTATCCTTGGTAGGGGAAATTAACTACTTGGCCTGGGGACTAAAGGAGAGGAAGATGCTTTTTTTTTTTTTTAATTTTAAGGTTTTATTTATTCATTTGAGAGAGAGAGGGAGAGAGCACGAGCAGGCGGGGAGGCAGAGGGAGAAGCAGACTCCTGTTGAGCAGGGAGCCCGATGGGGGGGGCTTGATCCCAGGACCCCGGGATCATGGCCTGAGCTGAAGGCAGATAGATGCTTAACTGGCTGAGACACCCAGGCTCCCCAGACCTAGGGATGCTTTACATGAATTCTCTCAGTGGTTCTTGTAACATCCTATAACACGTGCACTTTATGATCTCCAGTTAGCAGACGAAGAAACCAAGACCCAGAGAGGTTATATAACCTCTTCTACTAAAAAAACCCCAGTGAACTGACTGTTTGATTGTGTGGAAAGTCAGACCCAGACAGAAATGATCCTTCTAGTTCGGAGAACACACATACACACACACAGACACACACACACACACACACACACACCCCAAGCCTTTCCACTTTACCCGTGTGTAAAATGGGTTAGTAGCTACTAACAAGCAAGGAACAAAGAAGCAGAATGAGATCCTCTATAGGAAATATATTTTTTATGGTTGGCATACTATAAAAATGTTACAGCTCATACTCAATTCTCATCTCTACACCCATTCCTCTTTCTGTGACAGCTTCCCTAAATCAAGCTGGCTTCTGAAAGAGTACTCGGAATATACTAAAATGTCACCCCACTTCACATAATAAAACACCACCCAGTCTGCATGCAGATCTTCTCCCAACAATGTTATAGTGACAAAAATCAACAAGTCTCTTGTCAGAACATCTTGGTCATTAAAAATACATTAATAGCTCATTACTCAAAATACTGTACTGATTCTGCTCATTTCCTACTGAAACTTATTAAACACTAAGAGCCTAATCAACCCGAGGTAGTGTTCAGCGGCCACAAAGAGTACGCTCCATTAAAAGAAAAAAAAGAATTTTGACCAAAATGATAATTATAATACATTGTATTTATCTGTCACTGAGTCCTCTAATGGTTGAACGGCTTTGTAATTCATAGAGAAAAAGGTTGAAGACACAATGTGTTCAAAAGTAAAATTTAAGGTGTGTGCATGCGTGTGCGTGCGTGTGTGTGCGTGTGTGTGTGTGTGTGTTGTGGCAAGCAATAAGGTCTTAAGGGCCTTTAGAATTCTTCAAAAAAGTGAGATTGCTAAAAGTGCTTCTGCAATGGACTTTCCTTTTCCTGTCTCCCCTCCCCTGTTTTAACATCTGCATTATCTAAACGATCAGAACAATGGAACCACATTGCAACCAGAGCTCCCCACTCTTCATATTAGCAGTGAGACTTTGGATATTTTTAACACTTTATTTAGCCTCCAAGCTTGACTATCAGGTTTTAGGTGTCATTCTCTGGGTCTCTGTAAAATCATACTGAAATAATTTGTCGTACGTTGCATGGGTTGTGCTAAGACTTAAGATTAATGTAGGTGGAACGTTGGCCCATTATAGATACTCTGTGAATGACGGTATTATCGTTCTTGCTCCCACCGGATGAATGACAAGGATTATATTCGATTCAACTTCGCATCCTCAGCACTAGCACCAAGCATGGCACGTGGTAGATTTCCGGATACGCCTGCTGCACTAAACTGGTGTCCGAAATCCCTCTCAGCATCGTAACATCTTGCTCTCTGTGGGTGCCCAATAAATGTTTGGTTTTGACTGATCAGTAAGAATGTATTGATTATTGATTAGATACCGAGTGGGCTCTGTCACCCTCAAGGAGCTTTAAATTGATTTAGTAAAGCAAGGTTTATACATACGAAATGATGGGAGAACATTGCCTGTGGGGGAAACATTGCTATTTCTCTTCTCTGACCAACATCCATTTCTTCTTTTTCTGGCAACACATCCTGATTTTTCTTGCTGGATTTGCCACTCTACACTGCATGCTTTCTAGCATTCTCCAGAAAAGAATATTAAAGAATCCAACGCTATAGTCGTTTCTGCCAAGCGGCCATGTAGAGCCGCTCAGAGAGTCATGTGACCCAGGCCTGACCAATCGGAACATCACATTCCTGTGGCAACAGGACTGATTCAGAGATGAGCAGAATGTCCTCAGAAGCTTGTCAAAAATGTGCTCTCTGAACTGAACTTTTACAGAAGTTACAGATAACTCTGATAAGCTTGAAGGATATATTGTCAGCAGAATATACCAGCAGACAACAGACTGTGGGATGTTCAGAGACTTCAGCTGCTTGAGATGCCCCAGTTTCCATAAAAGATACTCTTGGGTTGGTGGTGATGGAACTGAGCCCATTGGCACAAGGTCCTGAGAGTTTTCAGAAAGCTCCCAGTGAGGCATCATCCCAAAACTGCAGTGTCATGGTTGCAAAAACTGACTTTTGCAAGTCTTGTCAATTTCTTAGTTCCCCACTAACACCAGCGTGCCTCACTGTCCACAAGTCATATGCTAATCACTGAGTGTCACTATGCGAGTGCCACAACCATCTAATGGTGACACTTATCTCCAGGGTCCAGGAGGAGGTGAACCACAGCAGGCCAATATGCATGTGCCCAGTCGGGGAAGTAGAGAAAGGGAATATGAAAACAGTCTGGTGTGACAGGAAGGGCACTGGCCAAAAGGTCAGGGTTCTAGTCCATACTCTTTGCAACTAACCACATGGCCTTAGAAAAAGCACCTTTCCTCTTTGGGACTCAGTCTCCCCTACGTCAGGGCAGAGAATTGGCCTTCTAGGTCTCTAAGATCCTCTGGTACTCTACCATCCACGGGTTTATGAAATCTTAGAAGGCTGCTCAGTCGGTATATTTAAATGTCTTTGCAGAGTTACTTACATGCTCTTGAAATACAGATTCTCTCTGGTCTTGCATCTTCTCCTCCCACCCCCACTACTTATCCACTTGCCAGAGAGCAATCTCTTTCCCTCCTGTTCTGAATGAAATGGAAATGGACAGGCCACATTCACTGAAAAGCCATGACTTGAGCATTGAAAGCACTTGATTGTGCCCGGAGAAGGGTCTGAGTGAGGGTGATGAAAGCAATGCGAAGAGGCTGCCTGGTTAATTGCGCTTCTGTGAGGAGTGAAGCATGAACGAGGAACCTGGAGGAACTTTGCTCTTTCCGAGCCATCTCCCTCGACCCTCTTCCTTTTCTGTGGAAAAGGCTTTAGCACCCAGGTCTAAATTAAGATCCAAGCTGTATTGTATGCAAATCAGATACTGAGCTAGCAGGCCATAGCATTTGAAATAGCACCATGTTTCTCCCCAAAAAACATTCTCAAGTCCGTAATCCAATGAAGACCAACACCAATTCTCATCTGGGCACACATTTTTGGCTGGAGTGTGTCTTAGATTAAAACTGTTGCAGAGAGACATGTAGGAATCATTAGAAATCTTAGGGCTGGATTTGAACAGGGGCCTCACTCAGGCTTGTATCCCCAAATTCTAAGTCCCCAAGTCACTATCAAGCACCACTATGCTAATTTGTTTACTGTCTGTCACCGTCTTGAAGGCAGGCACTTCATCTTATTTACCAATTAACACCTGAGGCTGGCATAGAAAAATTGATCAATAAATATCCACTGAATGAGCAAATGAGCAAATGTCAAGTAATAAAGGATCTATGTGGTTCTCTTAGTTAATCAGAAGCATAAATAGTTGTCTACCAGAGGTTTTCATCAGATGAGGAGACCACAGATACCACAGAGAGAATTCTAGCCCAAGACAGAGATGCCTGACACTGTATAGACCTTCACTGCAGATAAGTGTGCGGTGTTTATCTAGCTTTTGGCAATGCTGAAAATAGCTCATGGCCCTGTGGGTTCAGAGAACCTCGCTCGGGCATCTTTGACTTCTCTTACCCCCTTCATTTTGCATGTACTGTATAGACAAAGATCTGCTTTCTTAGCACGTGCCCGAGACTCCCATTTAGAGAAACTCTGGTATTATTGAGACGACGCTTTGTTGGATATGCCTGGCTGGCCATGAACGTTGGCCAACATGAAGGCTTTTGAGAAAGGACCAGAACTTGGGGGTCCTTCGGGAAAGAGAGAGAAGAGTTGGGAGAGTTGACCTGATGGGATGGAGCGAGGGTGAGGCTGAACTCTGTGCCACGACTCCTCCCATGACCTCTGAAACTGTTTTAAAGCCACTAAACCCATGGGATCATTTTTTTCTTGTTTGGATACATAGGATCTGAGTTTCTCATCTGGGAATGTTGGTGTGGGCTGGACAGGGACAGGACTTTTGGATCCAAAGTCAGAGATGCCCAGGCGAAGGCATGCCCTCGAGGACTGGGAGAAATGATGGTCTGCCGCAGGCAGCAGGGGATGGGGGGGTGTTTGAGTCAAGGTTATTTAGATGTCTGCGGGATGGGGGCAGCTTCAGCTGACACTAGAGTGGCATGCCGATGAGAAAGCTAAGGCAACATGATGTTGGTAAAAACCAACAAAAGCAAGCACAGCATAACACAACAACAACAAAAAGGTTCTCGTTCTAGAACCGAATGCCCCGTAACTGAATTTGAGTCCCAGCTGTCATACCAGTTCCATGGCCCCAAGCAAGTCAAAGCCCTTTGAGCTGCCCTTTCCTCAGTCCCTACCTCAGGAGCTGGTGACGGTGACAGGAAGGGAGAGTTTTCGGCTCTTAGCACAGAGCTCCACAAGGAGTTCGCGTTATTCCAAGCGTAAGGGATTTGCCCAAGGCATCCAGACCCGAGAGTGCCAAAGCAAGGGCTGGAACCTGGCGTTCCTGCCACCTCGTTGGCTGCCCTTTTCCCAGATTCCAAAGCTCCAGTCCTACTTTCAAGGTAACAACACAGATGGGAGCCCTGGCTTTGTGCTTTCCGAAGGCCCAGCTGCTACTTGATGGAAAACATCCTGCCCCACGTGGCTTTATAAAAGCCAGGACATCACGATGATTTTAAATAATAAGAGTGAATAATGACTTCCTTTGTATTTATTAGGACAACGCTGTAAATGGGAAAATGTGGTGTTCTTGGGGAGAGAAAGAATTTAAGTCCACGGGAATCCCATTGTAGTCCCCCATTAGGGCTCTGTTCGCTGAGGAGAAATGACATTTATCATCTGATGTCTAACTTGACATTTATGGTCTCGCGGAAGCTATTTGCGGTGTTGATGGGTTGCTGACTAGAGCCATCCAAGTCGGAGCGCCAGCGAGGCCGTAAAGCTGGGAGGGAGGGAGTCTGGCTGGCGGGGCGGCCCCCGCCGTCTGGGCTCCAGGAAGATCTCGTTCTTCGGTGTGGATGTAGGAGGATCGCTTCCCATCTCGGGGCCTCAGGGCCTTTTTTCATTAAAGCAAAAAGTTTAAAGGTTTGGCTTCGATAAATCTTCAGGGCCCTTCCAGCTGTAGTATAACATTATTCTAATAACTTCCAGCCAATTTCATCACTGGTCAAGAGGGAAGTCATTTCTTGGCTGACATTTGTCTTGGGTGCTCTTTGCATCGGGTCTGCATGCGTCTTCGTGCGGCCGGCCCGGGGGCAGCTTTCTGTCTTGCCAGTGAGATTCCGGGCCGTGGAGCTCTGTTAACTCCCTCCAATTGCCAGCTTTATCTCCTCACCCACCACCTTTCGCCTCGCCCTGCGCTCTGCCTGGGCCTGTCCAGGGGAATTCACCCTGTCTTCTTTGAAGAGCACAGCCTTCTTCGGGCTGAAAATAAGTGTTGGACCTCGTGGATGCACAATTCTGGGCATTCTAGATGGCGTCCTCTTTCTCCAGGGAAAACTTTATGTTCTTTTGACCAGCAGTTGCAGGAGGAACAGAACCTGCCTATCCAACCAGGAATGGAGAAGAGAGCGAAGGAGGGTTAGCCTAGTTCCAGTTTGTCCTCACCCGCGGTCTTCACTGGGAGCCAGCAGTTTTTACCGGAGCCGCTCATGCTTCTGTCAGTGAACGCCACTCCTGTCTCTCCAACTCTGTGAGACCTAGTTTTTTTAGCTTCTGACCAGCTGCCTCCTGCCTGGTGTCTTGGCTTGTCATTCCCACCCAGCTTAGGATGCTGCAAATTCCTTCAGGTAGAAAGTAGAGCAAAACGTCAGGCTCATTCCTCTAGGAGTTCCTTCCCTCTGGAATCTTGCGCCCTCACTTCTGGTTGCCTTGGCTGTTCTCAGATGCCGTCAAATAGACTCTTTTTTGGTCTTTGAATTTAATCCAGCTTTTATAGTTATTTTTAATTAAAAATAATAGAAGTGTTTGGTAAACCAAGTTACTCCGCAAGTCAGAAGCAGAAATTTTATAATGGGCTAATTTTAACCATAGGCTTTAGGAGGCAATGGCCTGGGTGCTATAGGGGGAAAGCCTCAGAATCATACAGGACCTGGCTTGAATGCCGATGCTGACTTTCATTAATTCATTCAAGAAATATTTATTGAGTGCCAACAATGTTCCAGGTACTCTGTCCTAGGCTACTGGGGATCGAGTGGGTGAATGAAACAGAAGGTCTCTATTCTTATGAAGTTCCCTTAGGAAGTATGTACCCTAAATAATACACAGATACAAATTATAGTAAGATCTTTTTTTTAAAAGAAGATTTTATTTATTTATTTGTGTGAGAAAGAGAGTGCGCAAACAGAGGGAGCAGCAGGCAGAGGGAGAGGGAGAAGCAGGCTCCCTGCTGAGCAAGGAGCCCAATGTGGGACTCGATCCCGGGACCCTGGGATCATGACCTGAGCTGAAGGCAGATGCTTAACTGACTGAGCCACCCAGTGTCCCTATAGTAAGATCTTTGAAGAAAAAAACGTGGTGCCCAGTCAAAGAAAGACAAGAAGAAATAATCTAGAGAGGGACGATGGTCAGGGAAGGGCTCTCGAAGAGTCACTTAGATTGTGAGTGGAAGGCTATGCTGGAGTTAGCAGGATGGAAAACATAGGTGGTGGGTGGGTGGGTGGGGAAGCATGCCAAGCATAAGAATGTGCAAAGACTATGAGATAATCTAGGGCTTGATGAACTCAAATAACTAAGAGTAAGGTGAGTCTGCGTGACACACAGAGATCAACGATGACATGAGGTAGGATTGGGATGGACCAAGATTGCTGGCCTAGAAAAAAGTTTAGGTTTTATCCCAAGAGGACTGGGGAGCCATTGCAAGGCTCCTAAGCAGGGGAGTGGTGAGATCTGATCTCTTTGGTGAAGATTACGCCCACTGGTATGAGGAAAATGGATTTGGGTTGGGCTAGGGCAAGAGTTAGGGAAACCCGACGTAAGGTGATTATGGTGATGCAGCTAGAGATGAAGGGGGCTTGCGTGGTACCAGTGGCAATGGAGATGGGAAGAGGTAATGAATCAGAAATACTAAGAGAAAAGCATTGGTAGGACTTGGTGCTAGATCAAATGGGAGAGTAAGGGAGAGTGAGGCATCAACAGTGACCTCCAGGTTTCTGGCTTGAACAATGAGTGGCACAGGTGGGTCCACAGTCACTGTATTAATTTGCTAGGGCTTCTGGAACCAAGTATCACAAATGAGTGGTTTAAACAACAAAACTTTATTGTGTCACAGCTCTAGAGGCTAGAAGTCCAAGATCAAGGTGTGCCTAGTGTTGGTTCCTTCCGGGGCTGCGAGGGGGAATCTGTTGCATGCCTCTGCCCTGGCTTCTGGTGGTTTGCTGGCAATCGTTTAGCGTCCTTGGCTTGTAGATGCTTCACCCGGTCTCTGCCCTCATCTCTACACGGCGTTCTCCCTCTGAGCATGCCTCTACGTCCAAATGTCCCCTTTTTATAAGGATACCAGTCATATTGGAGTAGGGCCCACTCTAATGACCTCATCTTACTTACCTAATTACATTCCCAGTGACTCTGTTTCCAAATAAGGTCACATTCTGGGGTACTGGGAATTACGGCTTTAACAGTTTTGGGGAGGTGGGGACACCATTTAATCCAAACACTTAACATTTCTGTGCCTCAGTTTTTTCACCTGCAAATTGGGGACAAGAATACTTACCTCAGAGAGGTGTTAGGAGGAATAAACAAGAAGATATATTTAGCGTGTCAAGAATAGGATTTGGCACATAATGGAATTCAGGAACTGTGAGTCTCTTTTTGCCCTGTTGCCTAACTCATAGAGAATGGAACACTTCAGATCCAGAGGGAGGATAGGATAGAAGAATGTATGAGAGTGGTGTCCCAGGCCACTTGGGGTTTCACGGTGTCTCCAAGATCATGTCCTGTTGGTAACTGCCTCTGAAACAGGGCAGGCTCGATCCCCATGGTGAGGCCAGCCCAAGGGTTGGAGAGGCGCTTGAGACTGTTGCCCGGGTCCGGGAAACAGCACTGGCCCAGGGGTTAGGGCCTCCAAGTGCTAATGACGGATGAGTAACCCGGGCCAAGCACCTGCTTCCTCGGGCCCGAGATTTCCATTCAAAATATCAAGTCCACTGTTTATTTGTTGGCTGAACACATGTTGAATGAATAAATTACAGAGCACTTACTATGTGCCAGGCCTGTGTTATATGGCTTACAGCCACACTCCAATTTAATTCTCTCAATAGCCCCATGAGATTCCATGGGTGGGGAGCCTGGGCCTTGGAGAGGTTCAATCACTGTAGAGGGCTACACAGTAAGTGGTGGGATTGACACTTCCTGTCTGTCCCCCCTCACCATCTGGTTCTAATCCACGATGTCCTCTGACTTCCCTGTTCTCTGGCTTCAATGTTCCAACACTCCACACATCCCGCTGATGGGCTCGTACTACTTCTTCAGGCTCTGGGGCTCCGTGGATGAGGCAGGCCTCGGGTACAGCACTGTCACGTGATGTGAGGGAGCCCCTGAACCTGGCTGCCGGTGGGGGCTTCCGAATTTCCCAGGCTTGCTGGGGAGGCCCACAACCCGGGGAAGGAGCAATTACAAGCTGCAACCAGAGGTGCTCGAGTCAGAGAGTCCGTCCCTTTAAATATTTTGACTCTCTTGCCACGTATTTGAGCCCTAATCTATACTGACGTCTCCGTCTTTCTGAAAAGGATTTCAGAAGGAATGGGAGAAGTGGGTTATGAAGACGGAAGCTTCTCTTTTCTGCACAATTAGCTTGGGTTGTTTACTGCAGGCTGATTTCACCCCTAGGTAATTTTGGGGTCCCTTCCCCTTGTTGCTCCTAATAACATTCATTATGGTTTCAGCTGCTGCTATTTGGATGGCTCCTGGGATGGCGAGGAGTTGTATGGTGGCCCTGAGACAGTGACCGGGCAGTGCCGTTCAAATATTAGAACCTGAAAGCTGTTTGGATGGGTCTCTAGTATGGGACGGGGCCTCAGTGGCTACATGACACTCATTGGGCCTCCTCTCATGGCGGAAGGAGAAAAAGGTACAAAGGACAGTGGGAAAGAGGTAAACCTTTCTCCTTCTCCTCCTTTCTTTGTATTTAAAATATATTTAATTTAATTTTTTATTTTTATAAAGACTTTATTTATTCGACAGAGAGAGAGAGGGTGAGAGAGCACAAGCAAGGGGAGCAGCAGAGGCAGAGGGGGGAGCAGACTCCCTGCTGAACAAGGAGCCCAATGCGGCACTCGATCCCAGGACCCTGGATCATGACCTGAGCCGGAGGCAGACACTTCACCGACTGAGCCACCCAGGCATCCCTTTAAAATATATTTTAATGAAACACTTTCTCATCTTCAAGTACAAAAGAATGATTCCGATCTTTCCATCGGGACCTGCCCGGGCGTCAGGACTTAGCTGCTTCGGGGTGCACAGGGCTGACGGGCCAGCACAGGGCCCTTGGGGCGCAGGGAACGCGGCCTCCTCTGCTGGAAGTCCCTGTGGCAACCTCAGGGCCTTGACTGTTACCGAAGGCTCCACGGCTTTCAGTTTCGCATTCCCTGGAGGGATATTCTTGTGAACTGGAGGAGTGTGTGCTTTTTCTAACCCAAGCACGTTCATGGTGTCTTTCCCGCACGCGGGCCTCCTTCTCGTACGTTCAATCCTGGTAACAGTGTGCAGTGTACGAAGGGGCTGCGGATCTGCGCCGTTTTTCTTGGTCTGCAGGTGAAGGATGAAACACGTTCTCCAGGATTCTTGACCCGGAAAATGAGTGATGAATCCAATCGGTACCAGTGAGAGACTCCACACCTTTCGTCAGGTTTGTCGTGGGCCTGCGGGCCTCCCAACTAGACTGCGAAATCCCCGCGGCGAGGGTGGGGGTTGTTCCCTTGAGAGGCCGCTGAGGGGAAGCGGAGCAGGGGAAGGACCTCGCCTTATTCATAGTAACAATACTAAATGGCTTTGGAGAGTTGGCTCTGTCACCAAGTCCGTTTGAGAGATGAAAAGATGAGGCTCAATGAAGTGACGTCATAGGTCCCCACTGAGTCCTTTGCTAAAGAGCAGCCTTGGGGTGCACTCCCGAGTCGTGTACAGCTAGAGCTCACATACACGGGACCACCGTGGCTACAAACTCAGGTGCGCAGCCAATGGGCATTTTAGGAAAACAGCCGGGATCCTGCCTTTAATAAAAGGAGTCATAATCGGAACCTCGACCCTTTACCTAGGGCGTACAATGAAACCGTCACTGGTCTCACTAAATGCTCAAGTGCGTGACTTCGTTTCTTTCTCGCAATGTTCGTAAGGACGTGAGTACTATTATTATTCCCATTTCAAAGGGGAAGAAACCGAGGCTCGGAAACAAGAAGTGCATGCTTATGCCAGGATGCTGGTGAATAGTATAGCTGGGGTTCAAAGCTGCGTTTTGTTTCATTTGCATTATTCCACTCTCAACATCAATGACTTGGAAATTTCTTTATCAGCTGGAGATCTAAGTCGAAGGCATTTTCATGAATCTAAAGGCAGCATTCTTATTAGTAAGCATTTGTAGTTTCCTGCTTTGTAGAGATATATTCCGAGGAGTGAGCTGCTCCTTATGTCTTACATCTGTGTGGCCCTGATGATCAGACAGAGTTTTTGCTCACTCTAATTCTCTTCCTTTCAGGGCTCAGACCACAGCATCGTGTCCTCAGATGGTGTGAGAAGCCTGGGACCCTGGGTTCTTCAAGTTTTTAAATAATCCCCCCTGTATGTGACCCCCTCCCATTTCCCTTCTCTGACTTTCACTTATGCTCTCCATCCCCCAATCCCTTGCTTCCATTCCTACCCCTGCACCCCCCCAGGACGCCCTCCCCCCCCCCGTAAATAGTCTTTAGTGATACACTACAAAGAAGCATATGATCCCTTAAAACCATGGTCAGATTATTTCACCCCTGCCCTCGGAGGGTCTCCCATTCCACTCCAAAGGAACCGAGTAATTCAGAAAAGAAAAAAATAGCCAAACACTCTGAGTGACTATGGAGAAGAGGAATAGTCAGCACAATCATTTCCTGACATACATGGCAAAACCTGCACTAAATGAAAGCAGCAGAATGGGGGATTCTGGGTAAAGGAATTTTCCAGATACTTCAGGATTAGTCTTTCTACAGTATCCAAGTCTCCTCTTCTGCTTCTGGAACAGTAGCACACCAGGCATAGTGACTCTTTGCTGACTGAGGATTTCACGTAGTCCTGAGGTCATTATTCTGGGTAGCCATGAGCTTCCACAGCCCCTCAGTCACACCCAAGCCTAGGACTTCCCTCCCCTTGTGAGAGGAGAGACAGCTACAGAGTTTTGTCTTCTTTCTTCATCCCTGACATATAGAGATTTTCTTTCTTGATTTCAACAACATACTTTGTGAAAAACTAAAAATAATATTTAGGCCGACATTTCCAATGCTGAGCAGGCAGGCCTCCTTGCCTCGCTGCCATCCTGACAGGAAGTTGACTCCGTGTCTCCAGGACCGAGCACTCAGCCAGCAGGACATTAATAAAGCTGGAGGCTCCTCTTCTTCGACAGGGTTTGTCCAATAGCCCTCTTCACTGAGGTGTGCGGGAAGAAGTAAGGTACTTAGTAAGTTCAGCACCTGCTACTTACTTCTTTTAATTCTTACGAAAACCCTGAAATACAGGCATTTATCATCCACATCTTAGAGCTGGGAAAATGGAGGTTCAAAGAGGCTAAGTAAGTTGCCCAAGGTCGGTGAGGAAGTGGCTAAGAGAGGATTTGAGCTGAGGATTCTCAGCCTTCAAAGTGGCAGCCCTTCCCACTAGCGCCCACTAGCGGGGGTGCAGTCCAAATCTGGAAAACTGATCCCTCCCAATTTGGAGCTCTCGTTCCTTTAGGGGGTGGTCTTGAGCAAGGGCAGGCCATTGGATGCTAGGCAAAGGTGCATTCTGGAGGCTTCATCCTCCTGGGAAGGTCTCGCAGCACCAACACCGTCATGGACCAGCCCAATCTAGTGTATCCCTCCCTTGAGATCTGTACTTCCCCACCTCCCTCCTTTCCCTAAATAAGTCAGCCTGGGAGCAATTTTCTTATAATCTCTGATGGGAGCTCATTCCCCAAACCAGCAGCGCCTGGCTCGGCAGCTTGGCCAAATGTGGTAACCTTTCCGAACTTCATTTCCCTGTCTGTATATAGGGACTCATAATTCCTCACATTCACATACGATGCCCCAAGCACATTCTCGTTCCCATGGTTATATATTTTTTTTTCTCCAGGGATTTGATTTAGTAATACTTTTTAAAAGCTCACAGTTATTGAGCACTTATACGCTAGGAACCAAATCTGTTTATGTTCATGTTCTAGTTTAGCTTCTCAAGGCCCCTATGGAGTAGGGATTTCATTGCTTGCATTTTAAGGACTAAGAAACTGAGATTAAGTAACTCGTCCAAAGCTGTATATCCAGAAAGTGAAGGAGATTGTCGGAATTAAGAGTTGAAATAAACAACTTCTATCTTCTAGTCTTTATTAGATTATTAGATTATAAAGTGTTCTTCCCATTTTTCGCATGCCAAGAGATACGCCTAAATTCACACATCAGCAGAATAAGGATTAGAACCAGCCCAAGGCTAACTTTATGGATGGGGTGTTGCAGTCACCCCAGTCACGCAGTCTTTGCTCAAATTCACAAGGATGTGGAGGCTCAGAAATGTGGGGCTGGTGACTCCATCATGTTTGGATGAAGTCTTTCTGTAAAGCCCCCTCCCCACCAAGGTCTGGAGGCTGCCTGAGGCCTTTCCTCAAGGGTTCCTCCTCCCTGTGCACGGCTAAGTGAGTCTGCTGGCTCTGTGCCCATGCCCAGGCCTGGGATTTATAGCCTGGGCTGCCCTCACACTGCCGGGGGCCCTCCCACAGCCTCCCCGAGCCTGGACTGTGGCCTGAGGCCCCAGCGACCCCGCTCTCCCAAGACACATTGCTCTCTGCTGGCAAGGTGCCAGCCTTGGGGGGGGGGTGGGCTAAGGCTGGGGCAGAAGAGGAACCAATAAGGAAACAGCTTAGTTCTGTGCCCTGACCTTGGCGTGGAGAGACGTTCGGGGGAGTCTGAGTCCCAGTGACTAGCCCCAGAATCTTCCAGGGATTTAAGATTCCTGACTTGGCCCCGAATGACCCCCTGCAGGAAGGATGTGCTGGTGTCTCCATTGCCAGAGAGCCCAGAGATGACCTCCCCGCCCCAAGCCCCCTAGGATGTACACACTGGGGCCCTCCACATAGGGACGTGTCCTCCTGGCGGCGAGCATCCCTCAAGAAGGTCAAGCGAGGCTGGAAGGGCAACTCGGGGTAAACAACACCCAACTCCCTGGAGTTGTTGCTTCTGCTTTGTGCTTCAAGTATCCTCCTCTCTCCTTCCTTCAACTCCTTATCTCTTTTCTCTTCTCTGCTATCAAAGAACGGGTACATTCTGGGTTCAAATACCAGTTCCACCTGTAATCAGTCGTGTGGCTGCTGGAAAACTACTTAACCCTCCATGTCTCAGCATTTTTTTTTTTTACCTGTAAAATAGGAATGATAAAATCTTCGTAGTTTCTAAGAATCAGAAATAGACTGCGCTAAATGCCAAATATTTGACAAGTGGTAATAATCATAATAATTTAATATTGCTACTAGGTGGCTGCTTGGGAAACTAGCTAAAGAATTTTACTTTATCTCTAAGCATACCTACCAGGCGTGTCATTACCGATCAAGACTTTTAGGAACAAGCCTTTAATCAGGGCTCAAAGGCTTTTAAGAAGAAAAATATAGGTATTACAGCTATGGGAGCACATTGCAGAGACCAATAAGGATCAATCACAGATATCACCTTCCGAGTATGAAAAGCTCTGTGCTACTCCGGGTCTCTCTAGGTCCCCAGATACACATGTTCCCTGATCTGTCACTGGACAAGAGACACACACTCACAGGCCCTCCCGCCTTGGGCCCTTCAATCTTGAAGAGAGACAGGAAATGAATTATAAGTTCATTGCCCGAGCTCAAGAGAGAGCAAGAAATCCAGCATGATGCTGGGCAGGCGCAGAATTCCTGTCAGCAGAAGATTTTACTGGCCGAGGACGCTGACCATGGGGACATGTTGGAGGCCTACCAGCCCCACGGGTGCAGTTTTGAGGAAGGCTGGTGTTAACAGTTCCTTTTGTGTATTTTACGGTCCCAGATTAGAGTCTATCCCATGTTACACCAAGCCCTCTGCTCTCTCACCAGCTGGCTCTCTATGTGTCATGCACTAGGCCCAGATAACCAGAGCCTACACCTGGGAGACCAGAAGGCTAGTTCTCCAAACTGGGAGACTTTACGAGGTCAGGGCTGGGGGCACCAAAGCATCAAAGGCGGGAGGCAAATAGGCTGCATGTTATATCAACTTGAGACTGAGAATGGGGGAATGGAGGTGAAGAACACACAGAAGGAGAAAGCAAGGCTCTTATCTGAAACTGAACTCCTTCCCCTGAAGAACAGACAGGGAATTCATCCCTGCGGCAGGGAGCCACGGGCCCGCTCTCTACGGGGACCCTGCCCAGCCACCGTGTGATGGTCACTGAATCCAGGCTGTGCTTTGCAAGGGGCTGAGAGAATTTCTCTCTGATAAATATTCCTGCCAAAGTTAGTTTTCAAGCCATGGTTCATAAATATACAGTATTCCAGCGAAAAAGTACAGAATGTCCTCCTGGGGTTGACAAGCAAAGAGTTTCATAAATAACCCTCTTGACACGTGCAAGATGTTAACATTTTTGAGGTTTTGGGCAGGGGCAGATGTGGATTTAATTGCTCCATTCGGTCTGGAGCCACGGTGGACTTGGACGTTACCTCTTGGGGGCCGATGGAAATGTTTTTCTCGGCCTGAGCTAGCTCACGTTGCTTGTCGGCACTGAGGACAAAGGCCTCTCCTCGGGCGGTTCCGGGCCGGGGCCGAGCGCTGCACAGGTGAGTCGGACCAGATCGACATGCAGGGGCACTTGCACCAGGGCATCGAATAAAATGCATTTCCTTACATAAGAGAAGGGCTGAGCTTTAGAGGCGGGCTTTAGGGCTTTAGGACTCCTTTAGAGGCGGTGAGGGCCCAGCCTGGGGAAAGTTGACATGGAAGGGGGAGAACGTTCCAAAGAAGCCTCTGATTCTGATGGCATTTTTTTTTCTTTGAAATCCAGCACATTTGGGGCAGAGTCTAGTGTGGGCCAGATCAAGCACAGAGTCTAGCGGGATTTTCAGATCAAAAGCACGACTGGATCTTCAAGTAGTTGGTGGGACGGGGTGAGGTTTGTCGACAAGGGTTTCACGCTGATCCCATCACATTGCTAGGATTCCCATCTCTGAGGTCCGCTGAAGTCTATCCTAGTCATACACAGAGTGTTATCCAGGTTGAATGAATGAGGACATTATGCTCCCGAGCATCTCAATAATCATTTATATGGTGCCTTCAGATTTTCCAGGCCCTTCCACATCCACGACTGCAACTGATGCCCAGCGTAGCCCTGTGAGATAAACAGAGAGGCACTGCCATTCCTATTTTACAGATGGGAATGCAGAGGCCAGACGAGAGGAAGGTAACTGCATAGGGATCCCAGAGACTAAGTGACAGAACAAGGATTCGTGTCTGGGTCCCTGGCCTCTTGACACTATGTCAGTGAGTGTCTTGGTTTCTCAGGCATGCTAGGCAAGCAGCGAGCAGGAGCAGGGGGAAATGAGCTCTAGAACGGGAAGATTCTGATGGTGGGCAATGAGAAGCAGGCTCTGAGCACTGGGGACTCTGTTCTAATGGGACGCCTTAAACAGCATCTGGAAGAAAACCAGCCACGCCAGCAACCCCGCGCTCCCCCCTGTGGCTGGAGCCAGTGGCAGACATCACATGACCATAACGTTCTGAGGTGAGAAGGGCCCTTGCCGCTCTCAGTTACAGTGTATCGACAGACTGCGTGGCAGCCTGATTCTGAAGACAGCTCTGAATTCGCCTGTGAAGACAGGAGCTTTTTAAATTTTTAAAAACAGGGTGAGAAGTCTCTTCACCTTCTCATTTACTAGATATATTGTATTTCTGTGCATTGACTAAAAGGGCTACATCAGTTTGCAGTGGATATTAAGATAAAGGTAATAGTAAGACTTGCTGTCACCTGACAGCTGAGCTGGGTATCAGTCCCTGAGCCAAGCACTTGATATTGCACCCATTTATCACGTGGGCTGAACTCAGGGAGGTGGAGGGGCACCAACAAGAAGTGAATTTCTTTTGCCCTCCGGATGCTGTGCTCCTGACTTCCGTACAGACCCTTGCCGGCCCCTTGATGGCTTCTTGGGCAGATCTAGCCCCTGTTTTCTCATCAGGTTAGGATATGAAAACAGGGACTGCTCTGATCATTCAAACTCAACTCAGGTATTGAATGGCCCCCTGGAGGCTGTACTAAAACTTCAACGTCCCCTCTCATTCAAAGTGCCTGCATCCCCCAACTCAGGCTAGAGGGATCTGCAGTGGCGACGGGGGAAGGTCTCTTCTTTCTTTTGTACTTGATGTTCTTTCCCGTCCCTGTGGCCGGCTGGCTTCTGTAGAGTCAGGGTGGGGGGATTAAGGGCAAAAGGAACCCCTTCCAGGACTGAATTGGCCACCAGTGCCCTCTTTGGCAGGTGTGTACTCGGTGGCTCTCGTGAGCAGACTTGCAACTTCTCAGAGGCCCAGACTGAACACTCAGGCTGACCTCCTATGACATTATTAGCTCTTGCCATTTGCTGAATAACATCTTTCTACTGGGGGCCCATCATGGGGGCTTAGGCCCTGCTGGCTTCTGCAGCATCCCCTTGGCCCATGGGAAACTCATGTGTTCTTGCCTTGCTGGATGGGTGGCAGGCTTTTCCCTACTGGGTCCTATCCTGGCCCGCATGTGGCATGTGGCTCCACCCACCCTCTCATCTTTTGTAATGACCAGCCTCTGTGGTCCCGGATGCCACCTAAGCCGCGTCATCCTGTCCCAGCAGCCCTCCTGCTGTTCTTGGCCTTAGTCCCATGATAGCAGTGGGTCCTGGGAGTTCACTCTGATCTGACCCCAAGACCAATGCTCTTAACATGGGGCAGGAAGATGGCAGGAAAGCCGTTGGCCAAAAAGTCTGCAGAGATAGCCAAAGATAGAAGTAGGAAGAACAAGTTCTCAAATATGTGTCCTGTTTATATTTGTTTTCTTTCAAATGCCTGTCACTTGTTAGCCTAAAAACAATATCCAAAAGCCTTGATTTCAGTTGCCTGTATGCGATGGTGGGGCTGAAGCCGTTCAGTTAATTTGCATCTCATGAAAACTCAATCATGTCGGCCCTAATTGACAAGCACAAATGGATCTGGCAAAGGTGAGGGAGCCAAGTGCAAATAACAATGCCATTAGAGTTGACAACAGAAGTATGATTAAAGAATGAGCTAACCAGAGTTCCCTGTGTGATGTCAGCTCTCTCACCGATCGCCTGCACCGAGTCGGATGAATAATGATACCCAACCTGCAAACACAGATTTTTCCCTCTCAAAGTGCATTCACATCTGAGTCGCTTTTTATGTGTCCCCTGCAATCAGGCATTCGGAGCCAGGACCGCATGATCGGCCCATTTTTACATAAGAAAACCGAGACCTGGGAATCCCTGGGTTCCCTGGAAGGTGAATGGCAGGTAAGGACTGGAGATCCTGTCTTCTCCCTCTGAATCCTTTGCTCAAGTGAGACGCTTCAACAGTATATTCAAAGAGGCCTCCAGGAAAGCAGATGTCCCTGGCGGCCCATGGCGCGGGGTTCCTGCTGGGCAGCTTCTGTGGGCACAGGGGAGAGCCCTTTCGCCCGCCTGAGTCTTGCTTTTGTTCCCTGTCTGCGCTCTCATGGTCTATATTCACTTCCACGCATTTTTTTTTCTTATTTAGGAGAAAGCAAAAGAAAACCAAGGGGCTGAAACCACAGAGACAAACCTGATCCCCTCCTCTCTATCCCTAGCAGGTGCACAGGGACAACCTCCCACATTCGCTTCCCCTCTGCCCACGGGGGCACGGAGAGGAGCATAATTTCAGTAGTAGTTCTTTGTGGAGCACTGACTGTGTGTGAGGTGGGAGGCTAGGAGTTTACGTGCATTTTTTCCCCTTACTCCCTTTAACCGCTGGAGAAAGAGGAACTTCGGGTCCATAGCTTCTTCCCTAAAACCTTTGAGACCAAGTGTGTGTCAGAATTCAGATGTTTGAGTTGTTAGAAAGGTAATATGGTTCACTTATTATATATTATTCAGCCCCCTCAGCAGGGTCTGTAGCAGCGTCTTGTTATCAAACGTATTCATATTTCTGTAATGAAAAGAGAAACAGTCACAAGAGACGGATAACATGAAGGCTATAAATAGCCTCATGTCACTATAGATCCGTTTTTGCTGCCATGTCAACGTGTGCCAACCCTGGTGAGGAAACTTGCGGTTTTCAGTGCTCTCTGGATTATAGAATTGCAAATGAAGGATGGTGGGTCTGTGTTACGATGCTCACTTTACAGATGTAGATACAGAAGTTCAGAGAGTTCCCGTGACTTGTCCAAAGCGCAGGGCTGCCGAGTAGCAGAGCTCGGATGTAAGCCCAGGCCTCCTGATTCTGGTACCTGCTCCATCAACCACAAGGCTTCCATAGTACCTTTGTTCCTGGAGCCACCAGACACGATATTTGCATTAACGGGCAGCTGTAACTTCCAAGCACGGAGGGCAGGGGCAATAGAACTTTTGGAATCTCTCGATCCAGTTTTGAGAATCCGTGCAGTCGGCCACATCCGGGCACCGTCTGCTCTAAATCCTCGCTGCCAGAGGATGGCCCATGAACCAGCAACATCGGCATCACCTGGAAGCGTTGAAATGTAGGATCTCAGGTCTCACCCAAGACGTCTGAAGCCGAAATGCGTGTTGACAAGCTCCCCGAGTAGCTTCCTGGCACAGCCTGGTTTGAGCAGCTGTGGCCTGAGGCTCTTTTCTTGCCTAATCTCATTGACCCCCACCCTCCCGAGGACTCTGGAAGGGAGACACTGTTGCCATCCATCTTTGCTAAGAAGAGTGAGGTCCAGAGAGGTTAAATAATGTTCCCAAGGTCACACAACGGGTAGGTTCCAGACATGAGTGGGTGCTGGCCCGACTCCAGGGCTCAGGCTGTTCATCGCTACACTGTCCTTTTCCTTGCTGGCAGGAAAGGGAGGCCGAGATACGCTGCTCCTCTTGATTGGTAAGGAGAGAGATGAAACCCGAATTGCAAAGTGGTGATTCCAAAGGAGCCTTTCCCTCCGCTGTCTCCCACCTGCCCTCCCTCAGCCCCTCTATCTGACTGTAGCAGCCAGCTGACTTGTTTACACCTGTTCTCATTCTCCTCTCCTGGATACATAGTATAATTTCACTGTTGTTGTTTTTTTTTGCTGGAACATAAGCAGGTCATATGCCTTGCATCAGCCAGTGACACGTGACTGGGAGTGCTTGCATCATCCCCGGCCGGTGCATTTAAATCTCGGTGCCAGACAGAGCAGCACCCCCTGATCCCGGGCATGGTGCTCCTGGAAACACACATGGCAATGAAGCCCCCGTCAGCCTGGAGCCCTTAGTGATGACGAGAGCAGAGCCCCCACTAAACACACACTGGACGGATAACGCCGATGAGAAACAACCTATATATGTGGTGAAGCCTCTGAGATTTGGGGGGTTGTTTGTTACCCTGACATAACCTAGCTTCTCCTGGCTGACTCTCTGACTCATCTTGCTCTGCTCCGGAGGGACTGACTTACACTGCAGGAATGCCAGCCAGCAGCTCTGTGGGTGGGAGAAATGTACCTGGTTTTATGTACCCGAGCTAATAGCCGCCTTCTCTCGACGGCCTGTGAGAGTCTGTCTCTTTCTCCTGCTTTCTTTCTCGGTGCCAAATTTATTTCTGATTTGTTTTCCTTGTTGAACCTCTACAACTCCTTATTTTCCAAGGCTATTTTTAGTGGCTCTATTCTACCCTGAAGGAAATAGTTCACATCTTGGTGCCCAGGGCTTTTTTAGCTCCTTTTAATGGGAGAGGATAGCACATATCAACAATTCTTTTAGCCACCAAGTCATTTCCCCAAGAGGCTCTGAGAAGAACAAAATGTCTCTGTCGAATGAGCTTTGGATGTTCGTCTCCAACCCCCTCCTTGTGCATGACCCTTCCCGGTGTGAACAAGACTAACTTTCCAGTGCTTCCTTCCTTCCTTCTGGAGGGTAAAGCCTGTGTTCCTTAAACCTGGTGATTTTCCAGGCCTACTAGATCAGTCTTTAGGAGAGGGGCTCAAATGTCTTTGTCTTTTAGAGCTTTTTGAGTGATTTTCTATAGGCAATGTGATAACAGGTGTTTGGGAAGTCTTGGGTTGACCACGTATCCTACGCACTAAGCACATATATTTGTTGTAACTCATCCCTCCTGTTCAACAAGAAGTCAGCCCTGATCAAAAATATAATTAAAAACAACATTCCCCGTACATATTTATAGTTACTTTATTTGTAATTGCCAACCTTGGAAACAACCAAGATGTCCTTCCGTAGGTGAGTGAATCTCTGAACTGTGCTATATACGGATGATGGAATATTTATTGGTGCTAGAAAGAAGCCATGGAAAGACATAATAGAGAACCTTAAGTGCCTATTATTAAGTGATAGAAGTCAATATGAAAAGGCTACGTACTGTATGATTCCAACTCTTTGATATTTTGAAAAAGGCAAAACTACGAAGACAGTGAAAGGGCCAGTGTGTTCCAGGGGCTGGGGGGAGGGAGGGATGAATAGGCAGAACACAAAGGATTTTTTGAGCATTGTAACTATTCCGCGTGGTGATACAGTGATGGATGCGTGGCAGTATACACGTCAAACCCCACAGAACGCACAGTACCGAGAACGGGGACTACAGCCTTTGGTGATAATGAGGTGTCTGTTTAGGTTCATGGGCTGTACCACTCTGGTGGGAGCTGTTGACGGTGGTGAACACTGTGCACATACGGGGGTTGCAGGGGAGGGGGGTGGTCTATGGGAACTTTTTGTACTTTCTACTCAATTTTGCTGTGAACCTAAAAAATAAAATCTCCTGAAATGACGATAACATTCTCTTCCATGCTTCTGGAGGAAATGATGTCTTCTTGCCAGCAAGGCTGAGAGGGGATAATGAACACTCCAGTTCTTTCATGGATTTGCTATTTGCCAGTCAGTGTCTTCCATCTCACCAGGAAGGCCAGTCAGGACAAAAAGAAGGGTCAGAGTGTCGAAGTGCTTAGGCCATGGACTGGAATAACGAGGATGTGCAAGGAAGGCCTGTTAGAGGGCAGGTCGTGACCCATGTCTTGTCCAGCAATCTGCAGCCAGACTGCTCCACTTGGCCATCTCCAGGGTATGTCAGGGAAGCGATGGCTTTCTTTCTTTCTTTTTTTTTCTCTTTGTTCTGTGGGGGCCGTGATCATTACAGCTTGTGGACACCAGGAAGGAAGTGAGGGATAATCAGGCAAAAGGGTAGCGTGTACCACGGGATCGTCTGCACAAGTCCAAACAGAGCACGGGCAAGGAGTCAAGAAGTGCACAGAATTCAGAAGGTAGGAGACCAGAAGCCAGGCAGATAGACTGAGTGATGGATGGGAGGCAGGAGCCCCTGACCAGGGAGAAAGCCTCTTATCACCTTTCTTCTGCAGGGCGAGCCTGTAGTGGGAAATGAGACCCCAGGGTCTGGAGGTGGCCGTGATAGTGATGAACAAGTGGGGTGACCTGCCAGGAGGAGGAGGGGGTGCTCAGAGTCAAGGATGCTACTGGCTCATCACTGCAACGCGTGACCAAGAGTCAACCAGTTTCCACAACGTCCTCCGGAAGTCAGCTGCCAAACTCTGGCTCTCCCATACTGGGAAGGAGAAGAAAATGGTTAAAAGACAGGGAACTAAGTGTCTCCGTTAGGCTCCAACGTTGTCTTGTGGTTATTACCTGCAAGAAATTCCTGCCTCTTAATCCCAGGTTGGTCTATCTATCTATCTATCTATCTCTCTCTCTCTCTCTCTCTCTCTCTATCTATCATCTATCATCTATCATCTATCTATCATCTATCTCTCTATCATCTATCTATCTATCTATCTATCTATCTCTCTATCATCTATCATCTATCTATCATTTATCTATTTTTAGTCCCAGTTCTCTTTAAATTTACCAGCCGTTGAAACCTTTCCCTTTGATACAGCCTGGGAATATTTTAAGAGAGTATCTGTTGATACTTAAAATAAATAAAAACATAAGGATCAGCCTAGTTTGTGAATAGCTGTGAAAAAATAATCGTGAGTCTGGCTTGTCACAAAGGAAGCAGAAGTCCGCGGGCCTGCTGTTCAGATTGTAGAAACACACCCACAGTCATAGTAGCACTCTCATTACAATCAGAGTACATTACACTAACAATACTAGTACCTTAGTGACTGCGGAACCTAACGGCTATGGAGAAAGATTTGTTGCTGGGTGGGTCTGGCCCGGGGCAAAGTTTCTGGAGCGTCCTGTGGTTTTCCAGTTTTCCTCTGTATCGTAAACCCACCTTCAGCCCAGGAGGTGGGATAACTCACACTGCCGTCTGAACACGTCAATGTCACTGAATGCCTGTTTTAGGGGAAGTGCTCTCTAAATCATAGTTTAATGGTGGAATGAAAGTTAACTTTGCTGATGCTGGACTTTCAGGTGGGAGGAGCAGGGAGAGGGGTGGTGTTTGGGGACATGCCGACGCTGTGATATTGGGGCTTATTAGTGGCTCTTCTGCAGCCCTTGAAATGATGCTTTAACAAGTGAAAACCTTTGCAAGCTCTAAAGGCCTATCAGATACCAAACAAATGCCTTTTCTTATTACAGGTGGCCAAGAGCAGATGCTGATGCCAGGGGAAGACCAGAGGGAGCTGGAGGAGGGAAGACTGATAGGTGAGTTATTAACAATTTCCAAGTCCGTGAAGTGCGAGAGAGCAGAAGTTGAGACCCAGCTGTTCTCGACAGCCACCAAAGCCAGAAAAATGAGCACTCATAACAGCAGGAGGAGGGAGTTAAAAAAGATATAGAACAGTATTAAGTACAGGAGGGGCTGGGAAGTACTATCCATTCACGCAGTCAGCAAACCTTGACTGAGCACCTGCTAGAAGCAGGCACTGTGCTAGGGGCTGGGAGTGGAAAGATAAGAGCCAAAGCCCCTGCTCTCAAGTGGTTCACAGAATCATGAGAGCAGGAGCCCGTCAGCCCAGTCACTACCTCCCCAGATATGTGCCTTCCTCCCTGCAAATGCCTCACAGATGGTCACTGAAATAAGATGGAACCAGTAGGGAAGACAAAGAAGTCCTCAGGTATCACAGATCCTTTTCTCTCACCTGGGCTCGATGTATTGCTTTCCTGAGGCCAGAGGGCGGCCGACAGAGACGTGTGTTCAACTCAAGATGCCGCTTCTCTCTAGGCCTGATTCCCTGAAGTGCTGTTTTTGGAGAAAGGTGTCGAATTTTTGAGGAAGGCCAAGTTTAACCAGTCAGACCTGAAACTTCACCAGCCCTCCAAGTCAGGCTCACGCGTGGAGCGTTTCTATTTAATTGTAGGTTGCCGCCGCCATCCGCTGCTCCGAGAAGGCAGCACGTTACCTTCAAAGCAGGTACCATTTTTGGAGCTGCGCATTCTGACTCTTGACAACTGGAGTCAAAACAGCGCCTGGCAGCGTGACTGACAACTGCACATCGGTGAGCTGCTCCGATCGCTCCACGTGGAAAGAACTGGAAGGCTTCCACCTCCCGAGTGCCTCCACCACGAAGCGCCTCCCACAGCGTGTGCATCTGGCTGGCCGTCCGCTAGGCAGAAGCGGCATGTGGTCTGTGTGAGTCCCAGCCTTCTCCTCTCCGCGCCTGCAGAGCTGTCCCCGATTCCCTTGAAGCTCCCAGGACAACGCCCACGCAAAGGCCTTTCCACCCACGGAGCTCCTTTCTGTTGCTGGGCCTTGCTTTTTTTTCTTCTCCACAGCTCGATAAACCTTTCTCATCTCATATTTATCAAATGCAATCACAAAGGGACCACTTAATTAACAGGCTGCCATTGTGTGGGAGATGATTTGGAAGCTTACAGCCATTTAAGAAACCTCACACTGTTCCAGACGACAGAAACAGTAGGCTGCACCATCTGGGACGAAGCTTCTGCTGAAACAGACGCCAGTGTTTCCATGATTAAGAACCTAATATTATAACATCATAGTATGCTGTGCTGTTCGGTTAGCAGAGGCGGCCTCCCCAGCAAGTGTTCTCGGGCCTCGCCGGCTTGGATGCAGCCAAATCACTCCGTATCAAAATATTTGCTCTGGCAAAGGGCCCTGCTTTACACGGCTCTTGTATCTATTCCCCCATCGAGCCTGTGCAGGGTGGACACATTGAAAGAGCTTAATTAAAACTTGCCAAGGAATTTGTTGGCTGTGACCATGCACGGGGGGCGGGGGGATGATCACTATGGGTTAGGAAGGCAACCCCAGGTGCGTTCAGAGTTCCAAGGGTTTGTTTCATGACTAACTGATCTTTCATGTGTGGATCCGAACTTTGTTTCAGAGCAAAATGCCACAATTGGCCCTCAGCCACCCTGCCTTACCTTTTTTTTTTTTTTTTTTGAAGATTGTATTTATTTATTTGACAGAGAGAGACAGCCAGCGAGAGAGGGAACACAAGCAGGGGGAGTGGGAGAGGAAGAAGCAGGCTCATAGCGGAGGAGCCTGATGTGGGGCTCGATCCCAGAACGCCGGAATCACGCCCTGAGCCGAAGGCAGACGCTTAACGACTGAGCCACCCAGGCGCCCCACCCTGTCTTACCTTAACACTAGTCTCCAACTACTTCATCCTTTGATTTCTCTTTACGGAGTACCTACTACGTGCGGGCATTGTGCTGGGCTTCACAGGAGCATGAAAAAATGAATATGATATAAATATTGCCTGTAAGAACTGAAAAAGTTTACCTGATTCCCCTAAAATACAACTGCTACTCTCTCTTCTATTTATACAAGAAACAGCTATTCATTACGGGAAATTTAGAAAACATGGTCAAGCAAAAATTTAAACATAAAAATTACCCATAATCCTCAGCGATAAGCCTCTGAGAGTGATCTTTTTTTATATTTCCTTCCGGTCTTTTTTCCCCTGCATTTTCTGCATTATATTCTATGTAAGCCGTTCCTGCTTTATTTCTTAGGCTGTTCTTAGTCTCACGTCTACATTGCCGGTGACTTCTTGTCCCCTGGGACAAGCATTTTTACTTCCTTTCTGACTATCCAAATCCTACTTTGCACTAACTTCCGGCTCTACCCTCCTCCGGGACGCTATTCTCATCCCCATTAAAAGATCACAGGATTACAGAGCTTGTCATTTGGATTTTGGTTTCTTCCCCTGAAGAAGCTGTGGACAAAGGCAAATCACTTACCTTCTCTGAGCCTCACGTGTCTCTTCATGATGATGGGGATGAGAACTTTGCAGAGTTGTGGTCAGAGTTAAATGAGGTGAGGAAAGAGCAAGGTCAGTAAGTGGAGAGTCTGTTCCTTCCCTGGTTCTCTGCACACCCAGAGCGCCTGGAGTGTGTTGCCCCCAATTTTGCCCCAGTTATAGATACTCCAACGCCTTCCATGGTTTCTAGGATACAATTCCCAATCGTCACAGTGGTTTATAACACCTGCTGACCAACCTCCTTTTGGACCAGCTCCCCCTCATTCTCCATCCCATTCACCTGACCTTCTTCCCCCAGAGGGGTATGCAGGCGCTGTTCCCTCTGCCTGGAATGCTCTTCCCTCCCATCTCTGCCTTATTACCTACTTCTCATCTTTCACATCCAGGCTTAGTTGTCACATTACTAATGCTTCTTGCCCAGGCTCTCCAGCGTAGACCAATCCTCTGCTACCTTCTCATGGTGACACATACCTGTGCCTGGGTCCTTTTTTTTTATTTCTCTGGGTCTTTATAAAAAATTAATATTTTCCGTCCCAGCATCAGTCTCCATAAGAGTGAGCATCATGTCTGTTTTTGTTCTCCAGGGGATCCCTAGTGTCCATCACAGCACCTGGCACGTAGGTGCTCTGTGCATATTGTTGAAGAATTAGCGATTCTGTTTTCCAGGTGCAGGCACCAATGAATGGCAGCCTCGTAAGGACCGGGGCTGTGTCTTTGGTTCCCATGGTGCTCATAGTGGGCCACTTCGTCCCACCCCCGGCCCCAGAAAAATGATGCTGCATTAGCCTTCGTCTTGTGAGCATCTCCCTGACCTTTCGAGAGTGTCTGTAAAAGAGTCTGGATGAAGTTCTACGCCATGCATGCCACTTCTCAGACTGTTCCTCTTTCTCTCTCTCCTTTTCCTTTCAACAGCAGATCTGTCAACCAGGCCCAGCTTAAACACCTCCTCCGCTGTGAAGCCTTCCTTGGTGTCCCCTTCCCACCAGTGTGGCATCTGTGCTGCCCTCTTTGGTACAAATAGAACGGATTTCAATCTGCTCCATGTGAATATGGCTGGTGGTGTGCTGAGTTGTTAGCTGGTC
Organism: Ursus maritimus; assembly: GCF_017311325.1. NCBI lineage: Eukaryota > Metazoa > Chordata > Mammalia > Carnivora > Ursidae > Ursus > Ursus maritimus. Next base: position 14,840,981 of record NW_024423897.1, read on the forward strand.
TACTCTCTGGCTAAGCCCCAGGTCCTTAACACATTTCCCTTCCGGACCTGGCTCCCGCTTCCCCCCACTCTTCCTTCCTCCTTTGCCCCCACTGTTGCAGGTATACGGAATGTTTTTCAGTTCTTCAAACCTACCACGATCTCACACTTCCGGGCTTAGGCATATGCTATTCTCAGACTGAAATGCTCTTCCCTCCTCCTCTCCATCTGCCTAATTTTTCATTATCCTCCACACCTTGGCACCAAGGCTGCCTTCGCGGGGAAGCCTTCCTTGATTGCCTGGGTCAGGGTGGGTGCTCCCTCTCCGTACTGTGTCTCTTGAGCACTTCTCACTCCTGGTTTTCCGTCTTCCCTGCAGGGCATGTGCTCCATGAAGGCACAGGCAAGTCAGGGTTAGTTTGCTTACGCCGCACTTATTAGGTGCTTAATAACTACTTGGTGGATGCATGAGTTGAATCTGCCTTCGTCACTGTTGTAACCTTCATTCTGCCCCCTTGCCACTGTTCTCTGCACAGAGTAGGGCTGAGAAATGTTTGTGGGGAGGGAAGGGATGGAACTGAGGTCCCCCAGGTCAGTACTGCTGGAGGTGGCATGGGAAGAGCTCCATGCCAGCAGGAACCACTCTCATCCATCTCGGTGTCACCAGCACAGGCCTGGGTACGCAGCAGGGGCCCTACATTGTCAAATTACAGTTGTATGGCATATATTGAGAGACTTGGTTGTACCACTCAGGGCACTTCTGGGGAGTCCCTTTCCCTCTCTGGCCTCAGTTTCTGGATCTGCAAAGTGGGATTTTGAGGGTCAAGTGAATAGAAATCCACAGAGTTAGGACCTAGAGCAGAGCAGCGAGTGTGAGCCACCCGCCACTTTGCCACCTGCGACGCGTTCCTTATCCTTGACAAGGGCTGGCTCTGAGCTCTGAGCGGCGGAATCCAGGCCAGGGGGTCGAGTCGACCCTCGGAAGCTGGCGCGGCCATGGGGACTCCTGGGCTGCCCGCAGCCCCAGCCCCGACCCCGCGCCTGGTCCTCGCGGGTTTGCTTTCGAGACACACCTGGCCGCTGCTCCGGGCGCCGCCGCCGCTGGCCGCCACCCCCGCCCCGCGCCGCCCGCGCTCCTGGAAGTTTCCGCGGCGGGCGGTGAGTCACGACCCCTTTTTTTAGCAGCTGCGTTGGATGTGCCGCGTCATACCGCGGCTCCCGAGAGCCCGGCCGCCACCGCCGCCGACGTCAATGCGGGAGAGCAGGGCGCGGACCCGGCCCTCGGCTGGGTGCGGGGTGGAGTGGGGAGCGACCCCGGCCCGCACTCCTCGTCCCAGCGCCACCGCCCGACCCCAAGCTTTCGGAGCTGCGGGGCTTCCCGGGAGCTCTCCGGGGACGCTCCTCCCTTGGGGGCGGGGAGAGCGCCCCAACGGAGTAGGTCTGCGCGATTTCTGCGAGTGGAACTGAGGAAGGGTGGGCTGTGGTGAGAAAAAGCGAGAAGCATCCATCCGTGCGTCTGGCCAACTGTTACCAGTCCATCCAGTCACCTGGCCAACTACCATCCATCCATCTAGGCATTCCTTCACACCCTAAGTCATTTAAGACCCTTTCTTCCTCTCATCCATCCATCCACCCATTCAACCACCTGCCCATCCCGCTGCATCGTTCATCCACCACCCTGCTCTTTCACCTAACCACAAGCCTTCCCATCCATCCAAGCTTTGACTCACAGCCAAGTCACTTTAGACCCTCTCTTCCTCCCATTCATCCACCCATCCACCCACCATTCCATCATTCAACTACCCTTCTGCTACTCCACTCAACTCCCTGCTTTCCCATCCAGGCATTTGACATCCTAAGTCACTTAAGGACCTCCCTCCCCACATCCACCCATGAGTAATATGCTCATTTATTTACCTCCCACCTATCTATTTGTCCCTGTTCATGCTTCCGTCCACCTATTCATCGACCTACTCATTCATTCAAATTGGCATCTGCTATGCTGGATGCTGACAAACAATGATGAGGACAGCATCCCCTCTCTTGCAGAACTCAGAATCAGCATGGCTTAACATGTCCCAGGAAGAAAGTCTCTGCCCTTCTTCCTCTCCAAATTAAAGAAATATATGTAATAAAGTCCTATTACAGTAGGAGAATAATAATAATTATAATAATAGCAGCTGCTAACAATTACTGAGCACGATTTGCCAAGCTTGTCACATGCACTATCTCACCAGATCCTCGCACCAACCCAAGAGGCAAGTACTATTATGATGCCCAATTTTCAGACGAAAGAAATAGAGACTCACAGAAGTTAAGAAACTCCTGCTATGGAACTATTAAATGACCAAACAGGATTAGAGACCAGACTCTGACTTCGAAACCAGGGCTTCTAGTTGCTTTACTGGTGTTTGTTATCAGAGAGCGGTAACACATTCAAAACATTTAAGTTGGACCAACTATACCATCTCTCTAGGTCTCAGTTTTCTCTTCTGTAAAAGTAGGGATAGAGATAATGTATATTCTGAGATATTGTATATGCTCGGCCTAGTACCTGTTTGCAAGGACTAATGTGACTGATGAACTTATTACCAATATTAGAGAATCAGAGTGGGGTCCAGAGGAAGTGAGACATATCTATTATTATCATCTATGTTCATTACAGGGCAATTAAAAGTAATAAAAACACCCTCTTGTGATTCTATTATCTAGAAATAACAGCTGCTGACATTTAGTTTATGTTTTTAAAAATGTTTACTACCCATATTTATGGATTATACACATTTTTAAAAATGTAGTAGGCCACAGACATCTTTCCATGGGTTTACCACACTTTGAAGAAATCTGTAAAGAGAAAACAAGCTGCTGTCTTCGCTGGTGCTCCTCTTTCGCTTATTTCCCTCCTCCCCTCTTGCTGTTTCTTCCTTTCCTCCTTCTTCATTTAGGCCAGAAGTCCTAGTTGCAGACAACAGAATCCACTCTAGTTAGTTTACATAGAAAGAGGTTTATTAATAAAGAGATCAGCGGAGTTTATTACTATTTCTGTTGTTAGAGGATTATTACTAAGTTGTTCATACAGTCGTTGGGTGGGCTGAATACACAGTCTGGGATGAGCTTCCAGGAAGACAACAACTGTGCAGATGATGGTCCAGGACCGGGCCACCAACAGAGCTGTACAATGAGGAAACTGCCGCAGTGGCCACTGATTCTAGAATCAGGCCACCTTTGCCACCACCCGCTGGCAAAATGCACGTTCCCCACTCTGCCGTCTTTCCTGGGTTCAGTTCCAAATCAAAGCCTTGTGCATGTGCATCTAATTGGCAGAACTTAAATCACGTCGGAACCCCAGGAATTTCCTAGGAATCTGAAACTCGCAGATTTTAACTTTCTGGCTTTTGTACACTAGAGTGGGGTCGAAGAGGGCCTCAGACGTGCCAGGTCATAGGACCAGCTCCTGGTTATTTTACTAGAGACGTCTGTGGGGTTTATCTTGTTGAGTATTCTCATTTTATCAAGAGGGAAGCTGAAGCCTACAGTGGGGCTTTCCAAGGCTATTGCATAAGTTTATGTTGAGAGAGAACTAGAACTCGGGGTGTAGCAGGACGGAGTTAGGACCTCTAGGACACTGGGGATGGCAGCATTTCCCTGTGCCCAACTTTAGAACTTCACAGAATTAGATCTAGTTTGCTGGGTAGCCTACAAACTCATGAATGCAAGAAACGTAACTGCCTTGACTTCCTACAAATCAATCTAATTCTGAGCCTGAAGTCCTGGGGCTGGCAGGAAATTCTATCTCAGGCATTACTGGGGTCCCTTCCCTTCCCAGGGTTGTCAGAATCAGGGAAGCTCGGGTGGTAGATGATTGTCTTAATCGTTGCCGACATCCTCTTTTCCCATCCTCTTTGTTTCCCCGCCAGGTTAGGAGCGCGGGAGGTCCATCTGCATCACAGCCCCGTGAGGGTGGTACTATGTCCCCCATTTAAAGATGGGGAAACTGAGGCTTGGAAAGGTGATTTGATTCTTCCAGGGTAAAACCACTAATGAGTAGCTGAGTTGAGGGTAAAGCTGTGGTAACCGTTGTTTCGCATGAAGCTCTACTCCAGTTAAACGCATATATCTGGCAGACTCATTCCCAGCTCTGTGTCTTTGCGCATGCCGTCTCCTGCTCTGGTACCGACTATTCCTTACGGCGGAATCGAGCACGGTTCTCTCTCTCTTCGGGGTTGAGGGGGTGAGAGGAGAGCTTAGTCATTTTGCATGATAAACCAAGGCACCTATGAGTTGCAACTGCCAACCCAACCACAGTGAGATGAACAAACGAACGCTAACGTTGCTTTACTAGAATTTGGTTATTTATCAGATGTGGGTTGACGGTCTTCTGTGTTTCAGCTGCTATAGGCCAGGCACTGAGATTCAAGGTGAAGAGTGAGCTAGACACAGACTCTGAGCTCATGGGCTGTGTGTGCCAGTAGGAAAGACAGACAGTAACCAGACAGCTGGGATACGGTGAGACACCTGCCGAGCCAAGACAGAGGAACATCGAGCTTGGCATGGAAACAGAGAGGGGCACCTGGCGCAGTGTGGAGGGCAGGTATATCAGTCATGCGTTACCAAGCAATCTGCATCACAAACTGCCCCCCCACTTGGTGGCTTGAACAGCGTCATTTAGCTCATGAGTCTGGGGAGGCGTGTTGGTTCTTCGGGCTCAGTTAGGCTTCCTCAAATACCCGTGCTCAGCTGCGGGTCAGCAAGTTGGCCCTGGTGGTTTGGGATGGGTTCTCCCACATATTTGGGCATGAACTGGCTGTTGGTTGGTCAGTAATGGCCTTGGCTGTGGTCTGCTCTACTGGAACTCTGCTCTGCTCCCCATACCTCAGTCTCCAGCAGGCTCATTGCGGCAGGTCCTCATGGCAAAAGAAGAGGAGATAAAATGAAGTGCAAGGGCTCTTTTCAAGCCTCTCTTTGTGTGACAACTGCTAAAAACTGTGGCCAAAGCAAGCCATATGACCAAACTCAGAATCAAGCTGTATGGAAAGAGATTCTACTTCTTAACTGGAAGAGCTGTTAAGCTGCTTTGCCAAGGGCAAGGATACAGGGGGGAGGGGAAGAATTCAGGCCATCTGTCATATCAGGGAAGACTTTCTGGAGGAGGTTAACCGGGAATTGGTAGTTGTTCTGTGTGGTTAGAGGCAAAGAGAGTGGGAGGAGGGTAGCAGAAGATGAAGCTGGAAAGGTAAGCAGAGAGATACAGGTCATGAGGGGCCTTGTAGTTACATTAAGGGGCCTGGATCTGACCCTGGTAATGGTGGGGGTAGTGGTGGATAGGGACTTGATGAGTTTCAAGAAGATTAATATTTGTGTTTTCCAAAGAACACTCTGTAGACAGCAACTGGAGGCAAGAATAGCAACAAAGAACTTGGGGCATTCATCCAGATTAGAAGCAACGGTGGCTCAAACCAAGGTACCAGTAGTAGGGGTGGAGAGAAGTGAATTTAGGTGGGAGATAGGACTGGCTTATTAACTGACTGTAAGAGTGAGAGAAAAGAAGGGGTCAAGGATGATGACACTTTTCTGGCTGGCTCTGTGGAGCGGGTGGTGGTTTATCAGCAAGCGAGTGGCATCCTGGTGTGCAAGAGGTTTGGACATGGTAAGTTTGAGGAGTATGACAGCCAGAATAATGGCTGCCCAAAGGTGTCCACATCCTAACTTCCAGAACCTATGACTATGTTATATTACATGGCAAAGAGATTTTACAGATGTGAGTAATTTAAGACTCTGGAGATGGGAGGATTATGCTGGATTATCTGGGTGGACCAATGCAATCGCAAGAGGGGGGCTGGAGGGTCAGAGGCAGAGTAGGAGATGTGACCACAGAAGAGGAGGTTGGAGTGGTGCTGGGCCAGGAGCCAACAAATGCAGTGAGCTCTAGAAGCCAAAAAGGACAAGACAATGCATGCTCTCCTAAGCTTCTACAAGGGACACAGCCTTGCTGACGTCTTGATTTTAGCCCACCGAGACGGATTTCGTATAATAAACTTGTGATGTTTTAAGTTATTATGTTTGTGGAAACAGGAAATCAATGCCAGAGGCAGGTGGGCTCTCCAGGTGGGGATGGGCAGGAGCCCAGGAGGAAACACCCAGGATGCAGACATGGACCGGATGGAGAGTGGCTGCTACAGGGACTGGATGACCCCGTGACTGGGAGGGAGGACAGCCTGGAGCAGGCTCAATACAGTGGGAATCTTCGAAGGAAAGTGAGAAAGTGGACCTGGAGAAATACAAGGAAGTCTAGTGATGGGAAATCCAAGGGTAGAGTTTCAAGAAGGAAACTGTCTCCGTCCACCCCCACAGAGTGATCCGTAAGCTGACTGCAGGTGTCTGTTGGACTTGATGGTCAAGAGCGTATGTAGTCTTGGTGATGGCAGTTTCAGAGGCCGAGCAGTATTGAACCAGCCTGTTTGCAGGGAGAAGTAAGTGGGAGGTGAGGATCTGGAGACACAGGGAAGATTACTTTCTTCGATCATCGACTTTGATGTGGAAAGAGATAAGACAGTAGCTGGAGAAGGATGGGGGTCAAGGGAGGACTTTTTTTTTTTTTTTTTTTTTAAACAGGAGAGAGAGACATGAATAAGTTTAGTTGTTTCTGGAAGGAGACAAACTAGGAGGCTGGAGGGTAGTCGAAGATGACAGAGTTTATGATGAGATCAGGCCTCTTAGGTGGCCTGTGTTGGGCTCCAAAGGGCCAGTGGGGATCAGCCTTGGATTCAGGAGGATGCTCTTTCCATCAGGCGTAATGGGAAGGAGGCAGAGACAGGGGTGGAAGTAGGAATGGGTGTGGGAGACAACTTTGAACGTGCTGGTTAAAGTGTTTAGACATTTTAGGACAATTCCTTTCTGACTCGCTAGAGTCAACTGCCACTGAAATTTCACTACTGAGATAAAAAAAATAGAATTTAGAGAGAACAAAGAGACTGGGCTAGTGGTCAGTGGATCAGCATAGAAACCAGAGCCAGAGCTGAAAAAAATTTATCTTAAGAATCATAACAGCATAAAATACAGGACTTGCCACCCTGGAACAGATCCACGATCCAGGCAGGCTGGTACACTTCTGCCAACGGAAGTCCCATGGGATGGGCACCCAGAGGCACAGTCATGCTGTACCCACCCTTGCTCTTGGTTAAGAGACAGAGAAACCATTTCCCCCTGACGTCAACCACAAAGGTTAGGTATATCCCAGCACCCATTTATGGCTCTGTGATACATAAATATAGCCAGCTCCTCTCCAACTGCCTGCACCATCCCCCTTGGGGTTACGTGGTTCATTAGTTTATTTCCCACTGTGACACAGAAGTCCAACGTCTCTGTTTCCATCTTACTTTGTCTGAGGTTCAAAGAGTGACCGTTTATCCCGGGAGGCATCAAATGCCGTAAAGCAACTGAAGCATGGGTAGCACGTCGTAATCCTGACGCGGCATAAATGATTCAGAACGGCTAGTGATGAGAAGGAGAGGAGTCCTTGGGTCAGTCCTCGATAACCGGCATGCAGTATCTTTCCCATTTTCCAGAAGGGCAAAGTGAGGAAGCCTCAGCGAGGTTACATCATTGATAAAGAAGGTCAGAGCAGAAAATTTGGAGGTCAAAGAGCAGTTCATTGCGAAGTGGAAACTTAGGGTGTGGGCTAGAAGCCCAAGAAGTCGCAGCTGGGAAACATGCTCCACTCACCTCCCCTAACTCTCTTCCCACCCCCACGCCAGCCCCAGCACAGCATCTGCCGGCAGCTTCCTGGCCACAGGTGCAGGGTCTGAACCCAACTCAGCCGAAGCCCGGGGCCAACCAGCCTGACGTGGATCCTTCAAGGTCCAGAGCACGAAAGGATCCATTTTATTTATTCTACCCTCATGATGGAAATAGCCCCCAAAACGTCCTTGTGCTTACTAAGCTATTTCCTAGCCAAAGCCAGCCAGAGAATGTTAATTATCTCACCCTTTTTTTCCCCTCCATGATGAATTATTGACTTCCAGTTCACGCTATCTTTAATTGCGAGGTATTGCAGAATGAGCAGGTTATCAAAAATGTGCAAGGGGGAGAGCTTTGGTTCAGCACTGGGAGGCTGAGGTGGGAAAATTCATCCTTATTTATTTACATGGTAATGGGATGAGATTTTGCCAGCTTGCTAATGGGTTCTTAAAGACAAACAGGCTTCCTCTGGCCTAGTTAGAACGATTGGTTGCTCAGCTGCCACATTAAACACCAAATCAAGAAGGCAGGGGATCTCTTTTTCTAGATTATTTTTCTGCGTGGGGAGAGATCTGCATTATTTGCATGGGTCCAGGGATTCGTAGTCTATCGTGGGAGGCTGGACACAGCTGCTGTCTGGGTTCAAGAGACCAGTCCCTAACTGCCCCAACCAGCTCTCTGCCTCAGATGGTGCATTTAATTGCTCCGAAGGGTAGGTTTTTCTATCAGTCACATGGAGATGGTCAGGCTTTGCTCTAAAGCAACTTAGCACGTTCATTGTAAAGACGAGATTAAAAAGTTGGTTTAAGAGCACTTAATGATTGTGAGTATTTTGTATCTCTGAGGAGTGCACGTGATTTTCCGGAAAGCAAGAGACAGGTCCTAATCACATTTAAAAATAAACCCTAGCATTTTCTAAGTGCTTGTCCAGTTACTCCAAATAACGTTCATTCCAGAGGCTGCTAGTGGGGTGAGTCACGTGATGAATGTATTAGATTGTGGAGGAGCCAGAGACAGCCTGCCGGGTCTCCTTCCCAGATCGAGGAGGAGGCAGCCAGGTCCACAGATAACCCCAAATATATCCCTGCAGCCATTGGTTTCTCTTTTCTAAAAAGCCTCTTTGGGTCTTTCCTACTTCATCTGCTTTCCCCTTTTGGTCTTCTCATTTATTCAGTGAAGGGATGTGTGCTGCGGGCCTCCTATAGGCCAGGCACTGGGCTAGGCACTGGGTAGACACGTTGTCTGGGAGGAGGGCTGAAGTTAACCTGACACAAAAGTAAATACGCAGTTACAAAGGGAGGGAAGACAGGGCCTTTGAGAGAGAGGGTACCAGGGATGGGGATGGCGTCAGGCTACACCAGAGGGTCAGGAAAGGCCTCTCTGAGGTGATTAAATAGGAACTAAGGCCCAAAAGCTGTACTGTTCAGATAGAGAGGACAGTAGATGTACTATTCAGTAGAGACCCTTCCAGTCAGATGGAACAGCATAGATGAAGACACTGAGCAAGGAAGGGTTTGGTGTGTTGGAAGACTGAAAGGGGTGGGGTGTGTGTGAGTGTGTGTGTGTGAGTATGCACACACTTATTCAGGGATGGATCATACAGAGAGAGTAGAGGTTGGGAGCAGGTAAAGTAGGCCTGGGTTTGAACCATGCCTTTGCTTCCTGCATTCTGGAAAATCCTGGGCAAGTCCTATCCCCTCTCTGAGCTTCTCTTCTCTCTTTTGTAAAAAAGAATAGATGGCAGGTAGCTCAGGAGGCAAACTGAGGTTCAAAGTTCACCACACCACACCACACCAAAACAAATTTCACCACAGCAGCCCATGAGGCCCTCTTAATCTGGCCCATGTTACCTCTTGGAACTTCTCTCTGGTTGGTCTCTCCCTTCCTTCCTTAGCTTCACCAACTGGCCTCTTTGCTGCTTCTCATCCACACGTTTATCTTATCTTCCTAGTCCGAAAGTGCTGTGCCACTTGGACCCGTAGGAGCTGGGCTCTTCTGTTCCATTTGAGTAAATCCCAGCTTTGCCAACTCTGTGCCTGTACCAAACACCCTCTTTCCACGAGGTCTCGTGTAAGTCCCATGCCCTCCACAAATCCTTCCCTAACGTACTTCCCCAGGCCTCGGGGTCTGGCCCACCTCTGACCACTTCTAGCGCTGCCAATGATTATTTCTTATATAGATCCTATTATTGACTACTCTGCGACATCTCCTGCCCTCCCCTTTAACCTTGTGATGACTGTGTTTTCTAACCAAAGCTTAGAACCATGGATTCATAGAATTTTCGAGTGGGGAGGGATCTCAGTGATGCTTTTCTTCAGTTTTAAATGGCAGGACACTTTCTGCAAGCTTCTGGAGTTTATGTTCAATTTATTTTAGCTCTCTTATTAGTTTATTTGGCAAATGTTTATGGAACGCTGCTATGTGCCAAGTCATGGGTTGGGTACTGTTACGATGGTGAACCTGACATGGTTTGACTCACTTTCTGACATGTTGGTGCTTTGCACACGGTAGGTGCTGAACAAGTCTGTCCTAAAGGAATGAATGGATGAGCGTTCATGGCCAATTTGAAGATGATTACAGTAAATGGACTTAATAATGAGGTTGCCTTTATAAACTATGTGATGTCAGTCTTTTTGGAATAATAAATACTATTCCACGAAGATTCAGAATGGATAGAGGTGTGGAGGGTACTTGAGGGAAATGGAGAGATCCCGAGAGGCCCAGAAGAGGTAGGTGAATTAACCTCCCTATGGGAGACCCATCAAAGTTCAGAGGAAGGGCGAGGATGTGATGGGTGGTGGTTACTATTGGCTTAAAGGTGAATCAGCTCTCAGTGTCAGGGAGGTGGAGGATGCTACAATCTGGCATCTAAGATCTACTTGGGAAAACCCTGAGATCCACCAGGAGGTTCTAACCTTCTTGCTGCAGACCCCTGCTCTAGCGGATAGAATTTTCTTACTGTCTTGCAAGTGATTGCTTATGGGAAACAGTTTTATGCTTGGCAACAGCACACACTGTCAAACTCATTTATTTCACTTCCAGTTTGCTCCCCGAGGGGGACATTGTACTGCCAAGTGGTTCTGCCTATGTGCCAGGCTCCAGTGGCTTCCAGCACCTGGGGGTCTGATTTCCAGCGATGCTACACTCCATCACTCAGCCTGAGAACATCTTAATTTAGCACGAAGTATGGCTGCCAGGCTGAAAGCTGCTAAGGGTAAAAAGTTGTCAGTGGTGGTCACTGCTAGTTGCAAATGTGGTCAATCTCTGGATCTTGTTCCTTAGAGACTGCGACCCGTTTGGAATTGCTCCTCATTCCGACGTCACACCATCATCATTATCATCATCCTCACCGCCACTGCCACCATCACCACTATCATTGTCATCAATTACCATTACAGATCAAGCCCCATTCAATAGGTTTGTAATTATCCCTAACAGGGGCAATTTTCGGGGTGGAGAAGCTCTGATCAACAAAATATTGGTTCTGTAGCAACCTCTGTAAGATTTTTCAACAAGGAAGATGTTTCTAGTTTACCAAAACTAAACCAAGAATCACAATTCTGAAAACAATGCTACAAAACTGGCAGGTGCGGAAATAAAGGTGGGCGAAAACTTGGGGAAGGGCGAGGATTTAGCAAAAGAACCCAGGCTATGAATCAGAAGACCTGGGCTCTAGTCCAGAGATTTTGGTTTTAATTTGGAGAGTCTGTTGGGAGTATCAGTAACTCGGCTTCTTTGAGCTAAAGTCAATGCTTCTATCAACTGGGATCAATAAATGCTTGCCCTATCTTACCTCAGAAAAAAAGTGGTGGTAATTGAGTAAGTTAGTGGGCACGCAAGCTTAGAAAGGACAAATAAAAGGGGGAAGTGTACGATATTCTAAGAGAGGTGTGTTAGATTTGTATTTAAGATGTTATATTGAAGTGAGGCTAAGGACTTTAGCACTAAGGATTCTTGGTTATAAATGACAGAAACTCAACTTATAATGGATTAAGCAAGAAGAAAAGGGACTTGATTCGTATATATAATCGAAAAGTCCAAAGTTGACTCTTGCTTCAGGCACAGCTGGATTCAGTACAAAAAGATGCTGTGAGGACCCTGACTCTGGACCCAGCAATCCTCTTCTCTGTGTGGTGTCTCCATTCTCCAGCTTTGCATAATGGCAAGGGAGTCGGAACAATACAGCCTCTCAAGTTCAAGGTGGTGGAAAAGTGTGAATACTTCCTTCTTCTTGGTCTTGCAAGTGAAGTCTCTCAATTAACTTTAATGGAACCTGATCAACTTGATGAGTCACATGGCTATCCTGAACAAATCACTGTGACCGAGGAGTGGAACTGGCTGAGACCTAGGTGTCGGGACCTAAGCTCTATCCCTGGAGTACAAAGGAGGGAGCCCCATGTATATCACCGTATGAAACTCAAGGGGCATGTAGTGATGTAGAGATAAAGTGTTGGAACACTGCAAATACCCACCAGAAACACTAACCAGTGAGAAACTCTTGAGCGGAAAAAAAAAATCTAAATCAGTCATGACCAGCAGCAAACAGCAATCTGTTTAAACTTAAATCTCTTTATTATCCTGTTTCCCACAGGTATGTGCTTACACCTCACAGATAAATGTTATGCATGTCACATCTCACATTTTCTAGAAAGGACCCAAGCTCACCAATCATTTTCTTCAAATGGCAGGAGTGATCAAGGCTGGAACAAAAATCTTCATGCTCTCTACCTCACTCAAATTCAAAGTGCTTATTTGGTGATTAACCATGCAGTGATTATACTATAGTTTGCATTTTTATTTGTATTGTTATTTTAACTCATATAATTTTTCAAAAAATTTTTAATGAGTTCATGGCTTGTCTTCCCAACCAGATAGTGATTTCCTCGAAGGCAGAGACTATATTTCATGCTTCTTTGCCTCATGCTGTATGCTTAAAAAGTATTTGTTGGTTTTCTTTAAATTAAATATTCTAATCAAATATTCTTCATCAGAACTATAAAGTCTAATGAACAAAAATACTATGTAAAGGAAATGAAATACCACTAGGATTTTAGGCAAATGAATTCATTTTCATATTAAAAACATACTGATGGAAGCTTAGTTGGTGACTGCAGGATGGGATTGTTGCTATTCAAATACCTTTGATAAGATGGCAAGATTATGATATAAGTGCTACTCGTTTTTCCAGGTCCATGGCAGCCAAAACTAATCAATCATGTTACTCTTTTCTATAAATCTGGATGTAGCTTTAGAATTTGTCTCAATATAGCACTTTAGGAGGGCATTACTGACTGATTAAGGTGTTGGCCCAAGAATGGACCCCATTTGTCATCCCGCAAGTCATATTTTATGCCTTCAGTGGTTGCTCTCTTTCACCAAATAGAGAGCTTTAGGGGATGCACGTGTGGAGCTGGACAGAATAAAAGGGGCATTTGCTCCCTTAGCCAGAGTAGCCAATTCAACCCAGCAACTTGGGATGACAAGAGACAGAGGCAAACCACCTCATAGATGACTTAAACTATATACTCTTTATTACCACCTAATCCTGAGTGCAAAGACCAAGTCTCTAGTAGTTGTTAGTGGATCAAATTCTCTTTGATGTTTAAGAATCAGTTAAGATGGATTCATTGAACTTGTCTGAGAAAACTCACTCACTCATTGACAAATCTGAAGTAGAAACTACTATGTGCTACATTATCCAAGGAAAACTTTTGGAGGGAATCAGGAGAGCTTTTTCAGAAGAGACGGCATTTCAACTGGCCTTTGCAGAGTGTGTAACACTAATCCAGGGAAACGAAATGTGTATGTAGGCAAGGAGGGGTAACACTGTTGGGGTAGAGAGGATGGCAACATTTTTTGCAATATTTGTCAAGGAAATACATGAGTATGACAAATAAAGTATAGTTTGTGATTCAGGAGTAATGAGTCATCCACTGTGGCTATAACGCCTGTATTATATGTGTACATGGACAATATGTGTCAGGGGGTCAAGGAGAAAGAATAGAGTGAGATCGGATTTTGAAGAACCTTGAATATCATATTGAGGAGTTTGGATTTGTCCAATGCACAACAGGAGCCAATTGCCTTATTTAAGTAAGAGTGAGGGTAACCGGAAATGAGTAGATTGCCTTGGTTGCAGCACAGAGTATGGCCGGGAGGGGTTGCAAGACCAGAAGACAGGGAGATGGGCAGGAGGAAGCCACTACACCTGTCCAGATGAGCAGTGATGAGAATCTGAACTAGGACAGTGATCGTGGTGTGGGGAGGAGGGAACAGAATAAAGAAAGACATCAAGTTCATCTGATGCCAAAGACAGGGTGAGAATCAATGAAATCGGTGAGATCTCTGGCCATCAAGATCAAATTGAAAGAGGGGCAAGTTGCTAGAGCTGTCAGATTAAGTAAAAACGCAGGGCACCCAGTTAACTTTGCATTTCAGATAAACAAGTTTCTTAGTATATTTAAGTGTCCCAAATATTGGATTTAACTAGGAATTTTGTATTGACCTACAAGTTGACCAAAGACTGACCAGAAATCATTGGCTTTGACAATCAGGAAACCACTGATGTGCTCTACACCGGCAGTTTCACCACAGCAGCGTGAGCGGAATCTGGAAGGTGGTGGGTGGATGAGTGAGCTGTTGACAAGGAAACAAAGATGGTGAGGAAGTGAGGGCAGCGAAGAAGTGAGATTAGTGAGGGAGCCAATTCTGTGCAGGATTTTGGTGGCAAAGGAAGGTGAGAAATAGAGAAGTAGCCTGAGAAGAGAAGATCAGGGAAGAGTCTTTGTTTCATTTTAGAAAACGAGGGAGACTGTTATGTTTATAGGCTGACAGGGAAAAAAATGCAGAGAGGGAAGTGATTGAAAGAAACAAGAATGAGGAGATCATCCCTGGAGCAGCGTTCTGGAGGAGGATTAAGAGGAGAGTGGAGAGAAGTCTGCCTTGGACAGGAAATGGAATCGTTGAGCTGAGAGGCAAGTAGACAAGGAGGAAGGACGAGCCATGGTATAAATAGTCTGGATTTGTAGGTAAGAAGGTGAAGGAGTAGATGCATGACAGCCTTTCTTTCTTTGTGATCTACGAAGGTTCATCATTTGACAAGAGTTGGTGGCAGGGCTTCTGGAAGAGCAGGATTTTGAATTTAAAGAACATGATTAAAGGAAATGTCTTGAGTGCTAGAAAGGCGAGGGCTTAAAAACATGGGTCTGAAAAATCAGCACCTACTGCCTGAGGCCAAAAACGACAGGCGTGGATAGACAGATTTGTGTGGTGGAAAAGGGGCCTCAGGTTTGGAGGTAGGTAGGCCTGGGTATGGGTTCTGGCTCTGTCTATCTGTATCTAGTAGCTTTTCCTCGGTCATGCTGTGTAACATACAGCCCTCAGGTCTCAGTGGCTTACAAAAGCATTTTTTCTTTCTTCCTTCTTCCCTTCCTCCCTCCCTCCCTCCCTCCCTCCCTCCCCTCTTCCTTCCTTTCTCATGTTACATGGCAGTAGCCGTAGGTGAGTTGATACAGCTCTTCTGCAGACAGCGGTAGGGTTCAAGTCCATTTCTTCTTCCAGGACTCAGGTCAGCAGATCAGAAGCTACATGACTCCTCATGGCAGAGGACACAGGAACAAGAAGCCAAACTGAACCAAGCAGTCACATTTAAGTTTTTTTTCTTGGATGACTTATGCCGTGTTTGCTTATGTTCCATTGGCCAAAGCAAGTCCAATGGCCCAGCCCTGTATCTATGGTGTAGGGAAACCGTCTTCACTGTGGGGAGAGGGAAGGGCATATTTACAAATAATAATACAATCTACTATATACTCTGAAGATTTTGTAATTCTGGGCAAGTTACTTCAGCTTCCTGGGCTTCAATTTCCCCGTGTGTCATATGGTGAGATTAGCATCTGTTTTCTAAGATTTGGGGGAGTACGAAATAAGGTTAACGGGTGTGTAAAACCTACTACAATGCCTAGTACATAAAAGATGCTATAAATACATATGCGATTGCCTTGCCTTGGTGTTGAAATAACGTAGTTCCACAATCATAGGGAATGAAATTAAATTTTCTGCTCTACATTTTCCTTCTTTCAAGTGACTGGATGGCCTGTAGAAGAACCCTTGTTGGCTCTAAAATCTTCTATTTTAAAAAATCTTGTACTAAATAATCAAACAGTTCCTTATGTCAAAAGAACCCTCTGGCTTAAGAAGAAACTCTAAGTTCATCGGTGGTTTCCTTTGGTCTGTATCTCGTTGGCCCAGCCAACTAGCAAGGGCAGAGAGAAGACTTGTTCACATAAACCTTAGAAATCTGTGGGAACCCAAGGGCATGGTGGAGCATCTCATCATCCATTAGCACCCCTGCGTAAGCCCACAGAAAGGCTGTTGCTTCACAGAGAAAGGTCAGGAAATTCTCACTTCACCTGGAGGAGTTTAGCCACCTTGAATAATAAGCTCTGTTGGTGAGATGTGAAATCTGACAGCAAGGGAAGAAATAGGTGAAGAAGAGGCATTGAAAATGCCCAGAGTCTTCCCAGGTGTCACCTGCTGCCTTGTAAATGTGTGAAAGCCTTGAAATAGTGTCTGGCAGAGCTCTGGAAACGACCCACCATATGTCACTGACTGTTCCTCAGACTGGGAGCAGGTAGAGGCATGTCTGAACAATGTTCAAGTGACCGATGATATCAATTAGGGTTGTGAGTGGCCACAAGGTGCAGAGACCAGACCACAATGGCTTACATAGAACAGAGGTTTCTTTTCCCACGTAGCCATACTTTTGAAAGTAGATAGACAACTGTTTCATGATGGTATCAGTGTCGTGGGAATTTCTGGTGTGCATCAGCCTGAAGAAGGTTATAATGGAAAGTTTTACTAGGTGGCAGTTTGGAGTTTAAGCGTAAACCCAAAAATCTCTCAGGTGCATTCCAAATTTAACATATAGCTTAAGGGTGGTGACCAACGCCCAATTTAAATACCTGGCTTTAAACCCAAGCAGAGTTAATTGGTCAAATATCTAATTCCCTACCATAGTTTCTATTCTGATTTGGGTTTGTAAATAATAGAACAAAACACAAGATTCAGTTCAAGTTTAAAAGTAAACAGACTTAATATATAGGGGAAAGAGATTATCACACGCAGGGAAAAGCTGGTAAAAAAAAAATCATGACAGGGGCACCTGGGTGGCTCAGTCGTTAAGCGTCTGCCTTCGGCTCAGGGTGTGATCCCAGAGTCCTGGGATCGAGCCCCGCTTCGGGCTCCTCTACTGGAAGCCTGCTTGTTCCTCTCCCACTCCCCCTGCTTGTGTTCCCTCTCTCGCTGGCTGTCTCTTTCTCTGTCAAATAAATAAATAAAATCTTAAAAAAAAAATCATGACAACCTGAAGGGAAAGTGGGGGATGGGCAAAATGGGGGGAGGGGAGCAGGAGGCACAGGCTTCCAGGTATAGAATGAATGTCCCTGGGATAAAAGGCACAGCATGGGGAACGTAGTGGTATTTATAGTGCTGTGTGGTGACAGATGGTAGCTACACTTGTGGTGAGCACAGCATGAGTACAGAGAAGTCGAATCACTGTTGTACACTTGAAATTACTGTAACATCGTGTGTCAACTATACTTCAATAAAAAAGAAATCATGACAACCTTTCTCCCATCTTTGTCTAAATCTCCATTATTTCTAGTGGGGTAGCCATCACTCCCATCTCTCCAGTTAATCTAGTCTTGACGCAGCAGTCAAAGGGACCTTTCACAAACCATCAGCGATCACTGCTGTGCTTAAAACCCTCCCACACTTCACTTGTATTTCCAGCAAGACCCAAACTCTTTGCTGTGGAATAATTGTTAGGCCAGCCCTTCCTCTCCAACCCTAGCCTGCACCACTGTCCTTTCATTCTCCCTGTTCTAGCCACTTTTGCATTTGTGATATCCTTTGCCACATTCTTCTCTCAGAAGAGAGGGTTGGATCCTTTCAATGCAAATGTCACCTTCTTAGGGATCTTATCCCCCCATCACCCTATCTGAAGTAACCCTCCCTACTCTCTTATTCATTCTATCCCAGTTCCTATTTTAAACATAATTATTACTACTACCAGGCTGTATCTTACTTACTTGTGCTTTGCTACGTTCAGTAGACCGTAAGCTCTCTGGGGTTAGAACAGACCACATGTATACACTCAGTAGTATGTACTAAATTATTTCATAAGCAAATATTTCAGACTATCTAATCATTCTGAAAAGAAAGATATTATCATGAACCCTGAGTCGGGGAACTCTCCTGGAGGAGAGGGGAATATGGGACTTGGAAGAAAGAGAAGGATCAGGGGTTTGCAGGAGCTGGATCATGGCTGCCCAGGTGAAGCCATGGGTAAGGTTTGGAAGCCTTAGCCTGTGTCAATTCGTCTTCCAAACTGACAGCAAACAGTGTCCACATCTCTGCCGCTGGCAGATCACAGACAGACGACCTTCCTTAAAAAAAGTATTAACAAGGGCATGGAAGCAAAATATTCTGATGATTTCATCAAAGAAAACATGTGACTCTTGCATAGACCAAAATAAATTCCCAGACCGAGGGGGTGTGGCTGAGGGACAGTTCCTGAACTGAAGACAAGTGCAGGCAAGGCATTCTGTGAAAAATACTCTTCGGATAAAACTGCAACTTAAAAATAACCTCTGTTGGGGGTGGAGAGGGGAACAACTGAAATATTGGGGCCAGAATCTCCGAGTGAGGGCCAAATTTGGGCTAAGAAAATGCTAGCTTCTTAAGATCTTTGGAAAGCAACTCCCCCCACCCATTTATTTATAATGAACAAAGTTTCTTAGAAACAAATATGAGGAAATGGACAATTGTGATTTTTAAGGTGTTAAACCAGTAGACTAATAAATAGATCATCTTCCAGTGTGATGAGGGAAGAAAAAAATCGGAGAAAGACAGATCTGTGTTCCAAGATAAACGAATATGACACCACTATTGGAGGACAAGATGGTACCCAGATAAAGGCCAAGTGAGGCGGTTCTGGTCTTTGCAGCAATAGGCATAAGGAAGCCAAACACAGTGAAAGTTGAGGACTGTTGTGAGGAGCAGGCTTACGTGGGGGAGAATCCAACTCTGCCACTCTTCCTGTGTGACCTTGGGTGAGTCACTTCACTTCTCTGACCCTCAGTTTCTTCATCTGTAAAATGGGAAAAATGTCTATCTCTGAAGGATTTTGTGGAGATTAAACGAAGTACTGCATGGGAACTGCCTCACTGAGTACCCAACTCTTAGAAAGCTTTAAAAAATCTTGAAGTTTTATTTCTCTCCCTTCCTCTTGGAGGGTTGGGGAAATTGGAGAGCTTCAGAACGATGATGAATAAGATATAAAACAAGATGTTTGCTTTCCTGCTTAGGGAGTCTAACACTTATCTACTGTCATAATAATGATGTGGAAAAACCATGAGAAAACCCAGCGGCTTACAACAGTGCGCGTGCATTTAGCTCACAAATCCGCAAGTTGGCAGTTTAGTCCGGACTTAGCTGAGCCGTTCTTCTGGTTTAGGTCATATATCTGGGGATTGACTGATGACTAGCTGGTGTAGAGTGGCCTCAGCTGCAGTGACTGGTCAGCTCGGCTCTCCTCCAGCAGGCTAGCCTGGGCTTGCTCTCATGGTAAGGGTAGGGGAGCAACAGTGAGCATGCCCACTTGGGCAAGTCCTCTTCAAGCCCCTGTTTGGATCACATCTGCTGATGTACTATTGGCCAAAGCAAGTCACGTGGTCAAATCTAGAGCCGGAGTGGGAGGCCACTACAAAGTTGCATGAAAATGGACATGGTTCCGGGAAGGATAAAAAAATGAAACCATGAATGCAATTAATCGACTGCAGGGAGACTAGACAGATACACATATAAATAATTAAATTTGATATAAATACATAATAAACAGACATTTATAATTAACATAAGATAACAGATAATAATTTGAATCCCATGGCATTTCACTGACCCTAAAGAACCTTCCCTCAAAATCTTCTGGCTTAATCACCCCCTGTGAATAAGGAGCAGGCATCACTAGCTGCATCTTCCAGATAAGGAAAACCACACAGTAAGGAGTGAAGCCTGCCCTTGAACTTCTGATAACAAGCTTTCCCTTCATCCCATGGCCTCTGGATCAAGAGCCACATGAGTGGAGCATGCACGAAAGGGGCAAGGACTGTCATGAGCTCAGGCAGTCCAGGAGCCATTGTAGAGACCAGGCTCACTGGGACATGGAGGAATGCATAATGAGGAGTTCTCAATCTTTGAGTGAACCAAATCGCACTGTGTTGGGACAATTTTATGTAGAAATTGCCAACTGTATAAATTAGTAGGAGAGCTTTTTTTAAGCATACATTTATGTCAGATTCAAATGTACAACATTCACTTTCCACATCAATCTATAAGAACAATGAGACCATTTTGGGGAACTCTGGGGCTTGAAATCAGGGACTGATATCAAAGCAGGAGCCAGTGCAGTCTTGGGGTCTAGTGTGTTCCTGTAGCTGTTCTGCTACCCAGTCCTTATTCCCCATTTTCCATCTCCCAGTGCTGGTCCCATGACTCTGGAGGAGTTGGTCCCACTCCCAGCTACAGAGGTATGTTTGGGAGCCAGGGCCAGGGAGCCCTAGGACACAGAAGCTCTTCCTGCTGCCTGGAGTTTCTGGGGGCTAGGGCACCGCCACACAGACAAGCCTGCCAAAGAAGCCAACCCAGGGGAAAGCTTTGCCAAGAGGAGGGCCTGGGCAGGTGACGGCAACACAGAAGTGTCTAGATCTAGCTGGAACTTAATCCAGCCCAACCCCTGGACTTTTCTATTATGCAAACCAGTAATATTTGTCTTTCAGGCCAGTTAGACTTGGATTTCTGTCTCTTGCAACCAAAATATTTCTGACCAATATACCCAGTAGTAAGGAAATCTGATTCAAACAGATAAGTAGTTGCAAGTAATAATAGTTTTGAAAGCAGTTCATCTTGCAAACTCTTTCTTAAAGAAATAGAAGTTTACTCTGAATCTATATGCATTTACACATGAAAGTTTAACCTGACAGCACAACTTAATATATATGATAGATTAAAATTTAGTACACAGCACATTTGAAGGGATATGTGTTTATTATAGATTTTGAAGTTTTTATATGTATTTAAAAATGAAATTCTAAGAATATTTTTTAGGAGTCCTGAGGTGTCCTTTAGATCTCTTCCATTCCCAGAATATGGTTGAAAAATTATTGGCAGAGCAGAAGAGAAAGGGATCTACAAGAATATTCTAGGCCTATGGCATCTGTCTTTTAGCATCAGAACAGAACTAACAATGTCACTAAGAAAATCAATTCATTGCCAAGCTGCACTTAGTTGTTCTGATTGAAGCCAGAGCATTCCATAATCATCCGGTGCACTGGCTGCAGAGTGGTGATGGTGGGGATGGGAGGGGGGGTAGGAGTGGTGGAAGGCACACCACTGACCGCTGCCTCCACCTTTTTCTCATTTCATTAGCTCTTATCTCCCATCCTAGGATGACACACTCCTTCCTCTGCTAGGGGCTTTTGACCAGCAAGAGCAAGTGACTAACCAGTATGGCTCTGCCCCTAAACCCTGTGAATCATGGTGTTCTTTGCACTCCAATCAACTATGGAGTGAAAAGGACTGAATCTCTAGGGATGGGAACATTCTCATAATCTGAGACTGTTCCAACATGGCCGATAGTAATTGGGGTCAGGAAACCAGAAGAGAACGCCTGGAGCTGCTCCAAGCTTCCTCTGATTACATTCCATCCGAGGCAGGTAGTGCGTCCACCTTGCTCTCCCAAGGGAGAGCCAGAACTTGCCCTTCTCTTTCCTCCCGGACCTGCTCTCCACATCTCTCCCGTGGACACACTCTGGCTCCTCTCTTCTTCCTGCTCAGTGCTCTTCTCCTCCTATAGCTTTCCTGCTGCACGGTATACTCCCAGCCCGGGTCTGCCTGCCCTCCTGACCCCCTCTTTGCTTGCATGTATGCAGTTTCCTTCTTTCCCACTAACCAGACAGCAAAGTAAGTGAGGTAGAAGTGGTTGGAAGGTATTGGTTGGAAGTAACTGTGGTTGGAAGTAACTGCGTGGTTTGGTGTGCTGTTGGCATCAGACCAGGGGCTCAGAGATGCCCTCCCTCGTACACTCAAGGGTCTAGATTAAGTGGGAAACTCGTGTACTGTTTGATTATTAACTGGCCTTATGCCCAACACCCCTGTGCAGACTCTGGAACACTGAGCTTAGGCTCAATACCAAAGCTTTCCCAGTACACACACAATGACCTTACCCATTGTTATTGGGACCCAATTAGCATCCTCAATGATGTGTATCAGATAATTCTTTCCTCGGGAAAGGTGGACAAGGAGGGGTTGGGAGAGAAGGGCTAAGACCTTCTCCTTCCCTCCCCACCCCCAACTGCTGTAACACCAGGGTTCTAAAAAGGTTTGACTTAATTTTTTGCAAAACATAGCTGGAAGAAGTATTTGTAAGAACGGCCGCAAAAATCTCTTTGTTGTACGAACTTTTCTTTTTCTAAAAAAAAAATATACGAAAGTTTCTTTCTATTAATGCAGGTGTCAAAAGGAATGAGAAGTTTTCTCCTTGAGCCAAATATTACTTTGGGGTTCCTTAAGAATATGAGATGAAATATACCATCATGGCGATCTGTGCTATCGATTCAGACCGTGAGTTGTGGAAGGTACGCGCAGCGCTCACCACTTTGGATAGTGTCTAATTCAGTCAAGCAAAAAGGAACTTTTATAAAAGCATTTGCGTGCCTGAAATGATGAAAATGGGAGTAGAGGATTCCAATCTTGTTCTGGCAACTTCTGGAAACCTCAGACTCAAAGGCATGAAGGTCGAACCCCCAGGGACACTTTGTGCTATCTCGAGATAAGATTAATTAAAAGAGGCTGGGGATGTTTGGGGAGTTCTTCCTGAACTGTCAGATCGCAAGATTTTAAATCTGCAGTCCCACCCCCTCTCACTACAAGATTCTTTGATCTCTTCTCAGGTCTGTTCATTGCTAAATGGTTTTTGGTTTTGTTTTGTTTTTTAAGATTTTATTTATTTATTTATTTATTTGAGAGAGAAAGAGGGAGTGCAGAGGGTCAAAGAATCCCAAGCCGACTCTGCACACCCAAGCACAGAGCCCAACGCGCTCGCTCGTTCCCAAGACCCCAAGACCATGACCTAGGTGAAACCAAGAGTCGGATGCTCAACCGACTGAGCCACCCAGGCGCCCCATTGCTAAATGTTTTTAACTGCTCTCTTATGTTGCAATAAACTCTGTTGTAAAGGAATGTAGATCTGTCTTGCCAGAGCACTGAGACTGTTGCCATTGCCAGACAAAGAAAGCAGAGCGGGCGGCCCATGAGGCAGGCCCTCGTGGAGCACACCTGTGTCTTCCACGCACAAGGGAGAAGCCTGGCCTGAACAGGATCCTGTAATCAGAGAGGACTCGAGAGTTGTAGGGCATTTTGGAAGACGAGAATGGTGATAGAATCATTTTTTGAATTTACTCCAAACTCCCCATTCCAACAGAGCAAATACGTAACAAAATCAAAAACTAAATTAGACGGTATTCCCATGAATCTCAAAATATAAGTTGTGGGGACAAAGCAGCAACTGCCCCAAGATTCACTTCGCATCAGTGCCTGTGTGTGAGGAAGGAAGGCAGCCACGGGGTCGCCGGTAGACCTGGGACCAGTAACATCTCCCCAGAGGCAGCAGGTACGTAGTGGAACACACACGAACGATCTGAGAGTGGCCACTGAAGTGGGACGCCTTCTGCTCAAGCCAGGAGTGGGGTGCGTAAGGGGTGTGGAGAAAGGGTGGAGGAGGGGAGCAGTCTAGTTGCTATGGTATGGACACCCGAAACTGACCATCTGGGCTCCCCCTCTTACACCGGCGGACGCTGTTGGGAGTAGAATAAAAATGGAACGGACTCTAGAGATGAAGGAAAACAGGTTCAGTTAAAAGTTGGGGGGTGGGGGCGCCTGGGTGGCACAGCGGTTAAGCGTCTGCCTTCGGCTCAGGGCGTGATCCCGGCGTTGTGGGATCGAGCCCCACCTCAGGCTCCTCCGCTATGAGCCTGCTTCTTCCTCTCCCACTCCCCCTGCTTGTGTTGCCTCTCTCGCTGGCTGTCTCTCTCTCTGTCAAATAAATAAATAAAATCTTTAAAAAAAAAAAAAAAAGTTGGGGGGTGAAGGGATAGTCTAGAAATCTCAAAAGCAAACCAGAAAAATTTTAAGAAAAAGAAAGGAACTGGGAATGGGGTACCCCAGCCCCATATTCCTACTTTGAAATCCTAACCCCCCAGTGTGATAGTATAAGGAGACGGGGCCTCTGAGAGGTGATGAGGTCATGAAGGTGGAGCCCTCATGAATGAGGTCAGTGCCCTCATGAAAGGGACCCCAGAGAGCTGCCTTCCCTCTTTCTACCAGGCAAGGATACAGGCAAGTCAGCAGTTTGCAACCCAGAAGAGGGCCCTCTCCAGAACCCAACCATGCCTGCACCCTGATCTCAGACTTTGGAACCGTGAGAAATAAATTTCTATTGTTTATAAGCCACCCAGTCTATGACACTTTGTTCCAGCAGCCTGGACTGACTAAGACAAAAGTCAAGATCATGGCTATTTGGGGTGGTTGGCTGTGATTGAATGTGGCCCATGGGTGGGCTTCTGAGATTTGTGTGGTTTTCTATATCTGTGTTTTATGTGACCACCAACGGGTAATTACAGGAGAGAGGGATCAAGGGGACCTCAGGTCCCAACCAATATTGCATACTAATACTAAAGCCAATGTAATTCTGGCTCATGTCTTTTGAACAGGTACCGTATGGAAGGTGCCATGCTGAGCACCTCCCCACAGTGGTCATTTGCTCAGAGTCTAGAGTCAACTGGCTTGATCGGATTCCTTTACTAGCTATGTGACTTTGGGTAAGTAATTCTCTTTGAGCCCCTGTATGCTCATCTATAAAATAGGGTGATAGTAGTATATCTTTCATAAGGCTGTTGGAATAATTGAGGTTTGCATATAAAGCCCTTAACACAATGCCCAACTCACAGTCCATGCCCAGTCAGTCGGAAGCATGGCCACGTCCCTGTGAGAAGGCTGTTATTACTCTCCGAGTATAGATGAAAACAATCAAGGTTCTGAGAGGTTAAGTCGTGCAATTATTCACTGGTGAAACTAGGCTCGCAGCCTTTCCCCTCTGCCTTCCCGACCCAGTAACTTCCTTCGAATGAGAGCCGGGGCCATGGCACGTGACAGTGACCTGGCCTGGTTCCACAGCTCTGTTTTGAAGGATATCTGGGGTCTTGCTCCCTCCCTCGCCTCAACACACGATGTTGCAATGTTACTACCAGAGAGTGAATCCAACAGCATTGTCCAAAGCTCGGCTCCCTGAAGCATTCCTGGAAGAGGGAGTAAGGGCAGGAAGGACTCGTGGCTGCGCGTCTGGGGAGGGGGGGCGGCCTTCAGCAGAGGCATAAACAGCTCCCCACCCCCGGAGCCTACCGGGGGACCCAGCGAGGCAGCTGGTTGGATGCGTCACCCACATCGTGCTGAGAGAGAAAATAAGTGGCATTCCTCAGTGCTGAAGTTGAAGCGTAAACAAGGAGCAAGTACTTTTCATGATAATTACCAAATATTAGAAATGTATTGTTCCTTCCCCACTCCCAAGACACTTCTAGGAGCTCCAGCTGTGCTAATAATGTTTTGTGCACCACTTCCAGGGCCAGAAGTATTGTTCCAAGACAAAGGTTTTTCATCTGTGTTTGTTCTTGTTTCCCATCAACACTTGAAACCTAGTTCACCTACGTGTTCTTGGGGCTCCGTGTTTTCTTTGGGAGCTGAGAGGAATAAAAAACAACAAAACACAAGCAGCATTTGGAGATAAGATCTTAGATGGGTCTTAATGTCTCTGATCCCCAACTATCAAAAAGCAAGTAATATTTACCTCATCATAGAACCGAGATGAAATGGCTGAGGGAACATATGTGAAGAGCCCAGCATAGAGCTTGGCACACGGTAAGCACAGAAGTGAAGGGGCTGCCCACCCCCCCCCCCCCCGCCCCAGCTCTCATGCCAGCACACCGTGAAAACGAGAGTCAAGATGGCAGCCATATAGCCTGCAAGCTTCTTTCCCCTGTGGTGGCCATGGTAGACGTTATGAATTCATCTCAATATTCTTTCCTGTTTGGATTTGTTTGCTATGGCTGCAGTGGCAAATCACCACAAATTTAACACAAGAAAGCAACACAATTTTATTATCTTATAGTTCTGTGGGTTTGCAGTCCAACACAGGTCTCTTTGGGCTAAAACCAAGGTGTTGGCAGGGTTGCTTTCCTTTTTGGAAACTTAAGAGTAAAATGCATTTCCTTGCCCTTTCCAACTTCTAGAGGCCTCTCTCCAGCCCATGAACATAGCCCCCATCCCCCCATTTCAGAACCAGCCACAAGGCACTGAATCCTTTTCATACTGCTCTTACTCTCTGACCATAACCAGGAAATGTCCTCCACGTTTCAGAACTCATGTGATTAGATTGGGCCCATGGGATAATCCAGGATTATCTCCCCGTCCCAAGATCCTTAACCTTAATCAATCTGCAGGTCCTTTTCGTCCAGTCAGGTAAAACATTCTCACGTTCCAGGGATTAGGATGTGGTCATCTCTGGAGGCCATCATCCTACCTGCCACACTTCTGGGGGCGCTGCTCCAATAGCCATTACCAGGGGATCACAGTTTGACCTATGAAATCAAATCTATTTGGTCTATGAAATCAAAGCTATCCCTATTTTGGGGATTCATCAGCAAAGGGGGGAAAAAAAGCGAAGCTGGTTGGGGGATAATTGAAATCAAAAGAAAACACTTAACCACATGCTAAACACTTTCTGTTTTTGTTTTTTTAAAAAAATATGCTTGCCAGGATTCTCTTATTGCCACAGCCAGAAGTAGCTGCAGAAATGACTGGTCCTTGAGCAGTTATGGGAAGGGAATATCCTTGTCAGTTTGTCTTTCTACCCATGGGTCCCAGGGTCCCATGGTGGGGGCCTCTTAGCTGGGGTCCTCACACATGGGGTCATGTGCAATCACACACCAGCCTAAACACTTTAAAAAAAAAAAACAACTTTATCGGGGTATAATTGCTATATCATACTCTGTACATGTTCCAAGAGTATAAGGTGCTAGGTTTTAACCTATGTGTATACCTGTGAAACTATGACCACAATTAAGATTATGAACATATCTGTACCACCAAAAGTCTACTTGTGCCTCTTTGTAATGCTTCCCTGTTCCCCACCCGTTCCCAGATAACCACTGATCTGCTATCATCACTCGAGATTACTTTTCATTTTCTAGCATTTCATATACATGGAATCATACACTAAGTACCCTTTTTGTCTAGTTTCTTCCAGCCTGTGTAATGATTTTGAGATCAGTATCAGTAGTTCATAGCTTTTATTGCTGAGTCACATTTCAGTGTAAACCACAGTGTGGTTTATCTTTTTAACTGTGGAGGGGAATTTCTGGTTTTTGGCTATTACAAATAAAACTCCTTTAAATATTCATGTACAAGTCTTTGCACGGGCATATGCTTTCATTTGTCTTGCACAAATACCTGCGGGGGCAATGGCTAGGGCACATGGTAGGCATATGTTTAACTTTCTACTGCCAAATTGTTTTCCAAAGTGGTTGTACCATTTTACATTCTTACCTGCAGTGTATGAGAGCTTCAGTACCTCCAGGTCCTTGGCAATACTTAGTACAGGTAGTCTTTTCTTTTTTTTTTTTTTAAGAATTCATTTATTTATTTGAAACATCCAAAACCAGGGATGTACTGTATGGTGACTAACATAATATAATAAAAAAAAAAAAAAAAAAAAAAAAAATTCATTTATTTATTTGAGACAGAGCAAGCCAGAGCATGAACTGAGGGAATGGGCAGAGGGTGAAGGAGAAGCAGGCTCCCCGCTGAGCAGGAAGTGGGCTCGAATTGCAGGACCCTGAGATCATGACCTGAGCCAAAGGCAGGCGCTTAAGCAACTGAGCCACCCAGGTGCCCCAGTATGGTTAGTCTTTTTAATTTTAGCTATTCTTTTATTTATTTATTTATTTATTTATTTATTTATTTATTTATTTATTTATTTATTTATTTATTTATTTATTTATTTATTTATTTATTTATTTAATAATGATTTTTTATTATATTATGTTAGTCACCATACAGTACATCCCCGGTTTTCGATGTAAGGCTCGATGATTCATTAGTTGTGTATAACACCCAGTGCACCATGCAATGTGTGCCCTCCTTACTACCCATCACCAGTCTATTTTAGCTATTCTAACAGGTGGGGAGTGGTGTTTCATTGTTTTATTTGCATTTTACTTAATAATGTTGAGCATTTTTGTAACTTGCTTATTTGCCATCGTGTAGCTTCTTCAGTGACATTTAGGTTCAAATCTTTTATCCATTTTCTCAAAAATTGGGTTGTTTGGTTCATTATTGGGTTTTAGAGTTCTTTATATATTCTGAACACAATTTTCTTGTCAGATACATGATTTATCAATATTTTCCTTCATTTTGTGGCCATCTTTTCATTCTCTTAACAATGAAATTCAAAGAGAAGTTCTTCATTTTCATGTAGTATACTGTATCAATTTTTTCTTTCATGAATTGTGATTTTGATGTTTTATCTAAGAAATCGTTACCAAATCATAAATCATAAAGATTTCCTTCTATGTTTTCTTCTAGGAATTTTATAGTTTTAGGTTTCACTTTTAGGTCTATGATGTGTTTTGAATTGATTTTTTTTTTTAAGATTTTATTTATTTATTTGACAGAGAGAGAGACAGCTAGAGAGAGAGGGAACACAAGCAGGGGGAGTGGGAGAGGAAGAAGCAGGCTTATAGTGGAGGAGCCTGATGTGGGGCTCGATCCCATAACGCCGGGATTACGCCCTGAGCCGAAGGCAGACGCTTAACCGCTGTGCCACCCAGGCGCCCCTGATTTTTGTATGTAGGGCAAGCTATGGATTAAAGTTCTGTTTCCCCTCCCTTGCCCCCATATCGATATCCAACTATTCTGGCATAATTTGTGGAAAAGACTATCTTTTCTCCACTGACCTACCTTTGCCCCTTTACTGAAAATCAGTTATCCATATATCTGTGGGTCTATTTCTGGAATCTCTATTCTGATCCATTTGTCTATTTATCTATCTTGACACTAACATCCCACTGATGATTACTGTATCTTTATAATACATCTTGAAATCAGGTAGCATTAACCTTCCAACTGTTTAAATTATTTTTAAAGTTATTTTGGCTATTCAAGGTCCTTTGCATTTTCATATTAATTTTAAAATTATGTTGTCAATTTCTACAGTAAACTCTGCTAAGATTTTGATTGGGATTGTGTTGCAACTATAGGCTCATTTGAGGAATAACTGACAGTTTAACGATATTGAGTCTTCTGATACACGAACATTATTTATATTTCCATTTATTTAGATCTTCCTTAATTTTTTTTAGCAGTATTTTGTAGTTTTCAATCAATGAATCTTACACACATCTTGTTGGATGTAACCTCTAACTATATTTGTTGACGCTATTATAAATGACATTTTTTTTTAATTTTAAAAAAAGTTTTATTTATTTGAGAAAGAGTGAATGAGAGCGAGAGTATGAGTGGGGTGAGGGGCAGAGGGAGAAGCAGACTCCCCACTGAGCAGGGAGCCTGATGCAGGGCTCTATCCAGGGACTCTGGGATTATGACCCAAGCTGAAGGCAGATGCTTAACCGACTGAGCCACCTAGGTGCCCCCGACATCATTTTTTAAATTTTAGTTTCTGCTTATTCACTGGTTTTATATACATATAATCTTATTCACTTTGTGTCTTGAAAACTTGAGAAACTTATTCACAAGTTCTAGTAGTTTTTGTTGTTGTTGCTTCCATGGGGTTTTCTACGTAGATGATCATATCATCTGTCAGTAAAGACAGGTTTAGTCCTTCCTTCCTTATCGCCATACAATTCATCTCTTTCTCTTGCCTTGTTGCATTAGCGAGACCATCAGTACAAATTTGAACAGAGGTAGTGAGAATGGACATTTTTTTCTTCTTTATGATCTTAAGAGGAGTTCTCAACATTTGCTACAACATGGACAGCACTGGAGGAGATAATGCTAAGTGAAATAAGTCAAGCAGAGAAAGACAATTATCATATGATTTCTCTCATCTATGGAACATAAGAACTAGAATGATCAGTAGGGGAAGAAAGGGATAAAGAAAGGGGGGGTAATCAGAAGGGGGGATGAGCATGAGAGACTAGGGACTCTGAGAAACAAACTGAGGGCTTCAGAGGGGAGAGGGGTGGGGAATTGTGTATGGTGACTAACATAATATAATAAAAAATCATTATTAAAAAAATAAATAAATAAAAAATTAAAAAAAAAAAGAGGAAAGCATTCAATCTTTCATTTTATTTTATCTTTAAGTATGATGTAGGGTTCTTATTAATGCCTTTTATCAAATTAAAGAAGTCCCTGCTATTCTTAGTTTGCTGAGATATATTTTTTTTTTTCAAAAACAGATACTGTATTTTGTCCAATGCTTTTCTACCTCTGTTTGGATGATTATGTGTGTTTTTCTTTTTTAGACTATTAGTATGTTGAAACACATCGATTTGTTAAATGTTCAAACTTTGGATTTCTGGGAGAAAGTCCAGAACAATACCATTTACTTGGTCATGGTATATTATCCTTCTTACATATTTTTAGATTTGATTCACCTTTTAGTTGACATTTTGCCACATATTTATGAGGAATATTGATCTGAAATTTTCTTATCTACTAACACTGTCATCTGTAATGGTGGGCTTAAAGAATGGATTCCGAAGTATTCCTTCCTCTTCAGTTTTCTCAAAGAGTTTGTGTGTTCTTTCTTTGTTAAATGTTTGATAGATTTCCCCAAGGAATCCATCCAGTCTTTTGAGTTTTTCTTCTGAGAAAGTTGTTAACTACAAATTCAGGTTATTTCTTCTTGACTGAACTTTGGTAGATTATGTTTTTCAAGGAATTTTTAAGTTGTCACACTTAGAGGAATTTGTTATTTATTTTATAGACACACAAGTGTTCATAATGTCTTCTTATTGCTTTAATATCTGTAGAATCTGTGATGTCATCACTTCCTCATTCTGGATGTTTGGTGATTTAGGTCTTTTCTCTTCAGTTTGGTTAGAGGCTTATACATTTTATTGATTTCAAAGATTCAACTTTTGATTTTAATGTATTTCTCTGTTGTTTTTCTATTTCCTGTTTCATTGATTGATTTTGATTGATTGATTTTGATTGATTATTTTCTTTCTTCTGCTTACTTGGCTTTAAATTACTTTTCTTTTCCTAGTTTCGCAAGGTGGGAGCTTGGGATTTGAGACCTTTCTTTTTTCTTTTTTTTTTTTTTTTTTAGCACAGGCATTTCGGTGCTATAAATTTCCCCATCAGCACTATTTTAGCAGCTTGCTGGAAATCCTGAAATGCTATGTGTTCATTTTCTATCACTTAAAAATACTTTCTTCTTTCCCTTTTCATTTCTTCTTTAACTCAATGGTTATCTAGAAGTGTTTTACATAGTTTCCAAATGTTGGGGGATTTTATAGATAGCTGTCTGTTATCGATCTCTAATTTCATCTTCTCCAGAAAATATATTTTGTGTGACTTGAATGCTTTTAAATGTGTTAAGATTTGTTTAGTTCTCGGAACCTGGTCTATCTTGGTAAATGAAAAAAATAGTGTGAAGCACTTTAAATACATTTTTATATTCAATCTTTACAACACTGCTTACTATTATCCCCATTTTAATGAAGAGGAAATAGGTGATACCATAGCCCCATTTTAAGGAGAAAAGGCTGAGGATCAATCAATTTAAATAACTATTGAATGCCAGACAGCTATTAAGTAGCAGAACTAGGATGTACTTCCAGGTCTGACAACAGAACCAAGCTATTAACCACTCTTCCACGATTCCTCCATAGCCATTTCTCATCCCGATAAGTGGGGGAAAACCACTTCTGCTCAAGAGAGTATGAGTTCAGAGGTTAATTCCCTCTCTCTGAAAATGCTGGGATCTATCTCCTAAATTGCTCTTTCCTCGCATAAACACAGTTGCTTCAGTTGTTGCAGACAGAAAGGTGAATTCTGTGTGATGGTAAGAGATGCCTTAACCCCCAACTGCTAACCTGAGTCAGAACCTTGCTTCGGGGCCCTGCTGCTGTCTGATGCTGAATTACTAGGTCAATGTGACAACACCCAAGAACAAAGAGTGACCTAAGGCACTCTTGCCTCTTCCTTGCAGGTAGCAGGAGATGGCTGATTGCCCCCAGAGCCCAATAATACTTAGGGAGACTTTGGACTAGCTGACTCTGTTTGCATGTTCCTTGAATTTGCATAATAGCCTTCAAGTCAGCCTGATTTGAAATGAGTATTTCCTTACTCTTTTCTTGATTTAACGTCAGGTATTAAAAGCATGATCTTATTGCTAGTAAACGTGGTAATAGTCCTTGTTCACTGGGACTGATGCCAGTCCGGGAGCCTATTAGTCCAATTCAACAAAAGAATTTTTGATCATCTACAGCTCCGATTATCCAAGTGATCCAGCCTCTTTCATACTCCTATTACCACAGTAATTTGACTCTGCTGTTAATGATCTTTCTGGCTGCATCCAAGACCCTGCACAATGGGTTCATCTGAATAGATGTCTTCCAGGGGCATGTCCCACTTATATACAAAGTCACTTTAACTTCTACAGTTATTTGCAGGTGCCCAAATTGTTCATAATTGACTACTTCCTAATGCCACTTAGCCTAAAATCTGAAAGGAAAGGAGCGTGCTGCCTAAGTGAACCGCTCACTCCACGTGCTGTTTCTGCACCACTTGAAATCCTAAATGGCCAGCACCAAAGAAAGGAAAAGAACTCCTGGAGATCTTCTTTGAGCACCTAAACCTCTAACCTTTCAGTGAAGTAGACTGGCTTTTACACGCTAGTTATTAACCTGCAGATTGCGAAGTTAAACCTCTTTGGTAAGACTATGCAGTTTCCAGAAGTTACTCTGTGGTGTGTGGCATCTGATTGAAATTTCTCCGGAGGAATGATGCAAAGGACATAGGATGGAGGAGTTCGGCAGCAACACCAAAGCCTAAAGAAGCCACTATTCTAGTTGATAGATAACTGTTCAGGTCTTTGCTTTCTCCTAAATGGAAACGACGTGGTCGAAAGAAATCTTTCCTTAAGATTCTGCAAATTTTTGACAAGCCACTAGTTAGCAGTGGCAAATCAGTTTTAGTTGATGTCAGTTGATTGGCTGGCATTAGATTCTTGGGGTTCTGTCTTGAGAATGATTCTGAGGCCATGTTCTTAATGTTCAATTAGTGATGTCTGCCATGAACACAGTAATAAGGAATAATAGCACACCCAGAGTGCTAGGCTTGACACCAGGCACTGGGAATATAGGAGTGAACAAGACAGATTCAGCTGATGAAGTCAGAAAACTTACAGGGTGGCAATGATTACTGAGGTCACTTTGTATTTTGTTATTCTAAAATGTTATGGTCCTTGTTCTGCCTACCACTTTCACTATTAATGAATTATTGTAAAATAACCACAATGTCTCAATTAAGACCATTGTACACTTATCTAGCAGGAAAACCCAATAAGAAGAAAGGTGTTTGTTACATCAGGTAAGACTTCTCTTGTAGTTGTTGTGTTCGCTTTCTCTTCAAGAGCACACTGGCCAAGAAGACCTTCATCTTGATGGAGGTGTTCCTTGCCAAACCAGTACATTTCCCCATGGTGCTAGATGGCTTTAATCCTGGCTAGAGGCAGCTCTTGTTTATGGAGAATGGAAAACAGTGGACAGAAGAAAATTATCTGTGGAAGTGGAATGGTGGATTACTATCTTCTCTGGGGCCACATGAGAAGGCCATTCCTGAGAGAGCAATCAAACCAGGACAAAGTAATTCACCTTCTTGTTAACTGACCAACAGCTGTTTCCAGATGTTTCCATGTGCTGATTATGTAGTTTATGCTCACTCACACGCAAGGCCCCTCTCCATGTAGCTCCATAGATGTCATCAATAGTACGGTAGGGATGGGCTCTGTCTGTGAGAGTCTCGTAACTGCAACTTTGCAATGCTGGTGCCAAAGTCAGAGTCTGGAGCTCACTGCAAAAGGCACCCCCCCATGCGCAGATGACGCAATGGATCTGTGTCTTTCTCACCATGGTGACAGCAGTTGACATGGAAACAGTTGTTACCGCTTAGACGCATAATCATTGTCCCTCACTCAGGCTTGCCAAATGTCAAAAATATTTGCCTGCCCAGCATTCATTTCTCCCATCTCTAGGAAATGCATCAAGATTATCTTTTGGAAAATCATCTTTATTGCACACCCAAACCAGCTGTTTTGGATATTACCTGTTCAAGCTCAACATATGACTCATACCTGGTAAAACTGAATCACAGGAATGTGGAACCCATTCTGGGTCAGTGAGTGTCTGGCCACATTCTGCTAAAAACAACGGGGAAAGTGACAGGGTTTTTCCTGGTGCTATCAAGCTAATGGACTAGAAGCCTGAGGCTGCTGGCGGCTGTCTGTACCACCAGCTGTATAGAACAGGCTTGAAAAGAAAGAAAATGTAGAGAAAAAAACAGAGTTGAGGAACTAAGAGAGACACATTCCTACTGATAAAATTTGAGCGCCTGTGTCCAGTGTTACCGAACTTGAATACACCTTTCCACGTTTCAGTTATATAAACCAATTTTTGCCCTTTTTTGGCTTGAGGACGTTTGAGTTAGGTTTCTGTCACTTGCACCCCCTAAAGTCCTGATGAATAGATAGATTCCCTTCTTTTGTGGAGATTTTCATAGGAATTGAGCAGAACTAGAGATACAGCTGGAACTCTGAAAGCTTCCGTGTTTGAACAATCTATAAGCTTTCTCTAAGCTTTGCTTAGAGAAAGATATCAGTTCATCGGCACAAGACTAGTTCACAATTGTTACCTGCCAAGCACTGTGTTGGATACACAGTGAGGAAGGAAGTGAGGAAGGAAGAAGCCAGCCAGGATCCCTGTCCTCCCAGAGTTTACGGTCTAGCCAGGAAAGCAGAAGTAATACAAGGGAAAACTTAGAGCAGAAATTCTCACCTTCAGGACCACAGTGCGCTGGTGAGTCACCATATATTATGAGGTATGCCACAAAGAGCTTGTGACTCATGAAGCTAAAGTACCGATCTTGGCAGATGATTTTAAAAAATAAACATGAATTAGAGGAGACTCAAGGTTATCACAATAATAATGTCATACTCATTCATTTGGTTCTCCAGGATGTTTTCCTGAGTGGGGAGAAAGGGTTGACATAATTGCGGACACCCACGTACCTGTGTCTGCAGGAGTGTACTGTTCTCAAGGATGCTATCCACCATGCGTCCGCGAGCAATGACAATAATATCAATGTGCGGGGGGAGAAAGAAGAGCAGCAACAGGAGAATTGCCAGCATTCACTGGGCACTGTTTAGGCACCAGGTACTGTGCTGAGAGCATGACCAGGGCTGTTTCATTGACCCCACAGGAGAAACCTCTGAGTAATTATCCTCCCCGGCTGGCAGATTAAAGAGCAACTCAGTGCTAAACAGGGTGACTCAGGCACGACTGGTGTTCGGGGGAGGGAGAGATCAGCATGGGCTGGATTGATTGGAAAAGGTCCCAAGGAGGGTGTGAGCCTTGAACAGGACCATGAATGACAGGCAGGATCTGCACAAGCAGGGAAGAAGGGAGCGCAGGCAGGCTCTGATGTAAGTGGGACAAGTGCGGTAGATCGGTGCCCTCCTCACCTGCCGGGCGCCTCTAGAGCTGGCACCAGGGCCTTGTGGGACAAGTGCGACTGCCCAGCACCTGCTTGGCTACTGCGTGTCTTCCTTGCCTTCTCCAGGCCGTTGTCCGTGCTGCTCACTCTCCCCTTGCCCCCTTCAGTTAAGTAGCTCCTGAGAGACACTCTGGATGCTCAGATCCTTTCTACCCTCTCTTGACAAGTGGAGCACCCCGCCTCCCCGGGGACGGGGTGCGGTGGCGGGGGGGACGGGGAGCGGGGTGGATCGCTGATGACAAACTTCAGCATCCCTTCAGGCTGCCAGTTCCCTGGACTCCTCACCGCAGTGCTCCCCCTGGACCCAAGCCCAGCTGTAGCCTTGTCCCCACTCTTCCTCTCAGCATGCCCCAATCTCTAGAACAGCCCCTCCTGTGTGCCCAAATGTAGCTTGTCCTGTACCCCCTCCCTCTGTTCCTTTCACTTGGCCAGGCAGCTTGTTAGCCACGAGCTGACATCCTGAAAAAGCCAACCAACCAACCAACCAACCAGCCAACCAACCCACCCCAAATCTGCTCCCTTCCCTTGCCGAAACCTGTAGAGCTCATGGTGAGCATTTAGGAACTGCTTGGTATATGCCCGGGACCATCCGAAACACTTGTGTGCATTGCTTCATCAGGTCGTCCCCAGGAGACTGTGAAATAGGGCGAGTGCCACCGCCACTTTCTAGACCAGGAAGTTGTGGCTAAGTCACCTATGGGACTTATCCAAGCGAACTCAGCAGCCTGATGCCAGAGCCGGGGCTCTTCAGAACATTGCTCTCCTCCCTGCAGTGGAGGAGAGGGTGAGAAAGGAACTCGAGCGAGCTGAATATTGTCTCCCAAATTCATGTCCACTTAGACCCTCAGAACATGACCTTATTTGGAAAAAGGTTCTTTGTAGATGGCCTCCAGGATCAAACCCCACAGCCTCCGGCTCCCTGTTCAGGCCCTCCACCACCAAGACGTGGTTTAGTTCTCTAGTCGGACTTCCCACATGGCCTCCCGGCACATTCTGACCA
Organism: Ursus maritimus; assembly: GCF_017311325.1. Taxonomy (NCBI): domain Eukaryota; kingdom Metazoa; phylum Chordata; class Mammalia; order Carnivora; family Ursidae; genus Ursus; species Ursus maritimus. Next base: position 14,877,605 of record NW_024423897.1, read on the forward strand.
CCGACCGGACCAGACCACGGGCAGAGGCCAGGTCTGCCTTCCCCCACCGCCGTGCCGCTGCTTACGTTGTGTCCTCTACCTGAAATGCCAGCCCTTGCCACCTCCGCTCCTCAATCCACCCTTTAAAAATTGCCTATTCCTCAAGGTTTTTCAATATACCCTGTCACCTCACTGCCATCAAAATTAATTTCTGTCTTTCCCACATACATCTGTCATGTCTCTCACGGAACATCTCTCTTGTTTTGCTGTGATTTGGGTGTACTTATTTGATCATGAATACCTGACAGGCAGGAAGGAGGTTTTGTTCTTAGTGTGTTCCACACAGGCATTTACATCAGTGCCCTGCATGTGGGAGCTGCTCGAGAAACATTAGCAGAGGGGCGTCTGGGTCTCTCAGTCAGTTAAGCATCTGCCTTCTGCTCAGGGTCCTGGGATCAAGCCCCGCATCGGGCTCCCTGCTCGGCTGGAAGCCTGCTTCTCCTGCTCCCTCTGCCACTCCCCCTGCTTGTGCTCTCTCTCTCTCTCTCTGGCAAATAAATAAATAAAAGAAACGTTAGCAGAGTTAAGCTGAATGGCCACCAGGTCTACCTTCTCCAAGCGCCTTTCCGCAGCAGCCCACCTAAAGTGCTTGGAATGTCCACCAGTAGAGTCACTCCTTTGATTTAAAACCTTGACTCCAGAAGATCTCTGCAGAAATGGGAGGGATAATGGATTAACTGATTAATACTTTGGGTTATTAGTTACTCAACCACTAGAGTTAAATCATGAAGTGGTCTGGAAAGAATGGGCCTATTTACCAAGGTAACTGATGCCTCATTTCTCAGTGTGGACATACTTGAGGAAATGTTCGAACCTACCTCTTTTACCAGTGAAATGATTCCCAAGTGGTTATGGGCTTCTAGTCCATTCTCTGTGATAATTCAATAGCTATCTACAGAGAGACTGCATGGTCTTTCTGGTTCTTGAGGTGACCTGGGTGGAACAGGAGACACAACGCCCCTTAGTTTTGACCACAAATCTTTCTGTGTCCCATTCAAAAGCCTTTATGCAGAAATCCTGCAATGGAGGAGAGGAGAGAAAGGAACTCTAGTGAGCTGAATATTGTCTCCCAAATTCATGTCCATGTAGACCCTCAGAATATGACCTTATCTGGAAACAGGTTCTTTGTAGATGTAACTAAGTTAAGTTGAGGTCACACTGGATTAGGGTGGCCTCAGATCCAATGACTGGTGTCCTTATAAGAAGAGAAGAGAACATGTAGAACCACAGAGTAGAACATGTGGAGTCAGGGGCAGACATTCTATAGACGCAGCTACGAGCCAAGGAATGCCAAGGCTTGCCCACAACTACCAGAAGCTAGTGGAGAATCATGGGACAGACTCCCTCTTGGAGCCTCCAGAAGGAACCAATACCTTAAATTGGGGCTTCTAGCCTCTAGAACTGTGAAAGAATAGATTCCTGCTGTTTTAAGCCACCACGTTTGTGATAGCAGCCCTAGGAAACCAGTACGGGAATCAACACGTACAGATGGCCTAACCTGTACCAGGCACTTTACTTCTGCTACTGAACATCCCTCAAGAAAGGAATTCTTACCCCTTTTTTACAGATGGGAAAGACTGAGGCAGAGAGAGGCTAAGAACTTGTCCATCCCAAAGTGGGAAAAATGGAAAAGCTGGGTTTCGAGTCTTTGAAGCTGTATGGGGCTGTAGGTGATTTTCTTCCGTCCTTGACACCCTCTGCATTTTCTTTCCCTGGGGGCTTAGTAAGTACTAGGCACAGGGCAGCTCTCGGCATGTAGTAGTTACTCGATACATATTGCTGAATAAATTAATCCTCCCCCAAATTTCATGAGATAGATATAATTATTATATTCATTTTACAGAAGAGCCAAATGAGGCCCAGGCGAGGTCAGTAACTTGCCCAGAGTCCTGACCATTGGTATCAGATCACAAGGTGTGACTCATTCCCTCACCCACATGCCAAGGGACACGGACATTAGTAAATCCAGTTCCTTAGAATTACTTGCTCTTCATTATCTTTTCCATATCACCATATCCACTACCATTTATTGAGCATTGTTCAGTGATAGCACTGGGCAAGGTGTTTTGCAAACAGTCGCACCTTTAACCCGTATTGTACACCTATGGGCCCGTTACTACTGCCATCTGTTTTAACATACTGGGAACTGAAGCTCAGTGAAATGAAATAACGATTCCAGCGTCACCCAGCTGGTAAGTGCCAGGATCAGGATTCAAGGTCAAGTCTCTGATTCCAAAGCCTGTGCTCATAGCCATAAAGAGATTGCCTCTCTTAGCCGAATCTCCACCCAAAGAATGGAAGCTAATGGCTAATGCCCTGCCCTCCTGCCTTGTCCAGACTCCCTTCTCCAGATCCACAGATGGGACTTCTATCTCTGCGTAGCCCTGGATTGTCTGTGCTCACTCAGCTTCTCTTGGGCTGGTTCTGTTTGCCTTCTGCCAGAAAGTATAAGGTTCTTCTCAGGACTCCTCTCCGCCTTTCTTCATCCAAAGCCGAGGTTGGTTCATTCACTTGTCAGTCAAACAGAGATGGGCTTAAAGACAGAAGGGAACCATGCATGCACCAGGGATGAAAGCACTGAGCACTGAAAAGATAAATGCTCTTTCTCCTCCCAGGAGACCTCATCTAATGTTTTCTCCCTGCTAGTTCCCAAAAGTCCTATCTTATTTATTTCCCCAGGCAACTGCCAGCTTCACACCATAGTGAACATTTTTTTATGCAATCCCAAGATGCATTTCTATCCTGAGCTAAGGACACTTACAACGAAGATTCAGTAATGATACTGCGTTTTAACAGAGATTCAGCTTTCCAAAATAATGATAATATGGGAGAGTTTCTGGCATCAGAAAAGGGAGTAGCTTCATGGGGAAAAGTGGGAGGGCTTTGCACCCCTAGAATTGAGCCCCACTGCTTGTGAGGAAGCCTGGTTTTGCCTAGAAAGACCCTACATTCTCTTTGGTCTGTCTGAGTATCTGAGAAGATCCTTTGAATATGATAGTGAGAACAATAAGGAAACCCAGAGAACATCTTGACCATCCTCCCCTGTTCACTAATGGAGAAAATGCGACTCTCCAAAGGAAGTCACTTTCCTAGCTGACAAGCACGGGCTGACTGGATCCCAGTACCGACACACTATTGGGTCACCACATCAGTGGTCTTTCTGGAAGACCTTGAAATGTCCCAAAATAGGAGAAAAGGGTTTGTCCTATGAGAAAGGAAGGAAAGAGGGTTCATCCAGGGCCTCTGCTGGAACTTGCCATTCATAATCATGTCAGGGTGACCTACCATGGACTTGGTTCTGGAGCCCAGGAATAAAAACGTGAAAAAAGAAGGAGAGGCTGAGAAGGGGCTTGATGCAGAGCAGGCAAAGGCAGAAAGGTGGTGCTGAGTGGAAGCAGGCTTGAGGATTCGCCTCACCAGGCAGACAACAGATTCAGCAGACAGGCCTCAGCAGTCCTGCACATCTGGGGTCCTCAGAGCAGGCTCTTCTCACTGAATTGTGCATCCTCTGGAAAGGACAACCCAGCTTAAGAATAAAGCCAAGTGTGCACCTAGTCTAAAGCCCTCCTTACCATCTGTCATGGCCCCGTTTGGGACTGAGTCGTGGAAATTCTAGAACCTTCTATCTGCATCCCTACATTTAGGGTGCAGTAGCAGATGCTCAATCAATATTTATTGAGTGAATGAGTCTCCTGGGAGGGGTAATATATTAACATATTATCTGCTGCTAATAGCTTTGTGCAGATTAGCTTAAAATTAAAATGAACACTTCTTTGGTACTTTGCATCTTATTAATGCAGCATAGGCAGAATCCCATTTAGTTTTCACCCTTGGAAAGGGTGTATTTGTGACCTTGGGTAAATTATTTAACCTTTCTATGCCTTGGTTTCTCCATCTATAAAATGGAACTATAGCACCTATCTCATAAAGGTAGAATTGATGGGATGATAAATATAAAGCATTAGAGAATCTTTCCATAGGGACTGTGACCTCTATATATTGTGGTCTGTTTCTCCATTCCTGGAAGACCGGCTAATAAATGGTGGCTTGGGATGTGGAAACAGAACTGTGGCTGATGTCAACACCTCCTCACAGTCACCATCTTGGACCCCAACTTAGCTGGCAGTCAGTCTTCCCCCCCCCCCCCCAAGACAGAATGTGGGCTGGTATCCACTTCTGGCTTCACAACTTCAGTCCAGAATTTTGCTTTGGAAGGCATGAGAGATTCTTTTTCCTTGGTTGTTTACTTGTTCTCAGATCATGTGGAAAGCCCTCTGGAAACTTCTGACAGTGTCATCATGGGCCAGAGAACTGGTGAGGGAGGAACGGGGAGGAAAGTGTGAGAAGGGTGCAGGGGTTGCTGGGGGCCCCTGCTGTCTTGCCTTGATGTTTATCCTCCACATTTTTCTAAGCTGGATCCTCCCAAGTGTCCGGGGCCATTGCCAAGCCGAGTCCCCTCCCTCCACTCTGGCTGTCCCCTTCTGGTCCACAGCCTCCAGTCTGAGCCTGGGGAATGGGTCCCCACTCTTCCCGGCTCCACCTTCCTTCTTCTGTCCGTGAACACTGCCTTGCAGGGGAATGGCTCTGTGAACGTCAGAGGCAAAGAGGAGAAGAAACACAAGGCACAGAGAGAGCAAAAGGGAGACAGAGGACAGGAACTTACAAAAAAAGAAAAGCAGGTGATGCTGGGCATGGATGGTGGAGGGTAAGTCAGAAGATGAGGACCGAGGAGGCGGAGTGGATTCTGCCATTGATGGGGACTTGGAACTTGGGACATTTCACATCAGAGGTTGCAAGTGGCCAGCCTGTGGGCTGAATCCAGCCAAACACTAATTTGGGGGCCCATATTGGATTTTAAGATTTAGGAAACTTCTCATAAAAACCCAAGGATCCAGCTTGAAAAATCTGGTCATGCAGGGTTCACATTTCTTCATGGCAACAGTGGACCAGAGTTGGAGAGCCCACCCCTCTGGAAAGGCAAATGCCCTTCCTAGTTTGCCACAGACCCCACCGCTCTCTATCGCATGGCACTTAGCCTGGCTCCCTCACTTAAATTACCTTCCTAGTCCCTGTAGGTACCTGAGTTTGAGAGACTTAGTTTATACATATCATTTTTAGCACCAGTTGGTAAACTCATCCTTTCCTTAAGCAGCCACCCCCACAGTACAGACCTGAAAGCACAGGCAATCACAATGAGATGGTTTTGAAAGGAAGAGTAAGGAAGGGTGGAGGGAGAAGCAGCTATGAAAAGGAAGAGAAAATCTGAAAGTGGGAAAGGAAAAAATCCAGGGCAGGGGAGAAGGAGGGTAGACAAGTGGAGAGAGAGGGAGTCAGAATTCTCCTTTCCCAGCTGGCCCCCTGGCTCCCTGAATTTCCTTACACAAGGCGTACGATCTTTGTGGGTCAATAACTTTCCTCATTAGCATCAGGTTGCACGCATGTTCATTGTCAAATAGCGAACTTTCCATGGGGCTCCTCTGAGAGTAAATCAGATGGAGTTTCTCAAATAAATTAATCAATGACAGCACACTGTTTATATTAGCTTTCCTGGGTGATTGATTTAATATTTATTGAGTCTAGAATGTGTGCTACCGTATAAATGACACCATTACTACCTTCTTCCAGCTTGAATTAATTTCTCACGATAAAGCATTTGGTTGCAAACGTTTCTAGGTGAAAGCTTTCATAAAGGGTGGTGGGGTTTTGTGGGTGGGGTAAGGACAGAGAGAAAGGTGAGGCTTATTGTCAATAGCTTTGTTCAAACATCAATCCTCACCACCCTTTAAACGGTTCTCGTTTCCCCGACTACCCAATGTTTGCCAATACTGCAGCCGATATACTGTAAAAATGCTGAAATTGCATGCTGTTTCTGAAAGAGCTCTTATGCTAAAGAGGTTTAAGGACTTTCTGTTTGTTCAGGTCTATGAGGATTAGCTTTCCAATCAGCTTTTCCCAACCCAGTCACCAAATTAGTCTAGAGAGTATCCATTTCATTCATTCAGTGAATAATTCCTTAGCGCTACTATGTACCAGACACTATTCCAGGTGCTGGAACAGAAGAGGAAAGGCCTCTTCTCTTGTGAAGGCTCCAGCCTCGAGGGTGGAGACAGGCATTAAATAAACCCACATTACCATTCCCAATGGTTGGGACTGAAGTAATTTAAACAAAGCTGAGTAAGGGGGAGTGAAGCGGAGAGGGCTTTTTTAGAAAGATACTCACTGAGAAGCAAACCACGCTGGCTGCTGAATGAGGAGACGGAAACTTCTCTCTGAAGATCTGGGGCAGGGAACAGCAAAGGGAACAGCAAGTGTAAAGTTTTGGAGGCAGGGAGGTTTTTGCTCTGGGCAGGACACTGAAGGAACGGCAGCACTGGAGTTGGGACACACGCGCTTGCTGGAACTAGTGAGGAGATCAATTATCACATATTTTAGAGACATGCAGTTTTGTTACTTTTAAGCACCAATACTAATTGGAAGCAGGCTAATAAGTAACTGTACTGTAGAAACCCTTAGGGAACCTACTTTGATGAATAGAGAAGAAGTATTTGGAATTATCATAACAGGATTGTCTGTAAATAAATGCTTCTAAAAATGCCTAATTTGACATTTTAAAAACAATTTGTCCTCTTAAGCAGTTTAAACACACTGTGTCTTGAATGCTATTAAGACCTTCCAACTGCATTCTAAATCCGCCATCTCTTCTTTCCTCTTCCCCTCTAATAAGTTCTAAACAGCTCTTAAGAGCTTGGAGTTCTTCGTAGATTTTGAAAAGGTCAACATTGACCAAGTTCTTACCTGAATTATCACAAATTCATAATTAATAAAGTCTAGATTTTGAAGGCATTCCTAGAAGAATAATAGTTGATAGTTATTATATTAGTTACATATGTTTATCAATTTGTGATGTGGGCACACTACTAATGCCATTTTGCAACAGAAGAAAATGAGCCTCAGAGAGGTTATGTAACTTGGTCAAGGTGGCACAGCAAGGAAATGGAGGAATCAAGATTTAAGCCCAGGTCCCCTGAGCTACCGTCTAGTAAGTGTGGTCAGCACACGGCATTAGACGCTAAGGGGCCTAGTTTCTAGTCTCTGCTCCACCATTGACTAACTCAGGACATCGGCAGTGTTTCCCTTCCCTAGAGCTTAGTAAGCTCATCATTAAAAATGCTGCTCATGATACCTCCTTCGTCTAAGCAGAAGGCATCCACTCCTCAAATAGTGCCTGCAGATGTGTCAAGAGGCATGCTGGGCCGGGGCTGGGGCGTGGTGCCGGCTGCAGACCCCAGAGAAATGATGCAGGAGCTGGCTTCGCGGGGATTTCCGTCACGTGAAGGGAATAGATATTATTTCCACAAATAAGAGTAAAGTTATAATGGAAGCAGGTGCTCTGAGTCTTTATGTGGCCGGGTCTGGCCTAGCTTCAAAGTCTAGGGAAGGCAACCTGAGTAAGCAACTTTTGAACTAAGAGCTGAATGTTGAGTAAAATTAGCTCCACGAAGGGAAGCGGGTGTCAGTGGTGTGCCGGAAGATGTTCCAGCAAGGACAGCCTGTGCAAAGGCCCTGTGGAGGGAGGAAACTTGGTTCTGAAATAAGGCCAGTGTGTTTAGGACATGAGGGGACGTAAAGGGAGAGGAAGCTGGAAAATTAAAGAGATCAACCGTACAGGGTCATGTCAGAGTCCTAAGGGTTCTACTTTTTTGTGTTGATTCCTGCCTTTCTTCTTCTGTCTCAAGAACCTGCTACCCTGACCCTGCTACCTTCTTTTCTTTTCTTTTCTTTTTTTTTTTCCCTTTCCTTTTCTTTTCTTTTAAGATTTATTTACTTATTTGAGAGAGAGAGCTTGCACACATGAGCAGGGGAAGGGGCAGAGGAAGAAGGAGAGAGACCTCAAGCAGACTTCCTGCTGAGTGTGGAGCCTGCCTCAGGGCTTGATCCCAGGACCCTGAGATCAGGACCTGAGCCAAAACCAAGAGTTGGACGCTTAACCGACTGAGCCACCCAGGCGCCCCCCTTCTTTGCCTTCAAAAGAATGGGAAGGCCTGCCCAAGCGGGTACCGTGCCCAGGGCCTTGGCACTGCCTCTGGCTCGTCTTCATTACAGCTAGTCAGCGGCCAGCACAATGGGGCTCCGACCTGGCATTTGGGGCCCTAGGAACCTGCCGCAGGCCAGTGAGACAGCACATCCCTGTCTGAGACGAGAAAGACCCTGCCATCCGTTCCTTGGCAAAAGAGCCAGACCTGCCAGGAGAGCCCAGTGGCCGAAGCCTCGAATGCTGGACAGGAAATTAGTTTCGGCAAAAACACAGGGCTGGATGTCAGGCCCTTTCCTCCTGCCTCAGGAGCTGGTGACGGTGGACTCCAGGAGACAAAGGGTCGTGTAGGCGCTCTGTGTTTTGGCCCCAAGCCCCCCCACCAGCTCCCCAACTTTTTTTCATTTCTGATGGCGTGATGAAAGATTCGGGCTGCTGGGCTCCTGCCTTAATCACATTCATTCCACCGTTAGGGAGGGCTGTTTTCTGGACTCTCTGAGGAAATAAAGATGATGAATAGAGGGAAATCACATTCTTTATTAGCACGGATGGGCACACAGATCCCAGTAGTAATTAATCCCAGGATGTTTACAAATTTTTTCTTCTTTGTCAACCAAGAGTTGGAGTTTGCAATTGTTGCCATAAAGGAAGCACAGGGGCTGAACAGCCATGTTAGAAAGAGAGATGGCAACATACTGATTAATCGTCCCATAACGCTTAACAACAAGTAGTGGCCTTCAGCGTCAAGATCCCAGGACCCTAAGGAGAAGTAAGTAACAAGTATGCAGGACCCTCTTGGGAAAGCTTAGAAAATCCCATGGCTTATGCTTGAGTTAGCAAAGACCTTTTCTCCCTTCCTTCCTTCCTTCCTTCCTTCCTTCCTTCCTTCCTTCCTTCCTT
>NW_024423897.1:14886585-14887799 GCF_017311325.1 Ursus maritimus
TTTTTTTTTTCCCTTTCCTTTTCTTTTCTTTTAAGATTTATTTACTTATTTGAGAGAGAGAGCTTGCACACATGAGCAGGGGAAGGGGCAGAGGAAGAAGGAGAGAGACCTCAAGCAGACTTCCTGCTGAGTGTGGAGCCTGCCTCAGGGCTTGATCCCAGGACCCTGAGATCAGGACCTGAGCCAAAACCAAGAGTTGGACGCTTAACCGACTGAGCCACCCAGGCGCCCCCCTTCTTTGCCTTCAAAAGAATGGGAAGGCCTGCCCAAGCGGGTACCGTGCCCAGGGCCTTGGCACTGCCTCTGGCTCGTCTTCATTACAGCTAGTCAGCGGCCAGCACAATGGGGCTCCGACCTGGCATTTGGGGCCCTAGGAACCTGCCGCAGGCCAGTGAGACAGCACATCCCTGTCTGAGACGAGAAAGACCCTGCCATCCGTTCCTTGGCAAAAGAGCCAGACCTGCCAGGAGAGCCCAGTGGCCGAAGCCTCGAATGCTGGACAGGAAATTAGTTTCGGCAAAAACACAGGGCTGGATGTCAGGCCCTTTCCTCCTGCCTCAGGAGCTGGTGACGGTGGACTCCAGGAGACAAAGGGTCGTGTAGGCGCTCTGTGTTTTGGCCCCAAGCCCCCCCACCAGCTCCCCAACTTTTTTTCATTTCTGATGGCGTGATGAAAGATTCGGGCTGCTGGGCTCCTGCCTTAATCACATTCATTCCACCGTTAGGGAGGGCTGTTTTCTGGACTCTCTGAGGAAATAAAGATGATGAATAGAGGGAAATCACATTCTTTATTAGCACGGATGGGCACACAGATCCCAGTAGTAATTAATCCCAGGATGTTTACAAATTTTTTCTTCTTTGTCAACCAAGAGTTGGAGTTTGCAATTGTTGCCATAAAGGAAGCACAGGGGCTGAACAGCCATGTTAGAAAGAGAGATGGCAACATACTGATTAATCGTCCCATAACGCTTAACAACAAGTAGTGGCCTTCAGCGTCAAGATCCCAGGACCCTAAGGAGAAGTAAGTAACAAGTATGCAGGACCCTCTTGGGAAAGCTTAGAAAATCCCATGGCTTATGCTTGAGTTAGCAAAGACCTTTTCTCCCTTCCTTCCTTCCTTCCTTCCTTCCTTCCTTCCTTCCTTCCTTCCTTTCTCTTTCTTTCTTTCTCTCTCTCTCTCTCTCTCTTGTTTTTTAACAGGGAAAGGGAGGATA
>NW_024423897.1:14887814-14966545 GCF_017311325.1 Ursus maritimus
TAAGGACCCCCCCCCCCCAACAATACAAAACTGCTATAAATGCCTATGGAAATTAGATTGTTTTGGAACTTTTGTGAGTAATTAAGGGTCAGACAGAAAATCTTTTTGTTCCAATCCTGGCATTGTTCAGCATCTTTCCAGAACATCTGAGTTCTCTTTCTTGCCTAGTAAGGACTGGAGAATAGCTAAGGTCAGTCATCCCGGGACAGTCATTCTGACATGATTTGGGTTGTTTTGAGCGTTGGGGACGCTATTATGAGCATCAATTCTTTTTGCGCTCTAACCCAAGAACAGGAAATTCAAGTTTTGGTCCAGGCTCCATAAAGCATGAGTTGTGTGACCTTGAGTAAGTCACTACACCTCTCAGAACTTGAGTTTACTTGTTGCAAAATCAAGGGGTCATGGCCCTATAGGGCTTGAAATTTCCATGGGGCTGAATTTAAAAAGTCTATGCTTACAGCAGTTTTAGAGTATTGGGCTGAATATGTAATAAAAGCATGATAGATACCCCTCCTTGCTTTTAAAATGTATCTTGGATGACAGAGGTGTGTTTGTGGAGTGGAGGTGGTGGGAAGGGATTTACCTAGTTCTTCTTACACATTTTTGAGAAATGTTAAGGGAAGCCTGGGTGGCTCAGTCAGTTAAGAAGCTGACTCTTGGGGCGCCTGGGTGGCACAGCGGTTGAGCGTCTGCCTTCGGCTCAGGGCGTGATCCCAGCGTTATGGGATCGAGCCCCACGTCAGGCTCTTCCGCTATGAGCCTGCTTCTTCCTCTCCCACTCCCCCTGCTTGTGTTCCCTCTCTTGCTGGCTGTCTCTCTCTGTCGAATAAATAAATAAAATCTTAAAAAAAAAAAAAAAAGAAGCTGACTCTTGATTTCAGCTCAGGTCATGATCTCACAGTCGTGAGATCCAGCCCCATGTCGGCTGAGTGCAGAGTCTGCTTTAAATTCTCTCTCCTGCTCCCTCTCCCTCCAGTTCATGTGCTCTCTAGCTCTCAAGCAAATAAATAAATAAAAGCTTCAAAAAAAAAGATTTTTAAGAAATGTTAAAAACAAACACCTAAGAATTATTTGTAATTTGTTCACTGAGTATATAGATATTTCCGAAGAGTTCTACAGTGCTTAAAACAGTTTTTCCCCTCAGACACTTTAATTATACTCTTCAAAGGTTTTGTTTGTTTGCTTTTTGCATATATTCTCACTTTGTTTTCAGCTACTTTATTCTTAAAACATGGAAAGATCAATCAGCCTTAGCCAATAGATTGAAAATGTGTACTGTCTGAATTAAAGAAAACTTCTTATGCTTTCTGGAGCTCTGAGCATCTCATCTTGAATCTTCTGAGTTCTGGGAAGCTCCAAATCCATTTGCTTGGGCAAGAAGAAAAAACTTCTTGGAGGATATCCAAAAGAGAATTAGACTGCATTCCCAGTGGTCTTCTGGTCAACCCTAGCCTCTTTGACTTGACACGGGTCCTGCCCATCACACTCTGCTCGTGAGAATACGGCCAAGAGACACCCGCGAGTTTTAAGCAAACAGACGACTTCACTGGAGATGCATTATTATGCATGAGACCACCGGGCAAAGCTAATATTGCCAAACGATGAATAAATAAAGGGAAATACAGGGTTTGTTTAAAGATGCAAAGTGGGAAAGAACATCATTTTCTCTCTCTTGGGACTCATCCTCCACTGTGAACTGCAAACCGGAGTTCACCACACTAATACTCTAAACCTATTGAACCAGATCGAAATCTCTGTCTCTAAATATGCTGCCAGTTGACCTTGAACAGCACCAGTGTTTCATTTGGTTCAAATCCATATTCTTTTCTGTTGCTCACAGAATTACCTAAGTGATTTGGTAACCAGCATTTCTCACTTGAAGAGGCTTTAGAAATGCAGTGTGTGTTTACGTGTGTCTGTGCGTGTGTTGTGTTGTGTGGTAGTGATCAAGATTAGTGCTTTTAGTTTTTTGTTTTGTTTCTAACATGAAATATCTATTTCTGAAGCTGTCATTCAGGCCCCTCATATCTTTGGTATGCGATAAAACACAATTTTGTGGATTTGAGGGTTTTCTTTCTTGTGCTTGCTTGCTTTCTTTTTTTGTTACAAAAACCAACACAGCTGCAAGGACTTTCACATCTAATAACCCGAGATAGTTCCTGTTTGCCCGGTTCCCAGATAAAAGAAAAACAAAACGAGTGTGGGGTGGTTTATCGTTTTTTTGAAACAGGATACATTTTTCCCATGTTCAGATCTGAAAATACTTGGCTGTAATTTAATCTACCTTTATTAGATTACCCAGTTATGTCCACAAAATTGTGGAAACCATCCCAAATTAGTAAGGTCAGGGAAGAAGCAGGCTGGATGTGAGAATTCCCTCTTTTCCTGCCGGACATGTCTTCTGAATGGAGAGCAAGTCATGAGCAAAACATTCGATTCACCAGGGATAGAGGAGCTCATCACCCCTCGAGTGTCCCCAGTGGGAAGTCCACCTTCTACTTCTTCCATGATGACTTCAGAGTAACCCCTCATTCAAGGAATATGTTAGATAGCCATAGAACAGGCAAGAAATGGCCAGGTCATCCAAAAGTTATCCTTTACTGGTCCAAAAATGCTTTAAGCCTAGCAGGACCTACATACGTAAGGTTGTCCAATGAAATAGAGGACACTCGATTACACTTGCATTTCAAATAGATAAAGAATATTTTTTTTTGGTCTGAGTATGTCCCAAATATTGCACGGGATATATTTATACTAAAAAATTATTTGTTGTTTATCTGAAATACACATTAACTAGGTCATAAATACAGGTGTGCAAGATATATAGGGTTTTGGGGCTTTTTTTTTCTTTTCATTTTTTAAAGAGAAATCTGTTCTGCCTCTGAGTGCCCAAGTAAGCAGGAAATTCAGCCTCTGTCAGTATGGGACCCTGCCCCTTCCTATATCAATCTAGGACCTTAGGTAGTGTGCAGAGAGTGGGGTTTGAGATCCAGATTCCAAGGTGTCATGGTGGCCAGTGACATCCTCCTGGCTTGGAGTTCAGTGGTCGCTTTACATATGAGGGCTCTATCATGAGCCCTGTGGGATTAGGGGAACTTTTTTTTTTTTTTTTTTTTTCTTTTTAAGGCAAGGCAGCTCTGTACTTAGGAGCCATGTTTTGGCCAATGATCTCTCATTTTAACACTGACTTCTTTAAGTTCTGTGAACTCTTTTTCTTTCTCCTCTGGTTAATTTTGAAGACATTTTCTGACTTCTGGTGGATCTCAAAAGTACAGTTTCTTTACTAACTTGGGAGCTTTTATAAAGAGCAGGAAGAATTTCTGTCTTCAGGAGTTCCATTACCCTCTGCCTCTCACGCACAAAATAATCCTTAAGGAAGTAATTCTTCTTGGGTCTGAAAACCTCCTTGAAATGGAAGAAGGTAAAAACAACAAGACTGTAGGTGAGATTATCGTTCAGTATATATTCCCTTCCCCCTCCACAGGAGAGGTCGTCTTCCCTTACCCACTGATGTTGGGATTTGTCATATGACTTGCTTTATCCAATGGGATATTAATGGACATAATCAAGCTAGGGCTTGAAATGGGCTTTTGTAGTTGGAGGCACCCTCTTGTACTCTGACATCATCATGGCCACGTGTCCTACAGAGTAAGAGATATATAGGGCAGATGTACGCCAATTCGTGACCTAGAGTCAAACCAAGTGAAGTCTAGCCTAGATCACTGGAATCCCAGCCCAATTATAGGCACATGAATGAGAAATAAATATTGATTATTGTATGCTACTGAGTTTTGGGGTGGTTTGTTATACAAAATAACTGGGGTGCCTGGGTGGCTCAGTTGTTAAGCGTCTTCTGCCTTCGGTTCAGGTCATGATCCCAGGGTCCTGGGATCGAGTCCCACATCCAGCTCCCTGATCAGCAGGAAGCCTGCTTCTCTCTCTCCCACTCCTCCTACTTGTGTTCCCTCTCTCTCTGTGTGTCTCTGTCAAATAAATAAAATCTTAAAAAAAAAAAAAACAACTAACAGATACAGGTGCAAATGAAAATTCACATTTTGGTAGATTAGTAAATTGTCTTGACACACTTAATGCTCAGCCATGATATTAAAATATTTATTGCAGTCAAAAATCCCAGACATATGCCTGGGATCTTATAATACTCTTTCTGTCTCTCTGTGTGTCTCTGTCAAATAAATAAAATCTTAAAAAAAAAAAAAACAACTAACAGATACAGGTGCAAATGAAAATTCACATTTTGGTAGATTAGTAAATTGTCTTGACACACTTAATGCTCAGCCATGATATTAAAATATTTATTGCAGTCAAAAATCCCAGACATATGCCTGGGATCTTATAATACTCTTTCTGTCTCTGTCTTCATAATATTTTATATCATTCTCTAAGTTGTTTATTCCTTCTAAAAGCTTATCTTCATTTAAAGCCTTACAGCTTACAAGGTGCCCTCATATCCATTATTCCATTAGATCTTTTTAACAATTCAATGGTGAGGTGAGATTGGTATTACTAGCCCCATTTGAGAGATAAGGAACTGATTGGGAAAGAGGTCAAAGGTTTGCCACAGGGACAAAGGCAGTTCGGGCTTCCAGATCAGAGCTGGATTCCAACCAGGCCTTCTCATTCCTCCCGTAAAGGCTTTTCCCGCCATACCATGATTGTCCCCGGAACATCCAGCACAGGGCTGAGCACTTTAGAGTTCTTAGTAAATCCCTGAGGAGTGATGGGGAGATCAAATCTTTTGGCCAGAGATGTAAGTGTGAAGTCAAATCTCCCAGAAAGCATCTCACTAGAGGTTCTCTATGCATAGCCTCTATTAATGTTTTCCAAAATATGTGTTAATAGGACCTGGGGTGTGGGTGTGGACAGGGATGGAGATGGAGAAGTTGAGATGCTATTTAATATGTTTTAGAAATTCTGGTGTAGTAAATTAAACGACTTTTCTACAGTGCTTTTTAAGTGAGTTTGAAGAGCTTATTTGCATTGCTTTCTAGGTGAGGAATAGAATATAATGCCTTTTTCTAAGTGATTTGACCATGGAAACTGTCCACCAGAAATCGTCTTGCTGATTACGTTGCATGGAGCCCACTTTGGGAAACACCAGCCTGTGCCATTGAATGGCCCTGGTTCTGCCCTCTGGCATCTCCCTTTTGTACCATCCAGAGCTGTGCGGCAGGCACCCTCTGGGCTTTTCAAGCTTTTGTTAATGACTCAGTTCTAATTCCAAGAAGCTTTTAACTTAATGGGATGATAACTTGGTATATTAATTAAGGTTCTTTTAGTTGCAAACATAAAAAGCAACTCTGGCTAACGTCCTTGAAGATATTAGGAAAACCCACAAAATCATTGCCAAACATTTAGGATTTGAAAAGAATAGGAAGCGGGGCAGTTTGGGGGATTTCTGTCCTGGGAATCCCTGGAGTTCCCTCTCAAGGAACTCTGCTGCAGAGACGTCCCTGTCCACTTCCTGGGGCTTGGGTTTCAGGTTCCTGGAGGAAAGAATCTGATCTTACTGGCTTGGGCTACACGTCTCTGCCCCAGGATCATTCAGTCATGAGAGAGAGGACAGAAGGTGCCACTGAGGAAGCCACTATGATCTGGTGGTTCGGTCCCATCTCTCAGAGTCATTGGCTCGACGTGGACGCATATAGCTCTAACTATCTTTTCCAAGTCTGTTATGTTTTTCTCAAGGAGTGGAAGACATTGCTGATTTTTCCTTTGATCACCAGATAAAGAAGTTTTGAGACCATACTCTAAAAAAATCAGAGTTCCAAGACTAAAACTCATACTTGGCCTAGAGAAACACTTTTGCAATGAGAATTTCTCCTGAAACGGACACACAGGTGCTCAGGGGTGGTATGGTGTTTGGTTGAACTTGCCCACAGTTTCCAAATCCTCTCCGCCTCTCTCCTCTCTGGCTACATGAAAGCAGTTGAACCCACAGAATTCAATGTGTATATGAAGCGACTCCACTAACACACGGAGATGGATTAATACAACAGCCCTAACAAGCCTGAGAGGTAGGAAGTTAACATCCTCCCTGTTCGTTACTAAAAAATGGATGAGGTCATCAAGGATGTGTCCGGGAGGAGGCGGAGAGCTTGAGGGTGTGTGGGGGGGGTACCTGCTCTGTGTTGATTTCCAAAAGCAATTTAACTACTTTTTAAACAAGTCAAACTGAGGTTTTCTTCTGCCTTCTGAAATTTTAAATTCAGAAGCAAATGAGGCATTAAAAAAAAAAAAAGCCTCCGAGGGTACCACCACCTACTACTATACTGTGGGGCTTTATTTGAATATATTTTGCTTTTATTGCTTTGTTCTCTTTCCTCTCTATGATTTACAAAGCAGTGTGGGAAATGGTTAGTGCAGAATAAAAGTTAAAATTAAAACCACTTTTTCCACTACGGTGCTGTCTGCTTCCACCCCTCATCCCTGGAGGCCTGTTCAACAGAGTGTAGTAGCACAAAGGTTGCTGAGTTCCAGAACTATATTCATAATCTACCTCAGTTGGACTGATTTCCTAGCTCCAGGACAAGATAAATGATTAGTTGGCTTTGTTGATAATATGGTGAGCGCTGATCAATAATGAAATAAGTTCATTTTAAGATGTCTGTGGAACTCTGGAAATTTGTGGGATTTATTCAATTATTCAGGTTAGCTCAAACAACTCTATGTTTGAAGATGAGCCTGCTTTGGGGCCCAAATAGTTCCCAAGGAGAACAATTACTGTTCAGAGCCCTGTCCCATCAGACTCAGATCAGCAGGGACCGCGTCTCCTGTTTCTCTCTGCCTGCCTGAGTCTTTTCACCCTGAGGAGAAGGACCTCGTCAGAGAGGCATCCGCCACCCCAACCAGCGGCCCAGCCCAAGCTCTTACAGTCACCCAAGTCTTTGTTGAACACTTACCATGTTCCAGGCACAGCACTGGCCACTTTGACACCTCCCACACAACACGTTCCAGACCGTGTTTAAATCCCATTTTACCTATGAGAATATTGAGACTCACAATGATTAAGACTCTTCCCTTGGTCGGACAGTTCTAGTCCCAGTGACAATAATGACCCAGCTAGACAGAGCAGAAAGTTCACTCAGACTCTGGGATCGGTGTGGGAGACTGAACGGGTACCCATGAGATAAAGAAGGCCAATGCAGGAACGACAGATATATCAGAGGCATGGCGCTGAGCGTCTTCAGGTACCATGCTTATTTTAACCATGCCCTCAAGGCCACGAAGCAGGTAGTCATCTCTATTTTAGAGATGGGAAAATGTTAGTCCAAGGGAGGTTAAGGAAATCACCGGTAACGGAGCTTTGCGTGGTAATTCCTGCAGGTGGGGCTTAGGCCACAGAGCAGAGGCAGGTGCAGGAGACCTTGAGGTAAGTCAGGATGGCTTCGGGCTGCAGGTGATGACAAGGAAGACTCCAACTGGGATAGAAGGCCTTCCACTTCAGCAAACGTAGAGGCTGTAACACAGCCCAAATGTGAGGGGACGTGAGTAGAAAGTTACCTCAAAGTCACAACGCTGGTGGATGTCAAGGAGGAGAGGCTGACGGGTTGGCATTAATTGGGGAGCTTCTCTAAGAGAAACGAGTTACGCACCCTTCTGTGCCCTGTAGGGGCAAAAGGCACTTGGCTAGGGCTTTCTGGTGCCAACTACGCTGCAGTGTTTTCATGGGGAAGTCAGGCTCCAAGGAGTGTTTGAGGAGACAAAAGTCACCATTATGGGATCTTTTTCTCCACCACTACCTTCTGGCAAACAGAGAGATTCTATTTTTAAGTGAAACTCTGCATTGGGCATCTCTGTGACACACAAGTGTGTTGAATTTTTAAAAGGATCAAAGGATTAAAATTAAGGAGTGAACTTTAATGAGTCAGCAGAGTGGCAGGGATCAGGGAAAGGGACAGTGAGATTTGGATAACAATGTCTCCTCAAGGTGCTAGAAAATTCTGAACAGACAAATAAAATGATAAGAGACCCAGGATTTGCTTCAAAAAATTCTTGGGGTGAGGAGGATGGTGATGGGTGAGAGTCGTTTAGAGTATAGATAAAATTAGATAAACCATAGGTCGATCGTTGTTGAATCTGTGATGAGTATGTTGGGTGTTCACTATAGTCTTCTAATTTATATACATTTGAAATTTTCTGTAATAACTTTTTTAAAGAAAATAGTGGCTATGGTCTAGTCTTCCATTCCATACAAAATTTCATTCCACTTAGACTTTCTGCATAAAGCTGTGGGTACCCCTGACATCCAAACAGTCTCCAAGTCCCATCCCTTCAGCCTCCAAATGTTATCTCAAGTCTGTCCATCTGTCTCCTTCTCCACTGCCACGACCCTAGTCTGAGCCACCACTGTTACTGAATCTTGCTTAAACACAGCAGTGACGTCCTCATTTCCCTCCCTAATTCCAGCAGGAATATCCACTTCCAATCTTCTCTTCCTACAGAAGATGGAATGATCTGTTCAAAATGTGAATCTGACATTCTCACAGGAAAAAAGCAAGATGCAGAACAGTATATAGAATTTTTGTACAAGAAAAGGGAAACAACATACTTACACATGCCTACCTACGTATATACTATTTGCTTATATTTGCAAAGAGAAACCCTGGAAAGATAAACCAAAAACTAAATAAAAGTAAAAGGGGAGAAAGTGCACAATGGAGGACGTAGGTTGGCAGCAAAACTTCTCTAAATATGTCTTCCTACAGATCTTGATTTTGGAATCAGGTAAATGTTTACATGTTCAAAAAATAACATTAAGTAAAAGTAAAATAAAAGAAGAGATTTCCAAAAATTGAAAGCAAATTGAAATAAAGAAAAAAATAATTGTTTATCAAATTGGTAACATTAACTGCAGCAAGAGAATAATTATTTCAAGTAACTTTCATAAAAAGTATTTTACATTCTTGTGAAACATATCTTAAGAACCAAAAAAAGTTGCAGATAAGTCTTAGACTTCATTCAGTGCTCGGAATTGTTAGCATTAGGTTGAACTATATGAAATGCCTATATTTGACCATATTTGACCTATTAAAATGATAATTTCTAATGTTGCAAATAAATATAGTAATATATTATTGTAATACAAATATGGTAATTCTATTTTATATTATAAATATAATATGTTCATATGTAATATAATATAAATGTAATATAATTCATATAAATATAGTATAAATTACAGCAACGTTGGTATTCATTTTGGAAATATTTTGTATATATTATAGAATAAAACAAGTAAGTAATTACGTTAATGTTAAGGCAAAGGTTTGCAGCAAAACAAAATAATACAACTATTATTTTAGAAGGTAATAAAATAAAAAATAAATAAATAAAAATTATTTGTTAATTGAAATATAATTAATATATACATTGTATATGTTTGAAGTGTGTTGTCTTGATACATTTATACATTGCAATATGATTGCTGCGTAGTGTTAGCTAACACCTTTATCATGACATAATTATGTTGTTGTTTTTTTTTTTTGTATTGAGAATTATAAAGATCTGGTCTCTTAACAACTTTGAAGTTTATAATACAGTATTGTTGCTGTAATCACTATGTTGTACATCAGATCTCCAGAAGTTGTTTATCTACAGTTGCAAGTTTTTTATCTTTAAACATCTCCCCAGTTCCCCTAGCCCCTGGTTACTGCGACTCTACTCTGTTTTTACAAATTCAGCTTTTTTAGATGCCGCATGTTAGTGGGATAAAGTAGAGTGGCATGCAGTGTAAGTGGCATAAAGTATTGTCTTTCTCTTTCTGACTTGCTTCACTTAGCATAATGCCCTCAAAATTAATTGCAAATAACAGGATGAACTCATGATTCTTTTTCAAAAATCCTCCTTTCCTAACTGTCCACTAAAAAGGCCTAGAAGCAATAGTAACCCAGAAACAATGAATAAGCCTAAGACCCAGATTGTGGTCTCTAAATATCTTCCCACTAAAAAGAAGCAGAGACCCTTGTAGAAATGGCAGAAAATAGAAAAGTTAAGTTGGGGATATGTTATTGTGTAAGGAAGCAAGGAAATGTTCAAAGAGTAATAAGGTCCGGTTAAAACGATGAAGACTTGACTAGTGGGACTTCCCATTGGCTAAAGGCAAGACAATTGATACATCAATACAATGATGAGTAAAACTGATTAAAAGACATTGGCTACATTAAAACCACAAATGCATAATGTTCTTGAAAAAATGATCAGTGCACAAGAGTTCTATATCCTTCAAAGCCTAGCTCAGAGGTTGTTTCTGTGAAGATTTCCTGCTGCCTTCCAAAGTTAATCTCTCCCTCTGGGCCATTAGTGTACCTTACATACACATTTTATAATTTCATTTACATTGCACCATTTGTCTCCCCAGCCAGACTGTGAACTTTGCAAAGCTGGGACTGTGCTTTGTTCATTTCTATTATTAAAAAGAAAGACACAAGGCCCAAGGTGGGGTCACTTGCCCCCAGAACAGCAAACCAAAACTTAATTACAGTTTCAACCTCTCCAGGAATGGAATTTTAAGCAAATCATTCTGGAATTTTCTGGTTAGCACCAGTGGAGTAGTCTGCCACAGGGCTCTCTCCATCCTCCAGAGGAAGATGAGAGAATTCACCTAATAATCCCCTTGCCCTGCCCCCTAAGGGAAAGTGACCTTGCATGAGACAAACTTCTCTTTTCTTTTGCAAAAATCTTATTCCACCGTCTTTCCTTTACAAACCTTTCATTTTGCACAACTCCTTGGGCCCCCCTTCTCCTTGCTAGATGGGATGTTGTTGATTGATTCATAAATCACTTAATAAAGCCAATCAGATCTTCAGATTTACTCAGGCAATTTTCTGTTGTTTAACACTATCTTACTAACACCGAGCAACATACTTTGCCCAGAGTAGGGCTCAATATATTTTTGTTCAAATGCAAAACCATCAAAACTTTCAAAATTATCAAAATGCACAATTACCAAGATATTTCATGTATTGTCTTTAGCAGATATCACACATAAAG
This sequence comes from Ursus maritimus, assembly GCF_017311325.1. NCBI lineage: Eukaryota > Metazoa > Chordata > Mammalia > Carnivora > Ursidae > Ursus > Ursus maritimus. The sequence goes on from NW_024423897.1 coordinate 14,898,825, forward strand.
GGGTCTATTACATCCTGGGCCTTACAAAAAGATTTCTTTCTTTTTTTTTTTTAAGATTTTATTTATTCGACAGAGATAGAGACAGCCAGCAAGAGAGGGAACACAAGCAGGGGGAGTGGGAGAGGAAGAAGCAGGCTCATAGCGGAGGAGCCTGATGTGGGGCTCGATCCCAGAACACCGGGATCACGCCCTGAGCCGAAGGCAGACGCTTAACCGCTGTGCCACCCAGGCGCCCCTACAAAAAGATTTCTAATATGACTTGCGATGGGACTCAGGACATGGGACTCCTTATCACCCCCATTTCAAGTCTCCGGTGCATTCTGTTACCTGCCTTTGAGACACGAGCTAGTCATTGTCACTTCGTATTTATGTTGCCTCTTTACTGTGAATGTTGCCGTAGGCCACATGGCCATTAATTTATTTGTTCTTTTTCAAGAGACCCCTGTGTGGGAAGTTTGGTTGCCATAACCGGGCAGATAGAATTGGAGAAATAATAAAGTAAGTGAATGTGGTGTTGTGGGAACCCTCGCAGCCTGCATTGCCCTTTTTAGTAACCTCAGACCAGCCATTTCCCTCCTTTAGGCCCCAAGTTCCTCATCTGTAGAATCACATCTCACCAGATGCTCCCAGAAGCTTCTCCTATGATCCAGAGTCTATGATAACTTTACCTTGAAGAAATCAAAGAAAAGGCGACAATTCACCTTTTGCAGCAGGCTGACTGTGTGTGCCCAGAAGTGTCTGTTTGGCTGGGGGATCATTCCCTGATAAGAGAAAGAAAAAACAAAACACCATTATCTGGCTGGCGGAGGACCTGATGTTGCAACTTTTCTCATCTCGGATAGGATGGGGAGTAGCCTGGAGGGCTGATTCACTGCAGTTCGACACGTGTAAAGGAGAATACATAATGGGGTCAACAGAAAATCCAGGGCCTGTCCAGGAAGAAGGACAGAGAATGGACAGGCAATGTAACGGACCTTCCCACTCCAGCCCCTCCTGTAACCCGCTTGTTGACCTAGAATTCCAGATCAACACACCTGTAGCAGACGGTCCTCCCACTCCTGACTGTTGTCCACGGCAGACATCGCTGACGGATCACGGCACGATTTCCTTCTGAAGGCAGACTAGGATCTAGTGTATTCCAAATACCAACAGTTGACTAGAGTTGGCATATTAGCTGAAATCTATTTTCCAGCCTGGACTCAAGTTTCTTCCTGATTCTAGCAAAGTACTAAGAAGAGGTTTGTCATTTAAACAAGTAAGGGACCTTGGGCAAGTTTCCTACTTTGGGTGCTGATTTGTAAACAGAGAATTTCCCAGACCCCTCCCCTGTGTTTTTTGGATTCTAGAATTCTTATCTCTTTTAGGAAAGGAGGAGGAAATCTATGTGACACTGCTATCCCAAAGCTCTGACTTATTCACGACATACTAGGATTTAGGCAACTCAGGTGAATCTGGACTCATCTGACGTGAGAAGTGTTAGGTGTCCACAGAATGACAAGGGCCATGAGTCATCTTTTGTTAACTCTTCCCAACTTCCAGACAAGTTCTCTGGGATCAAAAAATCAGATTAGGCCCAAGTGAAGCTTGACTGACAGTGTCACAAGAAAGCCCACAGGGCTGGGATCTATTAAGCAGTCATTGCTAGCACCTTCTTTGGTAAGAAACTACTTTTTCTTGTCTTGTTTCAGGCATAAATTGCTTTTATGTGTCCTGGAGACTAGACCAATAGTCTCAATCTCTCACTCTCTCTCTGCCAGTAGACCTGAAATAAATAATCTTATATGGAGGGAGAAAGTAGGACAAATGGCAGAGCCACGGAGTATGGAAAGGGAGGTATGGAGGAATGCCTGGAGAAGGAATAATAGACAGTGTTTATTGAGCACTTTCCACGTGTCATGCCCGGTGTTATCATGTTTACTCTTGCCAACCTATGGGATATGTACTATTATGAATCTCCATTTTACACGTGAGAAAATTTAGGCTCAGGGTATTAATTTTTTAGGGTCCTGCAGTGAGTGTGTGGGAGACACACTCAGGGAAACCCTGAGTCACGTCTCTCTGGCTTCTTCCACCACACCGCACTGCCTTTCCCTGTCCAACACGGAAGGATTTCATTAGACCACCTCAGGAGCGTTAGTCAAATTTCTTGCAGTATAAAGAAAGAACAGAATACCCCTATTCAGGGAACTGTCCCTCTCCATTTACTGACTTTGCTTTTGCTCTATTCTTAGGCAATCTACCCCTTCATGGCTGCAAGATGGCTACCATCAGCACAAGACTTCCACCTCTACCCTCAGCGATGCCAGCAGGAGAAATAATTCTTCCTCCTTATAGTTCTGGTAAAAACCTGGGAAAATGTCTTTTTGGTCTGGCTTGCACCCAGTGCCTAACTCTGAGCCATCACTATGGACAATTGAGAAGAAATTAAAATTCACAGTTCAGACCTGGGTCCGCAACTGCCGATGCCTGGAGGAAGTGGGAAGAAAACCCCTGAAAATGAGGAAGGGATGCTCCCCTCAGCCGAATTCAGGTGCAGTATCTTGAAAAGAAGTGGTTGGGTATCTCCAGTCAGAACACCAGATGTCCCCTCGCTAAACTTTTATCTAGGCCACACCACAATATTCCCAAAGAACCAGCCTTGTGGTGTTGCTTTGTATAACAGAAGTTTGTCTTGGTCACATCCCAGAAGTTGAGAACTTTTCCCGGTCCTGGAGCCTGGGCCCGGGTCTAGTGTATTAATCCAGTCGTGGTGGGCAGCCTCTCCGTTGGCCCTCCCTTGCTCCTCTAGCCTGTGCTCCACAAAGTTCCCACAGCCTCACAGGCAGAAGCAAGGGTAGGCTCCTCTCCTCGTGTGGAAAAGGCTGCACTTTTGCCGTAAGAAAGTTTTAAGTCCTGCCTTGTCGCTAGTCTAGGTGGTGGGAGGGACTCCAGCCTCCGGCTCAGTCACTTGCTTCTCAGATCAATTCCGTTGTTCTCCAAACCTTATTTGTAATTCAAGGCCAGGTTCTCCTGCAACTTCTCCATGAAGCTTTTTCTATCCTTTCTACTATAGCACTTATCCCACATCTCTCGTGATGCAGGATTTTTTTTCTTTAAAAAGATTTTTTTTTTAATTTCAAAATCTTTGAATCATACAAAACAGTACTTGTAATATATGTGTAACTTGTAAAGTATAATTATAAAGCAAGTGCCCATGAACCTACCACCCAACGTGGTACTGTCTCTGTGAGTCCCGGCTGGTGTTTAGGAATGAGGTTGACTATTGTATTTTAACTGCATGTCCAGCCACTTTCTTAATTACTTGCTGATTCATTCTAATAATCTTCCTGTAGATTAATTCAAGCTTTATAAGTAATCATTTCATCTGTGATCATGGCAATTTTTCTTTCCAATCCGTTTCACTTTCTTGGGGGGGGGGTGTCTTACTATATTGATTAGACTTCCAAACAACATGAACAGAAGTTGTGTTAACGGGCGTAGGTGGGGCATGTTGTATGTACTACCCAGGTGTGCCTTTCAGAAGCAGACTCATTCTCCTGGCTGCAGGGTTGCTGCTGAAGACGGTCCGCAGTTGGGGGTCCTTTTGGGGGATCACTTTGATTGAAGAAAGCTGTCTCACTCGGGGTACGCTTCCTCTTAGGACCCAGCCTCATCCAACGACCGACACCAGGTACAAAGCCCTAGCCTCTTTGTCCCAGTCGGGCATAGTTCTAAAGGGGCACCCTGCTTCCAGAACTCACTGTGAGTTTGGCTGAGGTCTTCACTGGCACTGAGGGCAAAATAAAAAATATTTTCAGGTAAACTGAGGGAGTTTACTTCTAACAGATCTTCGTCAAAGAACTGTTGCCTTTCAGTGGAAGAAAACTGACCCCGTTCCTAATAAAAAAACTTTCAGCATGGGGGAGATGGAAGGAATTTTGTTAAGCAAATAAAGGCTATGTACCAAGACCCAACTGCAACCTTATTCTTGGTGGTGATAGAGCAACGAGGACCCAGATAAGGGAGCTGTCACAGGCTGTGTTCCACAGCAAGCAGACCTGAGACCAAGGTCCATACAGAATGCTTACGGGGAGCGCTCCTGGGACCAACATGCGTGGAAGGGAGAGACGGGAACTGGTGTGGCCACGGGAGAAACGGAGCTGGGAAACAGTGCTGGCCGAAGAGGTTCAGGCTAACCTGCTGGAGGGGCCACGTGGTGAAAAGAAGTTTCAGACCCGGCAGAGCCTCCAGCTAAATGGGGCTGCGTGAGTTCCCACGGATGATACCATGTGCAGTGGGACCGCCCGGCCAGGCTCAGCCGACCCAGGGGACTATGGCAAATAATAAAGGGTTGCTGCTTGAAGCTGCTAAATCTTGGAGTGGTGTGTTATGAGGCAACAGACTACTGAGACAGGGGTCCTTCTGAGCACATTGTCCAACATACGGCTGGAAGCAAAAGTCCTATTTGTACTTTCTGCCTCGATTTATATTTTCATTCCATTTGTCTGTCCTTTAGGGCAGAATTTACATAGTGCTAAAGAGCACGGACAGGCTTCCTGGCTTGGGTTGACACTACCTCGTTGTGTCAGCTAAGTTATGTTATTTAGCTTTTCTGGCCTTCACCATTTTCATCTATAAACGAAGGATATTAGTAGTATCTACATCATAAGGTTGTTAGGTTGGTTATATAACAATATCTTTAAAGTAGTTATCCAGAGCCCAGCCCATAGTTACAATGTTATGATCTGAATGCTTGTGTCCCCTTCAAAGTTCATATATTGAAGCCCTCATCCGCAATAGGGTGGTATTTGTCAGGGTCTTTCGAAGGTAATTAGGGTTAGATGAAGTCATGAAGGTGGAGTTCCCATGATGGGATTGATAGAGGAAGAGACATGAGATCTCTCCTCTGAGAGGAGGAAGAGACATGCACCAAGGAGAGACCATGTGAGGACATAACCAGGAGGAGAGCCCTTGCCAAGAACATCACCATGATCCTGGATGGCCAGCTTCTAGCACTGTGAGGAACAGATGTTTTGTAAGCCCCTTAGTCTGTAGTATTTCATTATAGCAGCAAACGCTAAGACATACGTGCTCAAAAAATGTTTTCTGTTGTTTTCATCCATCTTGGTATTTGAAGCAATCCGAAACCTACTAGGTGCTAAATAAACATTTTTTCAAATCAATCGATCAATGGATCAATGAAAAGACTTTGTAGATGAATCTCTTTGCCACCTCCTGCCTGGTTTGCCTGCTTCTGCTTCGGCAATGACTTCTTGTCACTTCCTCCTGCTCTGGGTCTTGCCCCTTCCTGGTTAAGCTCCAGCATTCGGAATCAAGCCATCATTTGTTCCTTTTCACTGATCTCTACTCATTTCAGAGCTGACCATATTTTAATCAGGGATCAGATGAGCTCCTTGCAAAGAGAAATTTCTATCATCTTCTTTCAAATGTATATCCAAGGGCAGAGGTCACATAAAGATCCAGGCAAAAAAAACCCAAAACCCAAAAAACAAAACAAAACAAAACCCTCAAAACCAAACAACAGCAACAACAACAGCAACAACAACAACACACCTTCTCTGGTTTCTTCCCAGGTCAGGAAGCTCATTCTGGGAAGACCGTCAGGTAAATCTGGAATCTGACGCTACTCATCAGAAAACGTCATTTGAACGCAGCGCTGCTCCAGTGTGAGGCCGGCTGACTCGATTGCATTGGCTGTCTGAACACAGTTTCTACAGTTTCATAATGGAAGCCTAAGAAAAATAAGTCTGCAGAGGAAGAAAACAGCAAGTCAGAGATAGTGCTCTCAGAGACGAAGTTAAGGGAGCTCAGCTACTTTGAGGGTGTCCAGCAGTTGCGGCTGGGGTGTTCCTGCAGCTCTGAACGAGAGTTCCAGCACCAGCCCTGAAGGAAGGAAGCAAGAGCCTGTGGCCACATGCTGGCCCGGTGGCCAATGGCAAACTGCTTCACTGCGGATACCAAACACATGCCTTCCCATGAAAGCCGGCAGAGTGGACACATTAATGACATAGTGGCATTTTGTTCTTATCCTACGAGTCCCGCCCATGATGTTTGCTTGGAGCCCTCAGGTAGATCCCTCCTCGTCCCCAACACAGCTCCGTATTCACAGAACCCTAACTGCGCTAAGTAGTAAGAGCCTGTTTCTCTCCTTCACTCTTGCCTGGCCAGCGCTTTGCAGGATTCGGCTAAGATTTCTCATGTGCTCTCTGGAGCCAAAAATTTCATTGGCTTAAAATTGTTGACTCTGATCATTTCCTGCCTTCCAGGTATGGGGAAAAGAGAGGGACTGAGCATGGAATCCCATCACCTTCGAGACATCAGAGGATAAAGGAAGAAAAGAACAAAGGCAGAAAAAAAAAAGTGCAATAAAAGGCCCAAGGCCATGTTGGCTGGGAAAACAGGTTCCACAGGGAGTAGCGGTAAAGGTGAACAGGACCTAATTCCAATCCCACTGTTGCTATTTACTGCCTGTGGGACTTGGAGAAGTTGCTTAACCTCTCTGAGCCTCACTTTCCTCTTCTAGAAAAGGATATAATACCCACCTTGAATTTAGTTGTAAGAAAAGTACAGTGTATAACATATGGTGAGTTCTCAGTAAATGATTATGTTATTGCTCTGAATAGCCCCTCCTCTAGACTGGATTTTTCTGTTTGTCTAAGATTGTGTGCTATCTACACATGATAGAGACCAGCATTGCTATAGGTAATTGAGTATAATTTGAGGAACCAGAAAGATCCCCCCCCCCCAAACTATCAGTGTTGACCAGCATGGTGAATGGGGCCTGCAAATCCCATCTTTGGAGTTAAGCCAATAGGCAGGAAGCTCCCACCTCCACTATCTGTCCCTCATTGAACACAAATATTTTATCCAAGCGTATGTAACACACTAAGGCCAAGAGTCCTAAAACAGTGCATTACACAGTCATGATTCGTTTGACTTTTACTGACAGAGAACTGTTCTGGTTGTTCCGAGACAATACCAAGTGTCCTGATCACTTTCTCTCTTGAAGTGCAGTCTCACTTGGTCCTAACCAGGTCAAAAGGTAAGGCTCCCATCTTCACTTCTGTTTGTCACCAACCCTCAACCAGGTAGGGTTGTAGGAAGGGGACCAGCAGCTTTCTTGCCCCATCCTCCCTCCCCACTGCTCACCTGTTCCTTCTCACATGTGGCCATGTTTGGTCCACAGGGGTAGCCTGGCTCTGGAAAATTCTGGGAGTCCCAGCCCATCCCACGGCCACCTCTACTCCACTTGCCTGTGGCTCTAGCCCATCTTTCTCTTTTTTTTTTTTTTTAAAGATTTTTATTTATTTATTTGACAGAGACAGCCAGGGAGAGAGGGAACACAAGCAGGGCGAGTGGGAGAGGAAGAAGCAGGCTTCCAGCAGAGAAGCCTGATGTGGGGCTCGATCCCAGAACGCTGGGATCACCCCCTGAGCCGAAGGCAGACGCTTAACGACTGCACCACCCAGGCGCCCCCTCGCCCATCTTTCTCTTGCCCGTGTGTGTCAAGCTCCTTGGCTTCCTTTACAGGTCCTGTTGCCAGATTACAAGGGAGTAGATGGAAACGGCAGGCGAGGCTCCCAGCACAGCTCTCTCCAAAGCAACACTAGCCACAGACCCTCTCTTGCAAACCCTTTGATACCCTCACTATGGGTGAATGAATGAGGCATCCCCTAACTGATTCTAGGAGGAAATGTTGCAGCCTGGTCTGCCACAGCTGACTCTGGCGTAAGGGACCTGCTGTGTCCTGGGGCTTCAGCTACAACTTCCAGTTGAACACATTGCTACATAAACCTATTTCCAAGGGACCATGGTGAACGTGGTGCATCTTCTTGGAGCACGAACTTTGGTCACAAATTTGGGGTGGGAAGGGCATGAATTAGAGGTGGGTGTGTAGGGCGGTGGGGGTGGGGGGAGTGTTGAACATATTACTTGGCAAGAAATGCAGATTAAAAGTTAAAACAGATTACATATATACACTGCATATTTATTTGCGGTGGCTTTTTCAAGCAAAGCCTCTAGCTCACCCCCCAGTCTCCACGATTGCCAGGAGTAGATGTTTGGACTTCTCCCCCATTAGGACAGGGCTTGGGGTGCATGGAGGAGGCATTTCTTCGAGTTCCGCCTGAAGACATTCTGAGCTATTTCCTGATTGCCGTGGAGATCATAATCCAGTGACCCCGAAGCTGCACTGACCTACTGACATTCGTTATCACAGTTTTTTGCAGACTTCTATGTTAAATTATCAGGGATAAGTAAACAGAACAACAGCGCATTGCTTTGTGAGTTTTTGGCAGACGGTGGGGAATGGGCGTGGATTAGAAAGAAACTCTCAGAGCTGTACCGTCCAGGACAGTATTTGTGTCTATCAGACACATGAGGCTACTGAGCCCTCAAAACGGAGTAAGCCCAACCGAAATATGCTGATGTGTAAAATACAGCCTTGTATAAATAAAGAGGGGACACTATCTCATGGATACATTTCTATATTGGTGTATATGTTGAAATGGTAGCGTTTTGTATATATTGAGTTAAATAAAATACATTACTAAAATTAATTTTACTTTTTTTTAAAAGAACTTTAAAAAATGTGGCTATTGGAAAATTTAAAATCGTATTCATATGACTCACATTTGTGACTTACATTCTATTTCTCTTTCATGGCTCTATCTCTTGATCATCCGATCTAAGAGTCAGCAAACTATGGTCTGTGGGCCACGTCCAGCTGACTGTTTTTATGAATAAAGTTGCACAGGCCCACAGCTACACACATCTCTTTGCAGATTGTCTCTGCGTATTCTCATATTGTAATGGTAGATTTGAGTTGTTGCAAACTCAAATGTGTGGGCTGCAAAGCCTGAAATATTTCTTATCTGGACCTTTTTAGAAAAAGCGTGCCAACCTCTGATAATACAACTCTCTATACCTTGCAAATAGGAAAGCGAAGCCCGGAGAGAGAAAATGACTTACACGAGGGCACATGAACACTGGAGTCGGAGGCAGGGTGGCCCCCAGCCCCGCTCTTTGGGTGACACTGTGCCTTGGATTATTTGCTGGGGTTGAGACGGAGGACGTTGTTCTGTATGTGAGGGCAGACTCAGACTCCAGCCCGCAGTGAGAGATGCAGCTCCATCCCAGGGCACGGCAGGGCCCGGAACAGAGGGCAAGGCGCGAGGAAAAGGCTCACAGAGACGGCTGAAGCCCACTAAGGAGTCGGAGGTGGGGTTGAGAGTTCCTATGGCCACCCACGTCCCATTCCGCTTCGTTTCACATTGTTCCAGAAATATCTTCACTGGGCTACAACTTAATGCTATTTCCTCTTTATCTAACAGAATTGATACAAAAACGTCATTTCAGAAACACTGCTGAATCATTTGCAGAGTGCTTTTCAAAAATATTGGCCGTTATATTACTCAGTGGTCTGCAGTAAGGATCAGCTGCATGATACATTCCTCCTAGGACTCAGTGACAGGACAAATGCTGTTCCTCCAGACGGACTTGTATAGGTTTTTAAATTATAGCACGAGAATCTAGAACCAAACATGTTGCTCATTTGTGTTGGCTGCCAGGATGATTAGAGCTAAAAATCTGTGCTTAATTTCGTTACCAGCTCAGCCAACGGGGTCTTGTGATGGTTCATCTTATGTATCAAATTGACTGAATCACAGAGTGTCTAGATATTTGGCTAAACATTATTTCTGGGTGTGTCTGTGAGAGTATTTCCAGATGAAATTAGCATTTAAATCAGCGGACTCAGGAAGACAGAGTGCCCTGCTGACGTGAGCGGGCATCATCCAATCCCTCCAATCCATCGAGAGCCTAAATAGAACAAATGTGGAGGGAAGGAGAATTCGTCCCTCTTCTGCCTGACGGCTAAGCCAAGACATCATCTTCTCCTGCCCTTGGACTGAGACTTACACCATCAGCTCCCCTGGTTCTCAGGCCTCTAGGCTTGGACTGAACTACCCCATGGGTTTCCCTGGGTCTCTTCCAGCCTATAGAGAACACATCTGGGGACTTCTCAGCCTCCATAATCGCATGAGCCAATTCCTCCTAAAATAAATAAATAAATAGGCAAATAAACAAATAGGTGGATAGATGGTAGACAGACAGACAGATAGATGGACAGATCAGTCCTATTGATTGCGTTTCCCTGCAGAATGCTAATACAGGTTGGTTATATTGTACCATTCCTTCAGCCTCACTCAGCCTTAAACTTTTACTTTGTAACTCATTTCTTTCCACACTTCCTATGTTACCTCTCCTCTGCTTTTTCAGTGAGTATTTATTTAGGGCCCACTCAGAGCCACACCCTTGAGATACAAAAAGAAATAGTTTCTATTCTCAAGGGATGTATAGCATAATGCCGAAGTAAAGAAATATCAAGAGTGGCCGCCAACCTTTCGAGTAGAACATGTGATACTCTGAACAGTGTGATTTCACGAACCCTGAAAAGCCCTCCCTACTAGCCGAGCTACAATCAGGATGGTGGATATACGATTTATATAGAGCAACTCCCAATATCTGTGCCCATGGGAGACATCACAATGAGGAAGAGAGAGACAGGTGGGGGGCGGGGCTGTAAGGCGGACTCAGTAAGGCGAGAGACAGATAGGGGCTCCGTAACCAGCCTCACAGAAATCCCAGATGTGGAGAAATGTTACAGACAATAGGTATTCACCAGAGAGAAGGGAATGCAACAAGTCCACCTTGTTTGTTCTAAATATAGGTGAGATATTTACATAATATTTACAAATCCACCTTGTTTGTCTTCAATGTTATAGACGAGATATTTATCAAGTTCCCTGGTCAGTTTTTCATAAAAGACCAACCATAAATGCCCTCCGCAGCGGCAACCCATTTGGGACCCCTCTCACTCTAGAGAGCTACTTCTCTTTCCTTTCTGTTCTCACCTCGCAGTAAAATTTCACTTCACTTCACCCTTTTGTCCCCGAGATTCATTCTTCGACTCTGTGAGATAAGAACCCCGCAACCCTGCAACAACAATGTATCACAGCACTATTTTTCACAAATCTATTGTATATAGGCTGTGGCGTGAATCAGGTAGCCACTGCCACTTAATCAGAAAGGGATCTATGGGCCATCTTCTACAATCTCCAAATGGAGGACCCCTCCTTCGGCTTCCTATTAACGAGTAAATAATTGTGGGAGGAATAAAGCTTGGTGGGAAATGGTATCAGTCATTAACAGTTAAATATAAATCAGAGGCGGCTGGGTGACTCAGTGGGTTAAGCATCTGCCTTTGGCTCAGGTGATGATCCCAAGGTGCTGGGCTCCCTGCTCAGCGGGGAGTCTGCTTCTCCCTCTGCCCCTTCCTGCGACTTGTGAGCTTTCTCTCTCTCTCTCTCTTAAATAAATAAAATCTTTTAAAAAAGCAATTTAATGTAAATGAAATAACTCTCTCTCCTTCTCCCTCTCTCTCTCTGACAGCAGGTTCACACACATAGTTTGATTGATCTCGAAGACATTGGCCACCAGAGGCTAGTAAAGAAGAAAAAATTAGAAACTTGAGGATGGTTAGAACAAACTTTGTATACGCCACCATTTTGCAAATTAATGATATCCTACTGGATAATAACGGATCTCCAAACTTTCTCCCTGGTCCTCAAGGGCAAGATTTTTGTGTCGAATTGTTACCTTGTTCCTTTTCCCTTTGCTTTCTGTCGTCTTTCTCATTATACACTCTTCCTCACTGTAAAACTCCTGAACACATGTGTATTTAAAGGAGATTAATCATTCAAATACCATAATTAGTTCAAGAATTGTGTCTTTTCGAGATGGAATGAGCTAATTAATTTTTTTTTCTCCCAGGGAAACTGCTCTCAGACGTGAGCTAATTAGTGAGCTGTGCATCAAAAGAAGTGAAGTGTATCTTGTAAATAGGATTTCATTTAAAACAGATCAAAGGACTATTTGCCCAAACCACTCCCCCATCCTCTCCTTTCTGCAAGCATCAGGCAGATGGCAAAGAGAACAACAAGTCACCAGCATGATAGACATAACTCCAAAAGAATAATTGTGGTGCCCAAGTCCAATATTAATGAAGAGAGAGAACCGAGTATGTCCAGAGGTGGAATTTCACTTCTTAGAACTGTCATAGTTGGGTTTCTGATGTAGACCAGCAGGGCAAGGATCTGCTTGTGATCCAGTCTGCATAAAAGGCTAGAGGATGGGAATTATGGTCTCTAGACTTGGTTCTCTCTGACTGGAAAGCTGTGTGACCTTGGGCAAGAGGCTTAACCTCTCTGGGACTCACTTCCTTCATCTGTAGTATATTATCTCAGTCCCTTCTCTACACACCTCTCTAGAGATTTGTAAAGATCAAGTGAGATGATTAACGGGACAAGGGTTTGGAAAAAAAGTCTAAAATGGCTGTACAAATGCAAAACATTTTTGGCACGATTAACAAGGTCTCCATAGGCAGAATAAATTAGAAGAAGGGAAAGTTTCCCAGATGATTTTGGCCAAAATTATAGATCCTGAGGAAAAAAAGCATCCCTTGGGCGGCCTTTGCAGATCAGGTTCGCAGCATAATTGCTCAAACCTCCTTTCTCTTGTGATTACAGTTAGAAATTAGCTTCCAAAGAAGAAAAAACTCAAACTAAGGAAGGGAATGCAAAGGTCTTTTTGTTTTCCTTTGAAGTTCCAGATTTCTGAACATGACAGATTTCACAAGAACGAGCTTACTTGTCCTTCTAAACATTCAGTCATGCATCCATCGGCCTAGAAGGACAAATGGGGCCAAAGCAGCTGGTGATTGACGGTGAGGAGGACCCTTTGCCTGGAATTTAAAATGCAAACTGATGTAAAGGAAATCAATAAATACAGTTTTTTTCTCCTACAAAAATAGCTTCCTGTCATTTTTTGGTGGTTTTTGTTGAACACTAGGAATTTCAAGGTGGACAAGAGAGTAGGTAGGACGTTCCCTAACCAAAAGCCCTACCCGTATGAACCAGCCAATGTAATCCTGCCCAGGAGACCAGGACCATGAACACAGATGGAAAAGTGCCCTTTGGTCTGGTGATGGGCCATGACTCAGGGAGCAGCTGGGGTGGAAGGGATGGCTCTGGGCCACGCCAGAAAGGCCTCGGGTCCCTTTGTCTATAATAACTGGTACCAATAGAAACCCAGAGCTGCTAACTGGGTCCATGGATGTCCTTGAGACAAAGACATGAGAGGGTCTGCTTCCTTTTCCCAACCTCACCAAGTCTGGGAAGGCACACTTCTTCCTACAGGGAAGAGAACATGAGAGAGAAAAGGAGGCCTGGAAGTCACCTTCTCCCTGCTTCAGACAAGGCAGACGTCCTGGTCAAAGGGTCGTGGTGGGCGCCGGGCTGCAGGGAGGTAGGGGGAGAATGGTTAGTCCACTCTGAACATTGTTGGCACTATGGCACTTGGCGGGAACACCTGATTCTTCTTAACTTCTCCTTATTTTTTTATTGAGGTGAAACACAGTAACAATACATAATATAAAACATAATATAACGTATGTATTAAAAGATAATCTGAAATTAACCACATTGGAGTGAACATCGTACTGGCCTTCGGTACATCCACCATGTTGTGCAACCCTAAGTTCTGCCTAGTTCCAAACATCACCCCACAAGGCTCATACCCATCAAGCCGACACTTGACGTTCCCCCTCCTTGGAGCTAATACTTCCAGGGAGGGCCTTCTGTCGCCACCCCACCCTCCCAAATCCCACGCAGGCCTCCCTAGTGCCTTTTCCAAGCCTAGTGGTGAACCCTCCTCTGTGTGTCTGTGTAGACACAATCTCTGCATCTCTGGGCACCAGGGGGAAGCTGGCTCGGGCGATCAGAGACCCCAAGACCCTGCACACCATGCTGTCACGGGCACCTCTGCCCCAAGGATGGCATCTCTGATAGAGGTACGTCAGGCCTGTGGAGCGGAGTTTGTAGGGGTTTAGTGAGCGGCGTTAACAGCATGTCTGGGGACGGCTCTGGAACCAACTCCAGGATGGGAGCATGTCTTTTGACCATGAACTCATTTCCAGCTGGCTACAAGCCCCTGGCTCCAAATCAGTGCTTGAAGCAATCACTGGCAGCTTCTCGAAGGACAGGACATGTCTCATCTCTCCTGATGCCCCCACAAGGCCAGGAGGAGGTAGCAGGAACTCAGTCAAGATTGGTGGAAATACCCATCAGGAGGGAAGGGTGCTGGGCACTTATATGCCAGTTAGCAGGGTGTTAAGAGTCTATACTGGGAGGCACCAGGCCTGGCCTGAATTCGCATCTCTGCCCCCATGCCCTGGTCTTTCGGTATCTGTGAGCCTCAGTGTCCTCATTTGCAAAACAAGTTGAAAATAATACTTCTCTCTAGGGCCACGGTGGGTGTTATGAAAGCTGTAATCGATGTGGAGTGCTTAATACAGTTTCTCCGATGTTGGAGGTCTCCGCACATCGTGGGAAAGGATGACTTTAGCTATAGGACTGAGAAAGAGGGCTAGAAGGTACACGACATTGCTGGACATGTAAGGAAGGGTCTCAGCAGGAGAAGCAAAACTGCAGGATGAGCTGGAAGATCCGGGGTGGTCTCGGGCCAGCTAATAAGAAGTGATCCCGCTTCTGCTTCCCGCTGCCCACGTACCAGTGATGATAACCTGAAGGACCCCATCAAGCAGCTGTAGGCCAATGGACAGGAATGATGGGGTCTGTTCAAACAGCCAGCCAGCCCTTGCTCCCATGTGCTCTTGCACAACCAGCAAAGATATAAACAATAAATAGTAACCTTTCTCAGTTTACCTCCAATAGGAATCAGATGTCCGATGGAGGCCTTGTCCCTTGGCATTCCAGAGGAAGCTCCCAGGCTGGGATGTGAGAACAGAGGCTGTGTTAAGCAAAGAGAGGCACATTCCCAAATACCAGGGGGAGCTTGTATTACGATGTGGACTTATCTGCACTGCTCCACGTATCTGCATTCCCATGGGACGCAGCGCGCAGCTCTTCTCCTCCACGTACGCCCTTGAACTCTTCCGACGTCAGCCGAATGAGCTGTTGATGTGAACCGAACCTTCTGCTTCACCCCCAGAAGATTGTTTTCCAAAGCCATGGTGTTTCTGACAACTTGCCATAGTGGGGAAAGTAAAATATTTTACTTTGGGGGTGCCTGGGTGGCTCAGTCAGTTGAGTGTCCGACTCTTGATTTTGGCTCAGGTCATGATTTCAGAGTCATGAGATCTAGCCGGGTCTCGGGCTCCACGCTCAGTAGGGAGTCTGCTTGAGAGTCTCTCTCTCTCCCTCCCTCTGCCCCTCCCCGTGCTTGCTCATGTGCTCTCTCGAGGACTCTCTCTCTCTCTCAAATAAATAAATCTTAATTTTTTTTTTTTAATTTTGGAGCTATGATGGACTTAGTTAAGAAAGGTCAAAGTTCTTTGTCCTCTGTGTTAAAGAATTACTTTTATCCTGATAGAACCCTGACTGATGACTTAGGGAGGACCAGTTTATTTTA
This sequence comes from Ursus maritimus, assembly GCF_017311325.1. Classification (NCBI taxonomy): domain Eukaryota; kingdom Metazoa; phylum Chordata; class Mammalia; order Carnivora; family Ursidae; genus Ursus; species Ursus maritimus. Next base: position 14,914,314 of record NW_024423897.1, read on the forward strand.
CCAAGTCAATTGAAGACAGAAAAAAAAAAAAAAAGGAGACCCAATAGCCCATGAATCTGTATCTTGTGTAAATTTATTTTGCAACGGGACATTTTTTCATTCTAGAATATCAACCAATTTTGTGGTCCATAATCGAACTGGAATAAACTGGAGTGATGCTCTGAGAGGTACCAAGAACGTTTCTTGACCGATACAGAGTATTTCGAGTTGTTTACTGTGGTGAACTCTCTCCGTCATCTCTCTTGTGGGATCCTCAGGTCATTCAACATTGTTCACTAATCCTGTGATGTCAGGACACTCCTTTGGAGAAGCTCCAGGAAGGGGAAGTGACTGTTGACGTCTGGGTCTCATGCAAGCCTGTGTGTACATCTACTCTTGCCTGTGAATTATTTGATATTTTTTCTTTACTACCTAGTGTAACAGAGGTCAGCAGTTTCCCTAAATATCTGAGGACCCTGAGGGATACTGTGTTATTTTTGAAGGTAGGGGGGAAAAATGGCCCCTGAATCTAAGCTGCTTTGTGGAAAAAAGAAAAAAGAAAACCAAACAACTAAACAGAATTACTTAAGTGAAATTTACTGTCGTTTCTGAAGGACTTCAAACCACTTCTGAGATTTACAGAATTATTTTCTAACGTCCTTTACATTTACATTTCAAAGTTTCGCCCCTGCTCATTTCATGATACCATTTTATGTAAGTTCCTTCACATTTATCCTCTCCTCTGCTCCGACAGATTAATGTCCCTTTGAGGTGGTGAAGATCGTTATTTTTTTAACTAGAAAGCTATTTTCACATCCATTTTCTCATTTGCTCCATCCAACAAATCTATGACGTAAGTCAGCAACCCCTGTGCTGTAACCCCCATTTGACAGATGAGAGCACTAAGTCAGAGAGAGACCAAGTGACCAGCACCTGGAAACAAAGTGGTGGACAGAGGCCTAAAAATTAAATCTCGGGACTCAGACAACTAATAGAAAAAAAAAAAAAAAACAGGAAGACCAAGATTTTTTGAATTACCCATTTGGGAAAAACCTGGAAATGAATGTGCAAAATGAAATGAATTGTGTAAAAGGGCTGTGCTGGTGGGTAAGTGCTTATTGTTTAAGACATTTTCTTTAATGCTTTTATAATGGTGGTTTCAATATGAATAAAAAATGGAAAAGGGAAATAGAAAACTTTCTGAGTTTGAGTGGAAAATGATCTTGTATTATATGCGGCTGTGGACTAACTTCAGCTTCAGTGTTTCCGGAGTTCGAGATCCAGCCCCTGGTTAATTGCTTACATATAAATTTAATTTAGAAAAAAATATCAATAATATTTATTGATCACATACTGTGTCCCAGGCACTCGACCAGGTGCTTTGTATGGATGATTTTATTGTTTTCTCCACAACAACCTGATGATTTAGACAGGATTCTTTATTCTGCAGAAGAGAACCCCGAGGCTCAGAGAGGTGAAGTAACTTGCTCAGAACCACGTGGCTAGGAAGCCACAGAACTGGGACTGCATCCCAGCCAGCTTGATATCAGTGCTTGTGTTCATTATCACTGTATTACATTGCCTCCGAGCTGTTCTATTTGTCATTGTTGGGAAAGTTGGAAGACATAGAGCTTGCAATATTTCCTTGGGATATACATTGGTCCCTTCCTCCTTACGTTCACCTATGTGATTCCTTCACATCTCTTTAGTTTTATTCATGCTCAGGATGAAGAAGAAGTGTCATCTCTAATGCCACCTCCTATCGATTAGCAGTGTCTGTCTGGGTTATCGACAAGGATTCTAAGGTTATGAGAAAAATTGCCATGACTGATTTGCAATGTCTGCCATGGGCATGGGAGGGAGAACGGTGGGCCAAGAGCAAGCTATTTGCCTGCCAGCCTTTGAAGGTGGGTGGAAGGAAGCATTTGGTGGAAAGCCTGGGACCACTTCTTTCGTTCCATAAGCCATTCAAGGGAAATGGAAGTGATTTTGACTCCAAACCACTTAAGGAGGGAGAAAGCCTGAGTCCCGGGTGAGTGGCAGGAGCCTCGTCTGTAACAGGACTTCTACTGTTCCCACCTCTCACTAGCAACAGGATCTTCCTCCTTTTCCTACTGGGTTCATTTATTTATTTAACCAACAGAGGCTCTCATGTGCTGAACATTGTTCTACATACCAAGGAAAGAGCGGAGAATAAGATGGACACAGTCTCTGCCCCTCTGGGGTTATTCTAGTGGGAAGAGAGGCAGTAAACTGGTAAAGAAGGAAACATTTCCTATAGTATTGCAGTGATAAGTGCTGTGAAAAAGTGAAGCGAATACAAAGAGCCAGTGTAATGAGACTGGAAGCGGGGTGGGGGGGGCGAGGGGAAGGGTCTAGCAGTCAACTCCATGATGGCGCTGCTCCATTTGTACCTTCAAGCTCTCGGCTGCAGTAAATTGGAGGTAAACATGCACAGCTTAGTACAGGAGATGCCTTGGTTCCCAAATCCTCTCGCTTCTGCTGGGTGGTCTCTGAATGGCTTGCTGCAGTCATACTCCCCGTGCTGCCCTGCGAATTTCATTTTCTTTATGGTCTTTTCTTTCTTTCTTTCTTTCTTTCTTTCTTTCTTTCTTTCTTTCTTTCTTTCTTTCTTTCCATTTTCCAAATTTCTACAATGTTCTAAAATTTTCATTATTATTATTATTGTTGTCTTTGCCGGTGCTCCCTACCCGCCCCCTCAACACACATGGTATGTTTCCCACTTCTTTGCTTCATGAATATGACTTATTCTTCAAGATCCAAGTTGAGTTACCCCCATCGACCCAAGCAGAGTTAGGTATCTCTTTCTGAGGTCACGATGACCCTCTGAGCAGCTTTTTAGGCATCCCAGTGACAACCTCTGGAACTACCAGCCCTCTGACTCCCAAGCCTCATTTAGTCAATTTCAGCCTCACCCACCCCAGCAGTGGTGTTGTGGGGCCATGTCCAAGGCTCCCTCGCAGCCCCAGTGCCTAATCCAAAGCTTGGTACATGGTAGAACTCAACAGCTATGGTATAGAGGAGAGAAGGGCTGTATCGCTGGGTGTGGGTCTGACAACACTCTCTGCCAGACCGTCCACAGATTGTTCAAGCTCTCTGAGCTACAGCTTTCTCATCCACGAGGTCCAGATAAAAACACCCAGTTCAAAGGGTGATCACGAGGATTAAATGAGATGATGTCAGTGAAGACTTTTGTGCAATAGCTAACACAAAGTTAGTCCTCAATAAATGATAGTAATCAATAGTAAGTCCAAAATGGAGTAGTTAATAGTTGTAAGGGCAGTGGTATAATTGACAGATAATGAAATATGGGTGAATGGACGGATGGGTGGATGCTTCTGCTTTTGTGCTTATACTTGACTTGGAACGACTGCCCTGTTGGGAAATCTGCCCTCGCATTCTCCTTGGCTACAGACCGCCTAGAGCCCCTTCCATCCCTAGCCTTTACCTTCCGTACCTTGCGGAGGCTTTCGAGCCTATCTTATTCTCTTTCTTTCTTTTTTTTTTTTCAAGCCTATCTTCTTAATTCACTGCTGCCATGAGCTCGGGGTGACATGCAGAGATTTATCAAATATGAGACTGACATCTGCATTATACACAGTCGTGCTATTTTTGCTCTTCCCATTCATTTTCTCTCATCCACATATCAATAACTAGTCATTTATGTGGCATTTAATGCTCCATAAATGTTATGAGCCTTTCCACAGCACTAACTGGGAGGGATACAGTGAAAAGAGTTTATTTGATATTTTAAATCTAATTTCTCCACGTTATCCTTGTGTTTCCCCCTGGTGGTTTGCATATTCAGATCCAGCACCCGGGGCTTTGCCAAGCAAATTGTTATTGATGTGTGGAGTTAAAAAGGCAGGAACAAGAGGTTTCTTACTGTGCTAACTGGTAACTCCACATGCCTTAGAATAAATCATGCCTGGAGCTGCCGAGCCATCCTGGCTTTCTGCTTGCTGATCTGTGACAGAAACCTGGGCCTCTCCCTCTGCGTGCCTGGTTCCCAGCCCACTGGCTGCAGAGCCTTCCTGGCTTCTGCTCATGGGCAGAGGGATGAGTGGCTGCAAATGGCCTCTGCTTCTGATATCTCCAACAGTCCCCTTCCTGGCTGGGAGGCTGAGCTGTGGCAAGGGCTTATGTGGGTTCTAGGGCTGGTCACCAGCCCCCTGAACACTAAGACACAGGCCAAGAAACACAGGCAGAAGCCAAGCCTGTCCTCACAGTCTTTGGTATCCTGCCTGTTTCCAGAGCAGAAGGTTAAAGCAGGAAAGAAGTCAAGCACTAGGAAGCTTATAGAAGTTGGTGGAGAGACATACCCATGTACACATACAAATTAAGATGCCTTAAAATCATGTTTTTGAAAGTATTTGACAAGGGAGAATGTGCATGATATAGTGTTAAGTGAAAAAAAAAGGTAAGAAACATATATACAAGCTTCTCTGTGTATACGGGCATATGAAAATGATTAGAAAAAAGACTAGAAGAAAACAAAAATAATAATTCTCTCAAATTGGTTGTATCACATGCAAATTTTATGATATCTTGATTGAAGATATCTTCTCCTTCTAAGATAGCTTCATGATGTCTTTTTGTATTCTTCAAATTTTTACAGCGTTCTTATATATTTTTTAAATTATTATTGCTTAAGGCAAAGTAATAAGACAAGAGAGAGAATGAGAGATGACGGAAGGCAGAAGATTTTAGGCACGTTGCAAAGGATAGGAATCCAACTCAAATTGGCCTAAGTAAAATAAAGGAAATATGCCGGGTCACTGCTGAGAATCCAGGAGTCTTGGGTTTGGACATGGCTGGATCTCCAAGGACTCCACGGTGTCCTGGGGGCTGGTGTCTCCTTCTGCTTTCTCCTCTTCTGGTCAATACTGCCAGAGGCAGCAGAGTAAAATGGTTGAGAGCATGGGCTCAGGAGCCAGGCTGCCTGGCTTCAAGTCAGGCCTCCCCACTTACTAGCTTTTTTAACTTTCAGTTACTTAATCTTTCAGTGTCAGTTTCCTTGTCTGTGAAGTAAAGATAATCATAGCAATAATAATTGCAATCATGATAATAACAATCATTTAAGTATAAGATCTATAAAGGTTAAATGAGTTAATACATGTAAAGTACTTAGAACAGCTGGTGGCATATGGGTAGCCCTCAATAAATATTGTCCTTCACCACCGCCATCACTGCCAGCATTATCACCTCCACCATCATCCCTTGTCTTGACTGACTACATTTTGCAGATAAGATCTCATCAGTGGCATAATGGCTACCAGCAACCACATAGCAACATCCTCCCTGCTTTGCATCCTCAAAGGAAAGAGGATTTCTCTTTTTCTGTGTTCATTATCAATCCCAGAGACTCTAATTGGCCTGGCCTGGTTCCATGCCCAGATGTGAGCCAGTCACTGTGGCCCAGGAAGTGGGGGCACATGGGTTGACCAGTCTGGGTCACAGATAGTTCCTATGGTGAGACGTGATTGACAGTCTCATCAGGATGTCAGAAAAGGAAAGAGGAGTTTTCCTGGGGGTGGGGGTGAGGGGTGGGGGAAGAGATTGGGAAGAGGCAATCAAAAGTTACGGCTACCAAAGAAGGCTTTTGTCAAAATGAGACTTTAAACCTGTTGTTGTCACAGAAACCAGTGACTGAATCCTTGGAACCTGGTCTCAACTTGGTTCCATAGGTCCATAACTTGCAGCAGAGAAGTGGACTCTATCCCAAAATGGATTATGAAATGCAGGCTGGGTAGAGTGGACAGATATGTGAAATAGTATCCACCCCACACTGTGCCCAGAGGAAGATGGGCACATGGCATCTAGAGCCCTGGAAAGGATAGAAGCTCTTGTTTATCAGAGTGAAGGTGTTACAGGTTGGAGTGAGGGACACCAGTTAGTAAGCCTCTGCTACCAGCCAGGCAAAGGATTTCCGTGATCTGAGCCAAAGGAAGTGGGAAGATATGAGAAGATAGGGGGTAAACTCAATAGGACTTAAGAGTGGGCAATGAGTGATAGAGGAGTCAAGATGGTGCCCATCATTTCCTCTAAGGTCAACTGGGTGAATGGGCATCAAATAATGAGATGGAAAGACATGAAGAAGAACATACTGGAAACAGTGGGAGTTGGAGGAGAGCTGAAGTCACCAAGGCCATTCACCGTCGTGTGGTATCTCATGTCCTTTTCCCAGGTGACCCCAGTGGCAGCTCCGCTCAAAAAATGTTAAATGAATCCTGGCAATTTCTTTGTGGAAGACTGAAAACAACTGTTTTGTAAGCAAAACACGCTTGCTCTGGCATTTAGACCACCGAGCAATTTTAAAGGACATTTGCATGCTGGTGAGTCAGTAACAAAGACCCCGGGCCTCATAATGCATTTGCAACATTTCCAAACTCAGGAGAAAACCTGCACAGTGTTTTAGTGATCAGCATGACCGGCTCAAACAACCAATTTGTCATGGAGTAATCTGGGTAAATTACCGCAGCCAGAATATTTTCTATCATCTGCTTGGCTTAGTGGAGAGCATTTTCTTCTATTATTTAATCCCTTGGGCCTCAGGGAATTGTTTTACAGTGATCTAATACAGCAGAAGCCAGGTTTATTTACAAGACTCATTAGAAGTGATACCGCCTTGCTCTCTCCTGACTTGGGGGCTAAAATAATAGGTGAAGGAAGCAAAGTCTGGAGATGCTTGAAAAGATCAGAGGACAAGGGAGTCCACATACGGCACTGAAATAATTCCATTCCCACGGCCTTTGAAGATGTGTGTGCTAATTTTGAAGATGGGCGTGAAAAAAGAAAGCTCCCAAACTATAGTCTAAGTTAGCAGGGCTTATCTCTATAGGCTTGGGAATCTTATAAAACTTAGGGAACACCTCTAGAAGAATCCACACGCATTGTGCATGGGCACCTATGTCATATACAGCATGGCAAGGACTCCTGGCTTGCCTGAAGTCCACCTGTGGGCTCTAGGTTAAGGGTACCTCCTGGGAATTTTCATGGCCTCTCATCTGCATTGTTCTCTATTTTAATTTTGGGGAATGAACAACGTGGTCCTACTTGGCGTGTGCATAATATATGCTTCCCGATCGTCTAAAGATTGGTGTGTAGCCGCCTAAATCACCAGGAGACAACTGAGAACCCAGGAAGAAGCAAGATGTGAGGTGGCAGGAAGACCACGCACTAAATCTGAAGCATTTTACTCAAAGAGAGTCACACCGGTGCCCTCCAGGAACCCATTAACTCTTGTTTTTCACAAAATTCTGAGAAGCTCAGCTATCTGTTTTCCTAGCATCCAACAAATGGAAGCTGGGCTCCTACAGACTGGCGCAATGATCAACCTCAATAACTCAGCTTACGGAGAGTCTGACAGCAAAGCAAGAGAGAGGACAACTCCCCAATGCGTTTCTCAAGGGTTTGATTTAAGGCAAGCTTGGAGCTAAGCCCTATAGATAAAGGTGAATAATTTCAGTTCGATTTAGGAACTGGGGACTGGTGAGAAGGAAACAAAGAATCACGATGCACTATGGTAAATGGTTCAGTCAAGATACGTGGAAGTTGCTAGTTTGAGAACAAGGGGAAAGTATCCTGCTCTGCCTTTGGAGCTAAGGAAGACTTCAGAGTGAAGGGAGCATCTGAGTTGAATCCTCACTCAGTTTGAGTAAGTTTACCAGGTATTGATAGGAATAAATGAATTTCAGACCAAGACACGGAGGTGTGTATGGACAGGTGTTTATGGGCGGGTGTGAACAGGTAAGTGCACATGGGCGAGTGTGTGAGGACAGGTGTGGCTAGACAGGTGTAGAGGGGCGGACATGGCTGAGGCAGATGCGAAGGGGCAGGTGTGAATAGGCAGGTGTGAATGGGATGGAGTAGATGGCTTAGTGTGGATGGGCAGGAATGAATCGGTAACAGGAGTGGCATAAATCTTGCTCACGAAGGAGATCAGGGTCACTCTCTAGCAGCCACTGAATGCCATGACTCGGGGTTTGGACTTTTCCCAATAGGCAATGAGGAGCCGGACAGAGGGTTTTCTCACAAGGTAGGAGCTTGAAGGAATCAGATTCGGTGTATGAAAGAGAAGTCCGGCAGCAGTTTGGAGGGTGGACTACAGCTGGCATGGACCTGACTGGCACACAGAGCAATTAGGAAACTGTTACTTGATGAGGAATCTAATAGCTTGATTGAAAGTTGGCAAAGACACGTGGAGGACGTGCGTGTGTGCACATGGCTGGGCACGCGGATGGGTGTGCATATGCGAAAGAGCGAAAGAGAGGGAAAGAGGGAGTGTTGTATACACGTGTATTCGTTGAAGTATTTTTATGAACTAAGATCTTGAGGCCTCAGTGAGGTGTTGAGGAAGAGGAAGGAAGCAGGAACGTGGTAACTCAATGATTCTGTTGTATGTGTAAACAATTTTTATATCTCACCCCAACCTCACAAATGCAGATCCTTGTCAGTTCAGAAGATACGGTTATTTGGGTGGGGCGATCTCACTCTTGCCTTTAAAATAGCCAGGAAAAGTGTAGTTACCAGATGGTAAAGCACGGGCTTCCCATATCAGAATCTCCTTAAAGTTTCATTAAAAATAAGATTCCTAGGACCTTGGCCCAGACCTACCAAATCACTCTGGGTGGGAACCCAGGGAATCCGTAGTTTTAACCAGCTGGTCAGACGACTCTGCTGGGACGCTGTGATGGGGAACCGCCACTTGAAACAGCTCAACTACCAGTCAACTTGAAGAAGGTTGTATAAATGCTCAGAAAAGGAGACCATGCAAACAACGCATATGTTACTTAGCTTTTCTTTATATAAAGGGACGTAAGGCTCTTCATTTGCTACCCTTTTGCAGGGGATCATCTGAGAATAGCTGCATATGCTTCAGAATAATTCATGGCATTTCTTTAAGCATATTGCTTAATTAAGGCTCTTCAGTAATTTACCCTCAGTCTAGTGCTTTGATAAATATCAATGAGCAACAGGCCAAACTGAAGCTAATCAGCCGGCATGCACTCATCAGCTGTGGGTCCCCTTTCCTTTTCTCTTCACCTCCCACCCTAGGTGAGCTCATCGGGTCCCGTTGCTTAAATACCATCTCTGTGCCGATGACTCACAAATTTTTATCTTCAGCCGGGGCCTCTCATCTGCACTTCATCTATCCAGCAATCTCCCCGTCATCTCTACTTGGAGTCACACAAATACCAGTTTTAAGGAGGATAAAAGTACTGAATTCTTAAATCATTCCCCCCAGGCTCCTCTCCCAACCTCAGTCTTCTCAACCCCAGCAAATGGTATCACCGTTCCCCTAGTCCCTCCCGCCAAAATGCTGGGTGGGGTCCTTCTTGACCTCTCTCTCTTCTTCCTCCTCTACCACTTCATTAATTTCAAAACCCCGTCAATTTGTATTTCAGATCTGCCCATGACTGTCCACCTCCACGGATGGGACCTTGGTCCAAGCGGCCTCTCGATCGACCACGTCTTGCTGTATCGAACAAGAGCAGGGATGGTTTCTTCTTCAAGCCCCTCTGACCAGCGAGGCCAGGGGGCTCGTTAAAAATTACAGCACACCCCCACCCCCGCTTGAAACCCTCCAGGGGCTTCCCAGGACACTTAGATTCATAATCACATCCCTTTCCAGGGTCGAAATGGTGAGAGTCAGAATAAAATGGCCTTTGCTCCTTTTGTAAGTCGTCCAGGCCCTGTGTCTCCATCACCACTGTCCAGTCAAACAGACCGACCTCCAGGTCCTTGGACACACCTAACTCCTCCCTACTGCGGGGCCACCACTCCTGGTCCTCCCCCTGCGTGGAACTCCTCACACGGCTAACTACTTCTCCAGGTCTGAGCTAAAGCTCCCCTTCTTGAGAGGCCTCCGCTGGCCGTCAAAGCCAGAGCCGGCACACATTTTCCTTCAGGAGCCAGACGATAAATAATTTAGGCTGTGCGGGACAGGAGGTCTCTGTCACAACTACTCAACTCTGCTTTTGAAGCAGAAGGATCCACGGACAAAATGTAAATGAACAGGTGTGGCCGTGTTCCAGTAAAATCTATTCACAACGACAGGCAACAGGCAAATCTGACCCCTCGGCTGTGGTTTGGTGATCCCTGGCCTCATCCAAAGTAAGACTCTCTGTTATTCTTTCTCAGAGCTTCTCCTAATTCTGAAATATGTCCCCACTGCCTGTCTGTCCCGCTAGTCTGTTAGCTCCAGGAGGGCAGGGAATGAGGATTCTTCTGTATTTGCCATAAAAGGTGCAGTGCCTGGGAGAAGGCTTGCCTCAGTGAGGCTCTGGAAACATCAATTGGATCAAGGAAGGAAGAAGGGAGAGATGAGGAAGGAAGGGAGCATTTCTCTTTGAAGCCCAGGTATGTTTTTGTAAAAAGGCAGCAGCCGTGACCAGCCCATATTTTTTAAGTCCTGCTGTTTGTCGGTAGAGTTCAGGGTGAATCACTTCTTCATGTATTGCTCTGTTCATTCCTTCATTCCTTCAGTGATGCGGTGTTTCTGAAAGTCTGGGCAGGCAGGCTGAGGGCTCTTCCCAGATCTCTACCGCCAGAGGCCTTCTTGCTGGCTTTTCTGCTGGGAGGCCAGTGGAAGATTGGAGCTTTGTGAAGTGACATTGAGAGGCGCGAGCAATTAGCGAAGAAGGCCAGCAGAGGCGCCTCTCGGGCTGCGGGAGCGCTGCCCTCTCCTTCCTGACTCATTCCGGGGAAACAGCCCTCAACATAATTCTGCATCATTTCTCCATGGTGACAGATGAAAAGAGGATAATTGGGTACCCCCAAAGTTTAGCACCAACATTCCTTTGAAAAGAGCTGCCTCCTCGCAGATGCACACCCGTTCCTTCCTCCCCCCAGGCCCCTCTCACTTCCCCACCTCCTCCAGGCTGGCGGGAGCACCAGCGAGCAGGCTGGGTGCTGGGCAGTCATTAAAGACAGTCAACTAAAGAGCCCTTCACCAGGCAGGATTGTGTCTAATAGACAGTAAGAGTATTCCTGCCGGCTCTGTTAAGTTTCATCAAAACTGTGCCTAATTAAAATCTTCAATTTAATTATGCTCTTCTGCATTACAAATTTTGATCAAATGGGTTTAATTTGGTGCAAGGAGAGACGCTCCTTTCGCACGCACAGTAAACCCATCCTGAGGCTAGGCTCTGTGTCCGGAAGCCTCTCAGGATCCTCTTGTATAATCCGAATTGCCCCCACGCTCCTCCCCAGGTTGGGTGAATCGCCAGAGGCTCCGAGAATTGGCAGTTGTTGCTCTGCCCACATCTGCAAGAACTGTCCTAAAGCCACACTGAAGCTGAGGCTGCCTTCCCCCACCTCCTCCCCGCTCCCAGCCTCCCTTTCCGTCTCTGCTTTTGAAACACCCCCATCCTGGGGAAGATCGCACCCAATCTGTCAGTGAAATATGCCGTGGGACTGAAGCTCCGGCAATCTGCTTCCAGTCTGGAGAGAAATCTCAGCCTGTTAGTGGTCCTGCTGGGAACCTTCGAGAGTCCTTGGTTCACAGAGTCCCAACGCAAACAGTGCCTTGAGGGCCCAGCCCAAGGCATTCTCTCTGTCCTTCTGTTCACAGTCAATGGCGCTGCCAAGACGCAGGTTCCCAACACTTCGTTCTCCCTTCTGAGATCCCTCACTCCATCCAGTAAGCCCCCAAAACCTGCTGTTAGCTAGGCAATCCCCTTGACTATATACCTTTCCAGCAACCAGACCTTTCCAGATGATCTCACCCTCATCAAAACTTCCCTGCCTGGGGTCCCACTCCTCCCACGCTTGTCCTGTTAATTGGCTATAGCCAATCTCATGATCTGATCCTTAACAAAAAAAAAAAAAAAAGAGAAAGAGAGAGAGAAGGAAGAAAACACTTAGCTCCTTGCTGAATGCCTTGCTTTTCCAGCTGAAGTGTGAGTTCCCTTTTCTGCGGTGTGCCTGGGATAATTTGTCCTATGTGAAGCCATAGGCTAAATGCTGCCTGTCACCCAGCAGAGTCCGTTTTACTCAAAAATAATTTAAAATCCTATTTGTGTATAGTGGAGTGGATTGGAAAATTCACGTGATGTTTTAAGACAGGACAGGAAAATTCAAAGGTAAGCCCCTGGGGCTATAGCCCCAGACCTCTTGGGTCTCAGCCAGTTTTCTCCAACTTGGACAAAGAAATCCAAGTAGGCCTGGTGATGTGTTACTCACCCTGGTAAATGTGTACCCCTTCCTTTAACTTCTGGCACCGAAGATTTCTACTTAGAGCGTGGCCATTCCCTCTGGAAAGGACGCCTGCCTCTCCTTCTGCCCTGTCCTCTCTCTTCGACTCCATTCTCAAATTGCCAGTTGCTGATTGGACATTTTCACTTGTGTGGCCTACCGTGGCCTTGAAATTAACTGGTCTACAACTGCAAACCTACAGTGTCTCACCATTACCATCAAACTTGCTCTCCCCATCACCCTCCAGCCTCTCCTAATGGACTCCAGTTTCCCCAGGCACGGGGTTTAAAAGCACAGGGGACACCCTCAACATCGTCCATCAATTAAATAAGCAAACAAATAAATAAGAGGTGCTTTTAGTGTTGTTATTTCAAAATCTCACATAAGCCTTTATTTGTTTTTTAACAGGTAACTGATTGACTAGATCTAAGCCTTTTTTTTTTTTTTTTGGTTAACAAATATGCTTTTGGTTACTGATTCTATTTGAGCTCACACTCCATCATTACAGTTTAGGACTAGATGTTTCAACCCCATGTAATCATCATCTATCCCTTAAGCAAGACCATTGCTAAGTGCTGCCAGCACATAGTGTGGACTTAGTAAATGTTAGGTATTTGTAGAAACAATAATAAATAAAAATATATCAGAACATGTCTGTGGACGATATACAGTTGATGGCCAGGTGAGTAAGGACAGAAGGCGGCAAGAGGTCAGGAGACAGCATCCTCTGTGAGGGTGAGACAAAGAGTCCAGGGAGATTTAGGGAGGTGCCCGGGAGACGCTGAGGAGGCTTGTGAGACGGGTGAACCAGCTTGCCCAGAGCTCCTGAGTTAGGCTTCTTTGGCCAGATGCCGCTGACTTGAGGGCAGAATCCAGCGGGTGAAAGGGAGTCAGGAGCTAGCGCGATGGCTGGTGTGGCAGGAGGCTAGACGTCCTCACGTGAAAAGTACAAAAGGCGTCGTGGAGGAGGCAGTCACGTATTTATGGGTGAATTCACTATAATTATAATAATATCATCATGGCTAAAACACTTATGGAGAGCTTGCTCTGTGCTGAGCAGCATGCTAAATGCTGTACGGGCAGTCCCTATTTAACCCCTGCCATCATCCTGAAAGGGACCTTTTATTGTTCCGATGTGACGGATGGAGAGCTGAAGCTCCGAAAGTTAGGGTCAGCCATGCACGTTTGCACAGTGAGGGTGTGGCTGAGTCATGGTCTAAACCCAGAGGCGAGTGTTGTAGGCTCCCATCTTTCTTCCTCCTCCTTTCATGTCTGCATTATTGTTAACATTCTCTCTCTCTCTCTTTTTCCCTCTGGGAATGTTCCAAACCCACACTCAGTTTAATTCTTTGAAAATAGAGGCAGGGTCTCAGGGTTCTTGGCATTCTCCTCAAGGCCTCCCTTAATGCCTTCTGTGTAGTAAATAATAAATCTGATGGGTTTATTGATAGAAATATTTGTTGATGGATCAATGTTGAGAAAATCAGGCACAGGAGCAGAGAAGGGAGAACTTTCTGGAAAGGGCTGTTTAGTGCTTATTTGGTGAAGCCAGTATAATGTCAACAGGCTGTATGCCAACAGTCTCCTGGTCCATACCACTGTGCTGGTTCTGCTGCCTGGAACTCTCTTTTCTTGCCTTCTTTCTTCTCCTGTTTTATTCTCTCCTATCTTACAGGCCTCAGCATAGATACCTCTTCCTACAGGAAGCCTTCCCTAATTGCCCTCAAATTCGGGTTAGAGGTTCCCACAGAGGCCCCTCGCATCATAGCACTTATCCAGTGTATTGTAATTGTCTGTTCACTCTTCAGCCTTCCAAAGTGGCTCATAAACTTGTTGAGAACAAGGTTGCCCCCAGCACCCAGCACATGGTATATATTTTTAAAATATATATGTATATGTATTTGTTATATATATATGTATGTTTATATATACACTGATCTTATATACATGTTGAATGCAATATACATTTGTTAAATACATAATTGTTGAAACAGATGCAATGAGATCTCTCCTACCTCACCCCAAAACAATGTCAATACTCCCCACATCTTCAATGAGCAGGGGAGAGCAGTAAACACAAATTCTCCTGCCTCTCACTCTTGCCTAAACCAGGCCTGGTATTTTCCCAGGATGCACTAAAGGAGAAAGAGTTACTGACCTCACCTATGAGTTAGCCCCAGTGAGCCAGGCTTTGTGACTTCGGGAAGTTCCATATCCTCTCCAAATATAGGTGAGAAAGTGGTGAACCACTTGACCTCCCCCGTGGGATTGCTGTAAAGCTCCATCAAGATAGAAAACAACACAAACCTGGCGCATACATTTGCCCAGTGAGTGTCGGAAGCTGTCATATCAGCATCATCTGGTGTTGGGTGTGCTCGTTTCCATTTCTGCTCATCTAGAGGAGTTTTGCCAAAACACTTTAATGTCATTGGTATATTATTATGCTCTTAATATATACAAGTAATATTGCAAGTGATACCTCCAATTAATTAAGTGTACAGTGATGCTGAGGTCTTGGAAGCAAAGTCAGACTGATTGGCAAACCCCAGCCTGTCCAACAGGCCAGGAGTGTGGCCCAAAGCAATCAGGCTTTGCTGGGACCAGGGGATCCGTCAAAAGCCTCAGGTCTCTGGCTCAGCAACAGTCTCACTGCCTAGCACCTTTCCAATTCAGTCCGCATGGTCGAAAATGAAAGCAAGCTAACAAAACCCCCAAAATGTAATTAAGTGCTGACGAAATGTTCTCGAATTTCATGCAGCCGTAAAGCTGTTTATGCCAGGAGGATGGTAAGTGTCCCTCTAGTTTTTAAGCCTCGAGTAGCAGCATGAAGAGACAGTGCAGGTTGGATATTCAAGAGCAAGGTTTGGCATTGTGTTCAAATAAACTAACAAAGCAAATCGGACATAGTTAATGATAAATCCTAGTACTGTGCTGCAGGGTAATGAGACAAAATGAGAAGTTCACGTAATGGCTGTAATTATTTATTCATATTACTTTCCTATTGTCAAAGCAAACTTTTATGGATTTTCTTTATTTTTCTAGTTCTGCATTTATAAAAAGCCTCCGTGTTGACTACTTTCTCTGGTACTACTTAAGGCATGGACTCCTCATTGCACAAAGGCATAGTTAGAGATAAGCACACATATAGGTCAGGAGACAGGGGCGTGGGGCTGGAGTTCCTGTGGGCTGAGCTCCTCTCTTACTGCTCCTTCTCCTGCTCAAGGCTTTAGCCCCTGGGACTGCCTGTTTCCTGGCCTGTGACGTCCAAGCCCTCCCTGCACTGCTCTCTCTCCCTTGAGGTGAGAGGTTCTGGGTAAGAAGGTATAGAGTCCCTTTGCCATGGAAGGATCTTTAACCTCCTTTGGTGATATTGGCTGCTATCCCCAATACATCCACAACTGTATAATGGCTTAAAAAAATAAAAATGTATTTTTACCCACCCAACAGCCCAGGACAGGTGTCCCTGGTTGACATGACACTTTCCTCCATGCAACAATTTGAAGAGCCAGGGCTCCTTCTATCTTGTGGCTCCACTGTTCCCTAGAGTCTTGTCTTCATTGTCCGCATTCAGCTGGCAAAAGGAGAGAGCACAGACGAGATCTCTGTACTTCTTAAAAACCTTGACCTTGAAGCTTACATCCATCACTGTCATCAGAGCTTGGCCGCCTGGTCACACACCCAACTTCAAGGGAGGCTCAGAATGAGGTCAAGCTCTGCGCTCAGGCAGAAGAAACGGGTTTTGATGTACAGCTTGAAACCTCTGCCCTTCCCGAAGTCCGAGTGGAAGTGAGCAGGCAGAGTCAGCAAACCAAACATAGAACAGGAGATGGGAAGGGACAGTTAGACGAGATGGCAGCGAAAACAAAACAAAACAAGAAGTGATAAAGTTCATAACTGGGACAATTGGGGAAATATGAATTTAGTCTGCATAATGGTATTATATTAATACGAAATTTCCACAGTGGGATAATTATGTTCTGGTTATAGAGGAGAATGACCTTATTCTTAGATGACAGCTGCTGAAATATTCAGGAGTGAAGTGTCATGATGGCTTCAACTTACTCTAAATGCTCCCCAAGTGCATATGCACCCCCCCCACATGCATACAGACAGAGAAAGAGAAAGCAAACGTGCTAACATGCTCGGCATCCGTGAATCCTGATGGAGTCCCTACAAGGAACAAAGGTAGGACATAGGATGAGGAAGCAGGCCTGGCTCGCAACTGCAGTAGGTGCCCGGCCACGAGCCAGGACATGAGTCCAGAGAATGGTCAAGATCATGACAGGGCAAGTATGGCATGAGGCTTAACTTTACCCTGCAGCCAAAGAGGAACCATTTAGGGAAAAGTAGGGGCAAGATCCGGTGGATCTTTGAGGTAGAACGCATTCAGGATAGATCGAAGGGGAACACTTCTAGAAAAGGACACGATTTTATTCACTCAACGATTACGTGCACTTGCAGGTGCTAGCCCTGAGCTATGGATGTGATGACTCGGGGCAGCCCCTGGGGGATGTGGAGGAGCAAAAGCAGGCTTTGCTCCCGCCTGCTTGGAGATGAGGGTCTAGTAACCGGAGATACATACCGAGTGATAATTCCAAGAAAAAGCATGGAAGTACCAGACAAGTACAAGAGGTAGGAAGAAGGGCGCCTGGGTGGCTGCCCAGCAGGGAGCCTGCTTCTCCCTCTGCTGCTCCCCACTGCTCATGCGTGCGCTCTCTCTCTCTCTCTCAAATAAATAAATAAAATCTTTAAAAAAGAAAAAAAAGAAGAGTTGAAGGAGACATTCATGGTGCCCTGAAATCCCATGGTGGCTGCGTTTGGCTCGGTCAGGGACAGAAGCATCCCGGAGAAGGTGGTGTTCGGCTGCACAGGTGTTATTGAGGGCTGACTGTATCAGACGAAGGAAGAGGGGGACTAGCTCTCTGGGTGGGAGGAGTAGGACGGTCTGACTCGAAGACCAGCAGGGCTCAGAGGCAGCGAGTGAGGAAGAGTGCGCATGGTGAGCTCCGAGAGACCACAGGGACAGGCCCTTGTACCGCCTCCTAAGTCATATGAACGGACTTTGGCCTTCGTGCCATGAGCAGCGGGGTGCCTCGGAGAACTGGGCAGTATGTGAGCACTGGGGGGCAGGAGCGACATCATCCCCACAGCGGCACAGTGGAGAATGGGCTATGCTGTCGGCTTCGGGAGACCGGTGAGGACACTGCTGCAGCCGTCCCGAGGCGGTGACAAGAGATGGAGAAAGGGGACGCAGTCAAGAGGCTCTTAGTTCGCAAAATGGGTAGAATTCGGTGTCTGCTGTTTGATTTGAGGCGTCAAAGTTGACGTTGAAAGAACAGGCCGGGTTAGAGTGTCACCAGGCGCACGTGGGAATTCGGAAGTGGCTTGTAAGACCACAGGGATTGCAGAGGGGACAGTTGCGGGGCTGTCTCACAAGGGATTCCGCAGGTGAGTCTGGAATTCGGGAAGGAGGCGGCACCTGCCTTGGTGACCTGCGAGCACTCTGCACTTAGATCTCAGCTGGTGCAATGCCAGTGCTGACAGGACACCATCGTTTAGGGGCAGACAAGAGGGAGCCCATCTCAGAGACAGGGAAGCAAAGGTCAAAACCAAAAAACAACCACGGGAGTATGGTGCAACAAGACGCCCAGCGGGTAAGATTCAGAAATTGCCAGATGCCCAAAGGCTTACCCGAAGATAGGAGCTAAAAAAATGTTCATGGGCTGTGGTCGTTAAGAATACCAGTGGGGACCTGGGTGACAGCAGTGCCAGCAGAGCAACAGGGCCACGGTCAGAAACCAGTCATGAGGATATGGGAAGAGGGGACAGTGGGCACCAATCACTCTCGGGGAGACTTTCGATGGCAGGGGGCGAGGGGAGGTTCAACAGTGACTGTGGGGCGTCTAGACTCGAGCCACTTCATTCCATGATGCGTCCCTCGTACTTACCTTGAGTGTATTTTCCGTGTTAGTCACTAAATGGTCACAGAAGAAACCGCGGCGGGACCCTGCCTTCAGAAGCATGCGCTCTGCGGGGATTTGCTGGAGTATCGTTGACTCACAACGTTACCCTAGTCTCAGGTGTGCGGCGCGGTGATTCATCGTGATCTCCGTACCGCAAGCTGTGCTCCCCACAAGCGAGCTACCATCCGTCTCCGTACCACGCTGTTGCACTATCGTTCATTACATTCCCCGTGCTTTTGTAACTTTTGTTCCCACGACTTACTCAGCCCATATCTAGAAACATGCGCCTCCCACTCCCCTTCACTCATTTTGCCCCCCTCCCCTCTAGCGACCCTCAGTTTGTTCTCTGTGTTTATAGGCCTGATTCTGCTTTTTATTTGTTTATTCATTTTTTTTCAGATTCCACCTATGAGTAAAATCATACGGCATTTGTCTTTTTCAATCTGACTTACTTCACTTAGCATGATACCATCTAGCTCTATCTATGTTGTTGCAAATGGTAAGATTTCATTTTTTTTTTGGCTCAATAATATTCCATAGTGCATCTATATACTATGTCTTTTTAATCCGTTCATCTATCAGTGGATGCTTAGGTGGCTTCCGTAACTTGGCTATTATAACAATGTAGCAGTAAACATAAGGGTGCACGGATCTTTTCCAATTAGTGTTTTCGATTTCTTGGGTAAGTATCCAGTAATGGAACCATTGGATTATATGGTACTTTTATTCTTAATTTTTTGAGGAACCTCCATACTGTTTTCCATAGTGGCCGTAACAATTCACATTCCCCCCAGCAGTGCATGAGAATTCCTTTTTTCCCCACAACCTTGCCGATATCTGTTATCTTTTATCTTTTTTATTTTAGCCACTCTGACAGGTAAAAGATGATATCTCACTGTGGTTTTGATTTGCATTTCCCTGATGATTAGTGATGTTAAGCATCTTTTCATATGTCTGTTGACTATTTGTATGTCTTCTTTGGGAAAATGTCTATTCAGTTCCTCTGTACATTTTTAAATTAGATTGTTTGTTTTCTGGGTATTGAGTTGGATAAGTTCTTTATATATTTTGGATATTAACCCCTTATCAGATATGTCATTTGCAGATATCCTCTCCCATTCAGAAGGTTCCCTTTTTGTTTGATTGTTTCCTTGCTGTGCAAAAGCTTTTTATTTTGATGTAGTCTTAATAGTTTATTTTTGCTTTTGTTTTCTTTGCCTTAAGAGACATATCTAGAAAAATGTTGCTATGTATAATGTCAGAGAAATTACTGCCTGTGTTCTCTTCTGAGATTTTTATAGTTTCGGGTCTTGCATTTAGGTTTTTAATTCATTTTGTTTATTTTGGTGTATTGTGTTAGAAAGTGGTCCAGTTTCATTCTTTTGCATGTAGCTGTCCAGTTTTCCCAGTAATAGTTATTGAAGAGACTGTCTTTTCCCCATTCTATATTCTTGCCCCATCTGTCATAGATTAATTGACCACGTAAGCATGGCTTTATTTCTGGGCTCTCTATTCTGTTCCATTGATCTATGTGTCTGTTTTTGTGCCAGTACATACTGTTTTGATGACCATAGCTTTGCAGTATATATTGAAATCTGGAATTATGATACTTCCAGTTTTTTCTTCTTCTTTCTCCAGATTGCTTTGACTTGGAGTGGCTTTCAATCTCTATTCCATGGAATCCTGGGTTCGAGAGACACCAGGCAGAAGCTGGGCTGAGCTGGTGGAGTCTGTGACACTTCCCTCCCATATCAGCCTTGCATTTAACTTTCTCATGAGCTTCCACATTTAAAATCTGCTTTACAGGGGTGCCTGGCTGGCTCAGTAAGAAGAGCGTGCAACTCTTGACTTCAGGGTCATGAGTTCAAGCCCCACATGGGGTGTAGAGATTACCCAAATAAATAAAACTTATAAAAAGATATATTCTTAACCAAAAAATGACAGTCTAGTCCTAAGGGGCAAAGTCTATAAAGAAGTGGTCTAGAGGGTACAGCATTCTAGACAAAGGGTTGGCACACTATTTCTGTAATGGACCAGATAGCAAATATTTTTGAAGTGGCTCATATGATCTGCTATCATCTCTCTGTCTGTATAGAGTGAATACAGCTGTAGCCAGTAGGACTGGGTATGGACGTGTTGCAGTAAAATTTTATCTATAAAAACAGGGAGCGGATAGCATTTTGTTGACCTCTCTCCCACATGTTGATGAGAAGCAGCAGGACTTTTTCAGCCTATTATTCCTGAAAGAATATTTGTAAGACCTAGGATATCATAAAAGAGCAGTTCTGTTCTGGCCTCTCTCGGCTTTGCCTGCAGCTGCCTGACATCAATGCTTCCACAGCTGGAGGAGGCCCCTCACCTCTCATCCCCCCTTGGAGGTCACTAAAATTAGCCTTTTCCTCAACCTCACCTTCCCATATTTATCTTTTCTTAATCTACTGTGCATTTTGTTTTTCCTCTCAATTTAAAAGAAAGAAGTTAAAAAAAGAAATCATCCCTCAAGCCAAGCAAAAATCATCCTTAGAAATGTTGGCTGAAGACACACTGCCCTCATCAAAACACAGCATTCATGGAGTGAGTTTTCATTAATGGTGCTTTGGGGGAACATCAGCCTTGAGAATTTTGATACGATGAACCCCATGTCACAACAGAAATGAGAAAACAGAAAAACAGGGCTCCGTGAGCCAGGCCCTGCCCAGGACGGAGGCTGCCAGCTCCGTGGGAGGGGAACTGGAGGCGTTGGGAAATCCATGGCAGCCATCTCAGCTCTGAGCCCAGCAGGCCGCACTCTGGAGCTAGGTCATAAAATAACTCCGGGGAACTAGGTCTTCCATACGCAGAGCAGAAACATCCTGTTGCCTTGCCTGGAAAATAGAGAGCGCCTACGAGGGAGAGGATAGAGTCTAGGAATGGGCCATTTGGAATCAGGCCTGCAGGCATGGACACCTGCCGGCTTGGCTTTTGTTGGCTATGCAGGCTGAGGGGGGGTGGGGACCCTTGTCCCCAATATTATCTGGCTGACCTGGTGCATATTTCTCTACTAGAACAGCTCTAGAAAAGCCTTGACAGAATGCTTGGGTTGAAATGATAAATTATAAAATGTCTGTTGAGAAACAAAAGCTGAGTCTTAGGAGTACCAGACACCTTCAAGGGCACTGGATTTGGAGCTAATTCGCTTGAGAACCAGCAGGAAGGGAACCAGTTTAGATGGAGGGAGATGATTTTGGAGCCAAATGCACAGACTGCAGTTGTGTGTAACTGGACTGGCTGAGGGGCAGGTAAAAAGAGTAGACAGGATAGAGGAGAAGGGCAGGAGATGGAGGAGAGGATCGGGCACCAAGACGCTTTTTTCCTCGGCCACGGGAAGTAGGAAGGGACCTGTGCATGCCACTTGTAGGCCCCTAGTTTCCATCCTTATCATACCTAGGAACTCCCCCACTTTTAATATAAGAATGGCCTCTAGCAATATGAAAATTCCCACCCACACTCCCAGAGACTCTGATGCAAGATGGAGCCCCAGAATCTTCCCTTTTCAACATGCAGCTGGCCATTCTGAAAAGCACTTCCTTCCAGGTCACGACAACTGAGTTTGGAATCAGCCCTTACGATATACCAGGCTTCCCTTGGTTCACCGAACACAGGCGCTTGGATCTGGGGATGCTGAGAGTGAGTGTGCCATCATTAGACTGAAGACGGAAAATACTGCCTCTCTCTGAAAATAGTGTGACTTCTAACATGTAATGTTTTACAAAGTTATTTCTCATTTGATCCTCATGACCTGATGAGATAAGCAAGGCATGAATTATGGGCCCCATTCTACAGATGAGGCACTGAGCCTCCCAATGACATTGGCCCAAGGTCACATGGCTAATAAATGACAGGGCAGGGACTGGAAACAGGACCTTCTGGTCCCCTATCCCTTATCTTTTCTCTCCGCGCCAGTACTTGTCACCCCCCCGCCCCCCGCCAGAATCCTCATGATTGGCAGATTGAAGCCACAGGGGTGGCAGTTAGCTGACTTGGAGTTGGCCCCGTGACTTTTAAACTTACTAATATCACGTTTTAACGTAGCAGTGGAGGTTGGAGTCACCTAGGCTTCTTGTCTAAAATACAGATTCCCTGGCTCCAGTCTAAATTTATCCCTTATGGGGGGGGAGGGGGGGTGCTGGGACTCTGCAATTTCATAAAAGCTCCCCAGGTGATTTGATGGTGAAAAGTTTGTGAATTGGTCCAATAAATTAAGCAAAATAAGTTCAAAATCAACTCTCAACTTCTCCCGGATTTATTACCCCAGGAATGGCTTCCTGGCGTTTAGATGCAGCCCCCACTTGGGCGCCCATCCCCAGCTCTGCATTTTCCCATAGTTTTGTCCACGAGCAGCACCGCTTACGGGAAGAGAGAGGCAGGATCTTTTGAGTCAGTCTTCCCATTTGGAAGTGGTTTTTGTAGAAGATCGAAATTCTTCTCTCCTCCCACCCCAAATCATAGGCAGTGGGTCAGAAATCCTCGAGGGTAAGGGTATGGTTTTGAAGGCTGATTAAAAAAAAAACTCTTGCGTTTCACAAACCGCAGTAGTGCTTCCAACACCCACCTGGCAAGCTGGCTCGTTTGGGGAGGGCTCCGCGTGGAAAAGACCAGCCCGCTCTCCAAACGGACTCTAGGGCTGCCAAGGGCTCTGCAATGGCTCCACGTGTTGGGACACGGCGCAGTGAAGCTTCTGGGGTTTTTATTACCAATCAGAAGAGCCTTGTCATAGGCAGCCATCTGCTGCATCACTGCTGGGGTGCCGTGGCCGTGGCTTCGGAGAAGGAGCACAAGTGGAAGTCCCGGCCCAGGGAAAAGGCCCAGACCAGGGAGCCGCCCGCGCCCTGCGAGTGACATCCTTCAGTGTCCTGAAGGATCCGGTCACGTTCGACCTCAGGAAGACTCGCCTACACGCTTGGATCTTTAAAAAGAACGAGCGGCTATGCCGTCAGGTGGAAGCTATTACTTGTGCTCCTGGAGATGTTCAGTATTTCAAAGTGGTCTCCGCAGTCCCATTAAAATTACAGACTTTTTCTCTCCCCCTGCTGCTTCTCCGCATTCTAATACAGGCTTCGGAAAGAAAACTATGTGAGCGAGCTAGCATGGGATTGGTCTCTAGAGAGTCAAAGAAATTCGGACTCTGATTATTGGCCTTACATCCAAGGAATCATCTTTTTTTTTCTATTTTTTTTTTAATCAGTGTACAAAATCCTTCCGTGCAGATGGAAAGCTTTCTGAATCTCAAATTATTGTTTGACTACCAGGTTAACAAAATGTTTCGAACTCTTTATTCCACATCTAATCCTGATGTCAGAGGCGTAGGGAGCAGAAAGGAAAGCCTGGCCAAACCGAGGACTCACGGTTATACACTGCCGCAGGGAAGACCTGTAGCCTAAAATAAAGGCTCTAAGAAAACAAGATTTTTTTTCAATTGTAATTCAACCAGCACCAAGGAGAAAGGTGTTTGGAGTCAGGGGACACTAAAGAAAATAGACTAGGGAAAAAAGAATTATTTTGAGATCTGGAAACAATGATGAGTTAATCCTTCCCCCACCCTCCAAAAACTGGGGTGGAGTTTTGATAGTAAAGAAAAAGAAGAAATGGCTGGCTGTCGACGAGAAGGCAGTCAAGCTTTTACAAACGCACCGTCTTGCCGTAGAGAACGGTGATGATCTCAGAGGGTCTTTAATCCATCGTGTAAATGTTACTTGGCATCTGTGCTGGGTAAATCAAGGACAAAGTAGGTGGGGGAATGTAAAAGCTATTTCTCTAGAAAATGATCCCAGATTTATGGGAGGAGGTCAAAGAACCAGCAGAGGGTAGGCCCGCTTCGGGGAAATGGCTAGCCCTGCACTGGAAAACACACCACGGACAGAATTTATTCTCAGGCCAAATACGATGGCTGAGCTAGCCCCAGCAGCGGGGCTGCCGTCCTCCCTGCTTCTCCAGCCATCTCACTAGAGGCGATCGGGGTGCTTCACATTTGTGGGGCCGTATGCCTGAAAACTTGGTACAGCCAGAGAAGCTTCCTATTTCTTTGTTTTACTTAAAAAAAAAATTTGAAGTCTATTCTGCGCTAACATCCAGATTTAATCATTTATTCATATTATTATTATTTCTTTATGGTAATCACCAAGAAGCAAAAGATTAGAAGTGCAAAATATCAATTGTGCAATCTTAACTGTTTTCAAAGGAAGATAAAATAAATGTCAGGTCCAGCGAGGTCATGTGCCCTTCAGCAAATAATTGTCTCCATGAGCCTCTTTTGATGTATTGAAACTGAAGTAAATTGTTAATGCCTTTCATTTACAGAGGGGAGCTCATGCCTCTGCAACATTATATAGTTTAGAGTCTAAAGCAAGCCCCCCAGGCATTAGTCACTCTTTCTGGGCAATCATCTAAAAATAGGGATAAAAATAGGCATGGCCTTTCCAGCTACCCTTTGTAGAACATTGAAAATGGGAATGATAAATGTGCCTTCTAACGTCCCTTCCATGGACTCCATGGTGCTCTTCCTTTTCTCCTCCAAACTCATGCTTTGGGGGAAGGAAGAACCTTGTATTTAAGGTTAAGAAAATTGGGCTATGTTTCCTGACTCGTAGCTTAATCAAGACTCTTTTGTTCTGTGTAAACAGAAACCCACTCAGACCAAAATACAATAGAGGGAGTTTATGACAGGGGTATAAGAATGAAACCTGGAAAAGAAAGTATAAGAGGGACACACATGAACTCAGTGGAACCAGCAAGTGGAAAGCCATTAGAAACTATAGTCACTGTCTCAGGAATGGATTCGTCCCCCTCTTATCAGAGTTTTCACACACCATGGCCAAAGATAGCCACTCTATAGCCTTCAAGTTCAAGTATCCGGCAGAGACTGACCAATGCCTTTTAACAGCAATTCTAAATTCCCTGGAAAGGAAATATGATGGGCTGAGGTGAGAAATGGTGTCCACCTCTGTTCCAATATCTAGGACAAAGGAGCAGAGTCAAGAATAGTACAAATATGGCTGCCAGGACCTGCCGCTGTAATATGCAGGAGTGCTCAAGAACGGGGGAGTAGCGGATGGTAGCACGTCCAAATGCACCTGCTACAACCTATTATTAACTTCTTTCCTTCAGCCGTTTATGTTGCAATCTGCCAGTGACTTATACTTTCTGAGAAGCCCTGATTTCTAGTCAAGCAGCTGACAGTTGAGTGAAGGACCAACACAGACAGGTAAATACAAAATTCAGGCAGTGTGCTAAGTCAGTGACTGAAATCATCAGAGAGCACAGTCTCTCACCCTCAGCACTCTTGACATTTTAGGCTGGTTATTCTTGACTGCGGGGGAGGGAAGATTTCCTATTCAGTATAGGATACTCAGAGTAGTCTTGCCCTCTACTCACCAAATGCCAATAGCGCCCTGTGCCGGCACCAGTTGTGACAACCAAAAATGTCTCCATACGTTGCCAAGTGTCCCCTGGAGCCGGGGCACTTCTGTCCCCTGTTGGGAATCACTACATAGAGCAATATGAGATCATAGAAGGGGATACCAAAATCAGGCCCGGAGATCCGGAAAAGCTACCTGGAGAATGAGGTGTTGAAGTTTTGAGGGGCAGGTAGGAATTAGCTACAAGAACTAGGGCTTCAGAGTTGGGGAATGGCAGAGGGAACCCAAGTGCGTTGCTTAGGACACTAACACTTCAAAGTCTGGAGTTCTGTGACCATGATTTAGACCCTTTTCTGGGAAGCTCTAATACGTTTTGTTTTACACGATACATTTTAGTATAGTAAAGGCTCTGAGAAGTCCTGGGGCAAGACAGTCTTTTAAGCTTTGTAGTGCTCTTTCATAAAGAGCGTGTGCTTTGGAAGGAGAGGCTCAGGATCCGAATCTTGGCTCTACCACTTACCAGCTGCATGTCATTGAGAAGGTTACTTTCCAAATTCAGATCACTTACCTGTAAAAATGAGTTGATCCTAACTGGACCTATATCACAGGGCTGCCAAAAGGATTAATGGAGATAGTATGTCTAAGTCACCTGCACAGTCCTTGTCTTGTAAGAGGTGCTCAGCACGTGTTACACGTTTTACACATGCATTTCCTCAAAAGATGTTGACCACAGAATCCAGTTTTCATTCTGAGAAACACAGTGTAGAAAGCTCAGCAGAGGAATGTGAGCCACTTACCTACCAGAGTCTAACTTTTTAAATCTCCAACACACGGAACCTGTTGCAGGATTTCCTCTCCTTCCTTGCCCACAGTTCTTGGTCATGCCCCTTCGAAGAACGAAGAGGTAGAGCAGACAGAGTGGTGGGCAGCAAAGCAAGGTTTATGGAGCCATAGTAAAGTGACAGTACAAAGCCGCAGAAGAGGGTGGGGACCCAGGAGGATTGCCGTCAGGGTTTCCAGATCTAGGGGGTTTTACGGTTTGTTGGCAGGCTCTTTTAATCTGATTAATCCTCTGCACCTGTCACGCAGTCAGGTTTTTGTTCCCTATCACGTGAGAAAGGGTGGAGGGCTCCTTCGCCTGGTGTACAATCCTTTCAAGAGTGGTTTCCCCTTTGGGCAAGCGCCCTTTGTCCCTTCCTGCCTTTCTTCCAACTATCCTTCATCAAACCTACCTGACTTTCTGCAAGATCAGGAGGATGAAACAGGATAACGTCTGAATGGAAAGGGGCTCGGGAAAGACCCTTGCCTGTGGCCTTTGCTCCTGATTGCTAAGTGATTGTACTATTGTTTTCAACAATGCCCTTGGCATATATTGCCCAGACTAATCCAATCCAATTTGGGCTCCTTTGAAGGAACAGTTCCTGAGATCAGTGTTTGATTTGTGTTCTGACTCCTGGAAGGCTCCTCCCAGCTCTCTCCCTTCCTAACTATCCCACAAGGTAGCCAGTCCATAGGTTAGCCTGCGTCTTCCTTGAATCCCGTACTCTCCTCCCAGTTGCATTTCACCACTACCTCCGCTGCTTTTGAGAGCACCGAGGCTTGAACGCCACACTTCATTGCAAAGTTGTTACCTTTGGGAAAAGATAAGGTGCTATCTGTTTTATAGGCTGTTTCTCCCCCAGGCGGAATTTTGGAACCGGGGCTGCGTAGCTGGGAGCGGGGACAACGTCACACTTCCTTTGGAATAACAATCCCACTTTGTGAACTGAACACTCAGTGGAGGTGGTGCGGTAACCTGAGGGCTTCCGGCCTGCTTCTCTTACCTCAACTTATGATCCGGGGCAAGGGAGACCAGTGTTTCAGGAATTCTCTGCCTTTGGTGCCTGCGGTTCTTGATCACGCCACTTGGAAGAATGAAGAGGTCGACCAGAGGAAGAGTGGTGGACAGCAAAGTAAAGTTTACTAGCAGTAGTGTAAAGCTCCCAGAGAGGGAGGGGTGGCTGAGAGGGCTGCCCTTGGAGTTTCTAAGTGTAGGGGTTTTTATGAGCTCTTTTGCAGAACTATCTTAAGCAATCAGGGTGTGCTGAGTCATGCCAATCTGGGGTTTGGTCAAGTATCTGTCTACCTATTAGGTTCATGTCCACGTGCTGATGGTCTTTTTTGCTGACATCTGGGGGCTTATGCCTTAACTGCCCCTTGCTTGTGACCACAAACACTTTGTGGTTAATTGCCTTATTTTAGGACATTTTGCAGAAGTCATTTCTGCAAAGGCTGCAAAATAGAATGCTAGTGTGGTCCTGTCTAAGCTGCAAAGCAGGGTGTCAGTGCTGTTTTATCTTAGCCGTCCTGACTCCATATTTTCTCTTTGGGGACCCTGGCCCTGACTGTCCAACTAACTCCTAACAGCAGGGCACCAGGATTCTCAGCACAGCACGCCCGAGCTGGACCTAATTCCACGGATGGGGGATAAGCAGAAGGGAGCCTGCACGTCTGGACCAGACTGGGCTGGGACTTCGCAGGTCACTGGAGGCAGGATGAGAAACGCAGATTTCCTGCCCCTCCTGGGAAGGAAGCCCTCCATGTGGAAGCTGGGGCTACGAGTTCTATTGAAGCGGGAGAGTGAGTTTTGCGTCTCACGGCATCGATGAATGAATCTCATGGACAAAAGAGAGTGAGTAAAGCGATGAAGTTTTATTAAGTAAGGATACAGAAAAAGCTCTCGGGAGTGAGAGGGGTCCCGACAGGGTTGCCAACGTGGGCCTCTGCTGACAAGTCTTTTATTCAGACCTGAGGAGGGAGCTTGTGGCTGTATCCTTCCTGTGAGGTCTTGGTTTGAGTCAAGACTGGTGATAGCATCTTTAATGGCTTCTTCTTTGCGGTCTGGTTATTCTTTGTCACAATGTGACTGTCATAAAAAGACCCACCTCTGATGCCCAGGGCAGGGTGGGCTGGTTGGTTCCCTTATCTCTGGTTTCCTTACCCCTCGGCATTTCTGGGGGTTTTGGTGAGCCTGATTACATAGCCTCCTACCTATCCCTCCCTACCTCTCCCTGCCTGTCCCTTCTTCACTATGCTCTTGGCTGCACCAGTCGGGACTGAAGTCCCGCTGAGTTTGGAATGGGGATTGAGGGAGTGGTTTTGTTACAAATACCACAGATTCTCACTTTTCTTATAAAATTTTCATAGATTTTTTTTTGAACAGATGTGTCTTCATTTGCCACATGCTCTTAGGACCATTTCCAGAGGCTTTACATAGTCGTTTCTGATAATAATTTTCACCGGTTCCACTGGGTAGAGGGTTCACAAAATTCCTCTGTCATTCTAGAAATTGATCTCATTGCATTTCAGATATTTGTATTTAATGGGTTTGTATCAGGGACACATTTTACTCCCGATCCTTAGAGAACACGCAGGCTGGTTTTCAAAAAGGACTGATTGTACTCTGTTTTAAATCTAAGGTTATTAGTGAGAACTAGAGGTCTGAATGTTGTTTGCACGGTTAGTGAGATATGTGCTTCTACCAGCAGTTCATTCATTCATTCAGCAAATTCACGTCTAAGGTCCGGCAATCCCCGGCATGGTTCTAAGTGCTTATGACACTGAGTTAAAACAGAACAACAACAACAACAGAAAACAAGTCCTTTTCTCCCACAGGTGCTTGAAATCGAGTGGGTACAGACAGGCGATAAACAAGAAGAGAGAAACGTAGTCAAGGTAAAGAGAGGTTACAGTAGGTGCTATGAAGGCAGCAGGACCACCTGATAGATGTGAGGATGTCTAAAGTGATGAATCACAGCTGAGGCTGAAAGATGAGAAGGAGCCAGTCATGCAAAGCCAAGAAAAAGCATTTCGGGTAGAGCAACCAATGAATGGAAAGAAGGGTCTGGGAGAGCAGGCAGCAGCCAGATCGGGTAGACTCGTAGGCCATGGTACTGAGTTCGAGTTTTATTCTCAGGGCAGTGGGAGACCATCGGAAAGTTTTAGGCAGAGGAGTGGGGGCAGTCCATGAGGGATGCTGTGGGAAGCAGGCTTCAAATGTTTAAAATCAAACTTTCCAGCAGTGACCTCTATCCTCAGCCAATATTCCACATACGTTTTTAGAGGTTCTTGACTCTGTTTCCTGGACATCCTTCTCTCTAACAGAAGGTGACTTGTTTCATTACTCCACCATCAGCACAAGCAGCACATTGACTTCTCCCGGTTAGACCTACCACTGTAATTCTGCCATAGGCTCCTCATTACTCTCATTACTCTTTTTGCGAAGGAAACCGTCTTGGGTTTGTCCTGCGTAATTCAATTGTCTTTCCCCTCTACTTTTTACACCCGTAGGCATTCCCGTCTGTGAAGCAACTTCAAAATCTACGATGACACAATGCCTTCCTGCCCCCTCTTCTGATCTAGAGATGCTTATCTTAATTTCCCAATGATCACTGGAGGCTAGAAGCTCCCTAACACCCTGGTTGAGTTTCCCTGACTCTGCCAAGACCCTAAGTCAAGTAGTAAATTCTGTGAAAACAAACACTTTAAGTCTCCCAGTGGAGCACTGGGTTTAAACAACACTGCGTTCCTCCTGCAAGGAAACACGTCTTCTTTATGGCTTCAGATTTTCCTTTATATGGTTTTCTTAAAGAAAGGCATACCCTGGGCAGTATGTTCTCCTGACTCAATCCTGTGATGACGGTTTGCGGTAATGGAGGCCCCAGAGTGTGGTTGAGAGTGTGGCCTTGGATTCTTGGGTCTAAGCCCTGGCTTAATGACTTCACAGTAGGTCTTTGGACAAGTTGACTTCTTTAAGATGCCCATGCTTCATCTTTAAAATAGGGATGAAATAGGATAAAGTAGCACTGGCCTCATAGGGCTATTGTGGGCATCAGCAAATACGATGTCTGGC
This sequence comes from Ursus maritimus, assembly GCF_017311325.1. Taxonomy (NCBI): domain Eukaryota; kingdom Metazoa; phylum Chordata; class Mammalia; order Carnivora; family Ursidae; genus Ursus; species Ursus maritimus. The sequence goes on from NW_024423897.1 coordinate 14,944,760, forward strand.
CCGTAGCAAGCTCTGGGCAGGTGTTGGTACTAGCCTCACATAAGAAAAAGTGACCAGATTGGTTTATTGACATAAAAACACACATGATGTTGGGGGCAGGGAGAGAGGGTGAGAGCTTGAGCACAATTACCACCCTCTATCCTGAGTGCTCTCGTGGCTCTTGCAGGAACTAGGGCACAGAGTTGGAGGGCAGATGCTGAGGTTGATGGGAACTGAGGATTAGAGAGGCTTCCAAAAGCTTTGAAATACAGTCTTACCTCAATCCCCCGGCAGCCGTCTGAGCTGAAAAATGCAGCTCATCCACTCTATCTAGAAACCCTCACCCTGGCTGGAGTCACCACCCAGAGGAGTGGACTGCATGGGTGGGTTGGCTGTCTAGATATAGGCTGATATGTACTCAGTACTCTCTCTAAAGAGAGACAAGTTTGGTAGTGAAATTTGGAAATTATAAGAAAGAAACAGCACAAGGAGGTAGAAAAAGCAGTGGATTTGTGATCAGGGGGCTTGAGCCTTAGTCCTGCCTCAGGTATTAGCAGGCTGGAAGATTCTGGAAAACTCTCCCCCTGTTCATTGGTTTTCTCATCTGAATGATGAGTAGGTGAGATAGATGATCTGGAAAGACACCTCTTAAAGTTGTGATACGGTAAAAACATAGTTATTCTTATTTTCCCAAATTCCCTAGCACAGGGGCGCCTGGGTAGCTCTGTTGGTTAAGCATCTGCCTTCAGCTTGGGTCATGATCCCAGGGTCCTGGGATGGAGCCCCGTGTTGGGCTCCCTGCTCAGCGGACAGTCTGCTTCTCCCTCTCCCTCTGCTCCTCCCCTGCTTGTGCTCTCTCTCTCTCTCTCTCAAATAAATAAATAAAATATTAAAAAAAAAACCCAAATCCCAATGCAGAGGGAGTGGAGGAGGAGAATTGGGCCCCCCAAATGGGAAGCGACAGGAAACAGTTATGCAGACTGTTGGAATTAGCATCTCACTACTTGTGTTCACCTTAGAAATAAGCTGACTAAAATTGTCACATAAACTAGAATGGCTAAAATGAAAAAGAACCAATACCGAGTGCTGGGAAGGATGTGGAAAGACTGACACTCTTGTGTACTGCCGTTGGGAGTGTCATCAGCACAACCCGTCTGGAAAACTGGCATATCTGTTAAATTAGCTGAACCACGTACTTACTTTATGACCCGAGTTTCACCCCTACAGTTATCCCCAACAGAAATGCCCACCTTTATGCACCAAAAGACACGTACAAGCGTGTTCAGGGCAGCGCTACATGCATTTCCCCAAGCCTGGAAATGGCTCACATGCCTGCCTTGGAGTCAAGGGGATGCCCAAAGCCTGGTATAGTCATAGTCACGGAATGAAATGAACTACCGCTGCGATACCGGGAAGACCCTCGCAAACACGTTGAGTGAAAGAAGTCAGACACAAAGTACCTTTTCATTGATTCCATTTATACAAAGTTTAAAGACAGTCTAAACAAATGTGCTGGAAGTCAGGAGAGTGGTTACCCTCTGCGGGGATCGGTGTGATTGGTAGGGGGCACGTGGAGGCTCCTGCAGTGCCGGTAATAGTCGGGGGTGGTGGCGCTGGTGGCACAGGGGAGTTTGCTTTGTGACTATTAATTAAGCTGTCTATTTTTGATCTGGATATATGGGATACTTCAATAAGTTTGAAAAAAAAAAAAAAAAAAAAGCTCACATATACAAATCATTCCCGAGTTTATGTCCCCTCTGAGGAAAGAGAAGAGCCATATTCTTGCAGCAGGCATATATATCCCTCAATCTTGGAGTGTAAAAAGAAAAAAAAAAGCCACTTTAAGTTTTCTCAACTGAACTTCATTTGTATTCTGGGTCCCTCTTCTCACCTTGCCCCCAGCGCATGTCTCATTCTGCTCGCGGTGGAAGCAAGATCAGTCAAGCCTGCCTCTCCCTCCTCGCCTGTCTCCCCTGGCTTGTGTCTGAGCTTCAGGGCTCTTGCACCAGCCAGAGTGGAGCTGGGGAGGGCTGATCCCGACCCAGGTGACGTCCCCCGAGAGGGCCCTGTTCTCATCGGTCTCTGGTGACTTGCCCGCACAGATGACTGCGCTGTCCTCGTGCTCTCATCATAAGGCCTCCCGGCATCACCCTGTGAGCTCAAAACCAACACTTACTTGTCACAGCATTCTTCCGCAGCAGTGAGAGCTGCACCACTGTCCAAATCCGAGAGGAAGCCTGGGGAGAGAAGATGGTCCTTACAGAAAATCCTGGGGGAAGCATGAGACAGTGTCTCCGCACAGTTTCATCTGATAAATCTGTTTGTCTTGGTAGCCTGTGTCATCTGTTTCATGAGTCGATTTCCCAAAGGAGGAGGAACACAAGGTGGGATGGCGTAGAAGGAGAGAGAAAGGTAAAGGGTTGGTGTGTTCACTCCCTAGGACTGCCGTAACAAATCACCATAAAGGGGGTGACCTAAAACGAATTTCATTCTCTCACAATCCTGGAGGTTAGAAATCCGAAATCAAGATGTTGGTAAAACATCCATTTATGTGTCTATCACCAACCCTCCCCACACCACCCGGGGCTATGAGCTCTTCCAGGATGGGAACGAAATCTTATTATTCATCTTTTATCCCCAGCCCAGGGCCTGGCACAATATAGGTGCCCAATGAGTGTTTGTTGGACAGAACTGAATTGTTTGCCTATCACTTACGATAATTGTCTTGTTTCATGCTTTGCCATCAGTCATAAGCAGATACGCAAGCCAAATATGTTCTTGAGTGATTAGGGAAATCATACAACCACAGGCTGTCAGAATCAGGGGGTAGCCTAGAGATTTTCTAATCTAGGAATAGTAGATGGCCAACATTCACCTTGTCATTCCCTGATCTGCCCCTGTGGCAGACATCTCTAATCTATAATGGCATTCTTTCCCACTAAGCTTGGATACAGCTTCAGAATAGTTCTCAATATGGAACTCCAAAAGAGGAAATCAATTTGCTGTTTCTTGGGAAGTTCAACTCCATGTTTCCCAATAGATGAGAAAATCGAGACCCAAAGTAAAGAGATGTGTCCAAGCTGATGGTGACAGAACTAGAGCTGGAATACCATCTTCTAATTCTGAGGGCCCTGATTGTTCTGCCCCCTCCCACAAGGTTTTCCAGAATGTTCCAGTGAAATGCACATCATTGAACAACTGCATTAAACAACACTGATTCACCCAGTGAGAAAAACTGTTTCTTTTTCAAACTTTCTGATTATATCAAAGAAGTCCCACTTTCACTCTGTTACGTCTTTAACACTCTTATTTTTTTAAGAAAGTGTAGGTGCAAATCCAGAGTCTTCAAGGGGCAAGATATCTGGTTAGAATTTAACATCACCTATCGTCTTCCTTTTACTTACGCTTATGATCGCCATCCAATTATAACAAACTTTCCACATGTGGCAGCTATGATATTTTCCTTTTTAAACAAATATACTTAAGTTTTTCAAGAGTCAGTATAAAGAAAAAATATTAACTAAATACAGTATAGCTAGTACACAAATGTGGTCAAAAAACAAAAAGCAAGAAAAAGAAAAGCTTAGGCAATATGGGGTCGCACCGTGCAACAGCCTTATTCACGACTCCTCTATACTCTCCTCTCCAGGACAAATAATGCTCCCCCCCAGTTTCTTGACCAGAAAAGTATGAATTTTTGCTTCGTCCCCTGCCCCCTCTTAGGATTTCTTTGTCCCCAGGTTCTTGCTTGCCAGTGCCCAGCCTCCCCAGTTGCTAGACTCTGTCATTTTCAGCATAGCTCCCTCCATCTGCCAAAACCCAATCCCGGCTGCCTCTCTGCAAACCATATGGCCTGGCAGACAAGGCGGGCTCAGCGTCGATCCAAGAGTTGAAAGCAAATCCAGCTTAACGCCCATCCTCCCTTCTTAGCAGGAGAGGAAGCAAACTGTGTTGCCCTGTCCTACTTATCCTCAGCTTGAGGGACGTCGGTCCTAGCTAGCCCATGGTGCCAGCCCCTGCCTGCCCTGGACCCCGCTGTGTTCCTTCTGCACAGGGACTCTTCTTAGACTCTTCTGGGCCTTTTCTTAGAAAGGAGCATTATGTGTTCCTCAGTGGATGATGGACTTCAAGCTAACAAACCTTCCTCTGGTCAGGAGGGGATGGGCCAGCCAGCCTCCCTCACAGGATAAGGCAGTGAAGGCCCACAAAGGCTGGCCACAGGTGAAATGGGGGCCTCGGGGTAGTCTAGGAAGGCTTCTGGGTCGGCACGCACAGTGCCTCGGGGTGCCATGCCAGTAAGCCAGGCAGCTTGTTCCTGGAGGTCAGCATCACCGTGTGTCTTCTCTCAATGGATAAGGTGAAGTAAAGCCACATCAGCCCATTGGAGAAAAGGAAAAGAAGAAAGAGAAGAAAGAGGAACAAAGGGGCCAAAGAGGAAGATGGAGAGGATCTACCCAAGGCTGCTTGTAGAGTTTTCTGAGACCAAACAAAAGGTACCATGAAAGGGCATTCCAGACTCTAGTGGATGCAGCTGGCCCATTCACAAAGGCTCCATCCAACCGCGATGGCAGGAACAAGTGCTGACAGAGCCCCACTGTGCGCTGGCTGGCTTTTATTCAGCAGGCATGCCTGAGGGCCTACTATGTGCTAGGTTCTGGAGCTCTAGCAGAGCACAAGACAGGCAGGGTCCTTGCCCTCACAGAGCCAGCATGGCGGTGCTGTGAGAGTCACAGGAGCACATGGGCACTAGAACCAGAGTGCCTGAGTTTTAAGCCCCCCGCCCTGCATCTTGGCTGTGTGACCTTGAGTATGCATTTCCGTAAAACGGGAATAATAAGGGCCGCATGTAAAGGGTTTTGATCAAAACTGAAAGATATAATAATGTCAGGGTGAGCTTGTGGTGATTCCTCACTGTGGCTTTCATTTGCATTTCCCTAATGTCTAACGATGTTAAGCATCTTTCTATGTACTTATTTGCCATCCCAATGTCTTTTTTGGTAATGTGTCTATGCAAATCTTTCGCATTTTTTTATTGGATTTTTCATCACGTTTCTAAGCTATAAGAGGTCATTATATAGTCTAGATGTAAGTCCTTTATCAGACATATATTATTTCCCCCAGAGGTGGCTTGTCTTTTCATTTTCTTAATGGTGCCTTTCTAAAAGCAAAGGTTCTTAATTTTTATGAAGTCCAATTTACCAATTTTTTTCCCTTTAAAGTGCTTTCAATAAGATATCGAAGAAATCTTTGCCTAACTTAGATTTTACAGTTTTATTGCTTACATTTAGGACTTTGATCCATTTTAAGCTAATTTTTGTGCATGGTGTGAGCTTAAGGTCAAGGTTCAATTTTTTGTACATGAATAATGACAGTGTTTCTAAATCTCTTTTTAAAGGTGAAAGAAGAGGCCCAAGGAGGCCAAGGAAGGAGCCCCAAATCACACAGGTTATGAGATGCTGAGCTACACTTGAGCCCAGGTCTCCTGATTCCAGACGAAGTACCTCCACCACCTGGATGCTTACGCTATCTCTCAGGGGGCAGTCCAGGCCAGGTGGGGAGGCAAACTGACCTTATTTCCCATCCTGGCCCCATCACGTACCTCGAGCAAGTTACATGGGCCTTCTAAGCTTCCCCCTGTTTATTTACAAAATGGGGCTAATCAGAGGACCTCCATCAGAAGGTTGTCCGGACTATTTGAAATTATGTGTATGACGTGTTTAGCATTTAGCCAGTGCTTCATGCAAGTCAGTGTGCTGGGATGCCTTTCCTCACATTCTCCACCTCTGCCTGGACTGGAGCCTATACCCAGCCCCTGCTGGGCTTTGGCCTACTCCAGACTCGTACAGCAGGAGCCTTGGCCGGAAGCTGAGAAAAGGGACCGACACTTCCTGCCATGATAATCCAGTGGGATTGTACCGCCTGAGTTGTTGGACCTGAGCGGCAGGCCAGTATGTTTGTCTAATAGACGTCCCACCTTGCCCCTGTTTTAGTAGCCCCTCCCCACCGCCTCTCCCGAGCCTCATGTGCACAAGATACAGAGACCAAAGGCTATGGTACCGGACCCGCTCCAGGATGGTTCCACGCCTTGCCTTCTGGAATTCACACCCTGTGTAATCTCTTCAGTGACCTGCTTCCAAACAATAGAAATGATGACAAAGGTGATGGGATGTCATGTCCCAATGACAGTACAAAAGATTGTGACACAAGTCTTGCAAAAAAGACTCTCTAGCAGGCTTTGCAGAAGCAAGTGGCCATGTTCTGAAGGCTCACGTGGTAAAGAACTGAAGGCGGCCTCCTTCAAACAACCATCAAGAAACGGAGGGTGGCTTTCGGCCTATCAGCCAGTGAGAAACTGAGGCCGTCAGAAAGCTGGATTCTGCCGATAGCCATGTGAGCTTGGAAGCAATCTTCCTCCAGTAGAGCTTTGGGAAGACACTGCAGTCCCGCCGACACCTGGATTTAAGCCTTGTGAGAACTCGGAGCCAGGGGCACCAGCCAACCAGGGCCTGGACTCATGACCCACAGACACTAGGAGATAATAAATGTGTGTGTGTGTTTTTTAATCACTAAATTTGTGGCAATTTGTTACACAGTGATAGATAATGGATATAGACAAGAAACAACAATTGTTGGAGAGGATGTGGAGAAAGGGGATCCCTCCTACATTGTTGGTGGGAATGCAAGTTGGTACAACCACTCTGGAAAACAGTGTGGAGGTCCCTTAAAAAGTTAAAAATTGAGATATCCTATGATCCAGCCATTGCACTACTGGGTATTTACCCCAAAGATACAGACGTAGTGAAGAGAAGGGCCATATGCACCCCAATGTTCATAGCAGCATTGTCCACAATAGCTAAATCGTGGAAGGAGCCAAGATGCCCTTCAACAGATGACTGGATTAAGAAGTTGTGGTCCATATATACAATGGAATATTACTCAGCTATCAGAAAGAACGAGTTCTCAACATTTGCTGCAACATGGACGGCACTGGAGGAGATAATGCTTAGTGAAATAAGTCAAGCAGAGAAAGACAACTACCATATGATTTCTCTCATCTATGGAACATAAGAACTAGGATGATCGGTAGGGGAAGAAAGGGATAAAGAAGGGGGTAATCAGAAGGGGGAATGAAACATGAGAGACTATGGACTATGAGAAACAAACTGAGGGCCTCAGGAGGAATGGGATAGACCGGTGATGAGTAGTAAGGAGGGCACGTATTGCATGGTGCACTGGGTGTTATAAGCAATTAATGAATCATCAAACTTTACATAGGAAACCGGGGATGTACTGTATGGTGACTAACATAATATAACAAAAAATCATTAAAAAAAAAAAGATAATGGATATGGAAACCCAGAGAAAGAAGACGCAGCAGCTGGAGAGAAGAGCAAAGGCAGTGAATGACCCAGGGAAGTAGTGAGAGCCAGACTCCCTTCACGTGCATCTGGGGAGTCTCCCTTTGTGCTTCTGTCTGTGCTCAGAGACCCAGATGGAAACTCCAGAAGACCCATGCCTTTCTGGATAACTCTTGGGTAACAGACAGTCCTACCACCACCTTAAGTAGCAAACTCGGTCTCATTTTGGTAGTTACAGCACCTGGTCCCTTGAAATGAGCAAAAGGGGAGTGCAAAAGAGACTGACTGTTTCCCCGTGTCCTTTCCTTCCGGTGGGACCAGCTGCAGGCCGGCCTCTTGCCTCCCGAGTGAGCCACGGGGCCAGCTGTTCATTTCTTTCTCTACTTCTCTTCCCTTGGCTTACTCATGAGGGCCTCTGTTTTCTTCAACATTGGAGTACAGAAAGGGATGCGAAGGGGTGGATGGAAGAAAGTAAGCAAAGAGTTACCTGGCTGGCACTGAGGTGAGATGACTCTGGGGTCCAGGGGCCAGCAGGGGTTCCACCGGTTCTTTATTTTCTGAGCACGTATGGGGTTCTTCCGTGTCTGTCCAGTGGGGTTCCCCTGATCTGCTCTTCCCATGATGCAAACACAATTTCTCCATCATGTGAATGCTCCCCACTTACCATCCTCAGCTTCAGTTCATTTCCTGAAGGGCCACAGCATGCAAGCTCTCTGTAGGGGTAACTTGCCTTCTAGAAAAAACCCTTTGGGGCAAGATTCCTTTTAGATGGCCCCGTGATAACATTTCTGCTGGGGATTCTATATGTGGTCCCCAGTAGTCACATCCCTGTCACCTGCCAATGGAGGAGAGAGCAGTTACTCCCCAGCATGGCAGCAACGCCATTTCCTTCTACGGTAGCAATTCTTCAGATTTCTCAAGTGTGTATCAACCATCAGTCCGTGATGCCCACCTCCAACTGCAAGGGACATGCATATATCAGCTGCCAAGTGGTCTTCTGTTAAAGGTCGCTTTTCACACTGAAGGTGAAGGGAGACCGCTCCCCATTTTCCCTCTGGAAGGTGGGGCTTACCAACTAGAAGCAGATCAATCCAAAGACAGTTTGTCACAAATTCTTCAAAATTTACTCTTGATCATCGGATGCCCTGAAATTGTTTTTTTTTTTTTTTTTTTAAAGTGGGCTTCACGCCCAGCGCAGAGTGCAACGTGGGGCCCAAACTCACAACTCCGAGACGAAGACCTGAGCTGAACTCAAGAGTCGGATGCTTAACCGACTGAGCCACCCAGGCACCCCTGAAGTTGGTTATTTTCAAAGTTGTATTTTGGTTTAGTTCCCTCGCTCTGGGATTTCGTATCTATTGTACGGCGGTGCTTCAGCTGAACTGATTTTGATGTAACATCTTGCTATATGAGATCATTGGTCTGGTGACCTCTCCAACAACCGTCATCCTTTCCTCCTTGGCTCACTGGAGTGAACAGACCTGGGGCAATTTGGTTGTTTGGCACAAATCAGAGTCTTTTTAGTGTAGCCTTTGGTGGTTAGAGGCAGGAAGAAGTGATAGAGCCCTTTTCTTGCTATCTTGCTCCGAGATGGTCAGGTGAAACTCCGCAAGCATACAGGGGTATTTATTAGCAAGCAGGCAAACAAGTGCTCTTTGTCTTTGGAAAGACTGCACTTTGTCCTCCTCTCCCTGCCTTGGTTCCCTGGCAAGCCCCTTGCAGGAGCAGCTCCCTGTGAAACAGCTTTCCGTAAAGCATAATCAGAGGCCTCATCACCAGGCCAGCTGGTGGGATCCTCCATGGGAAGGTGTAGGGCTACAGGGCCCCAGAACTTCCGCCTCTGGTACTGACAGCTGAGCATGCTAGTTTCTTCTACCTTCTTCATGCACGAGTGGTGCATTCTGCTACCCCACTCCTAAGTGATCTTCAGCACAGCTTATTTCACCAATAAAAACCTATTCCTAACATTCCTTATGCTAATTAACAAACGAAAGGCATTGATTCAGATAAGGACTCTTCATATACTAATTAACCACTCATTCTTAGAGTGTTGATTGGCATTAACTTGCTCACATACACATCACACCACTCGTACTGAAGTATTTTAAAGTAAATTACTAGGCACACGATATACCACTAATAGAACCCTGATTTTGTTTGGGGTTTCAAGTATGCAGCCCTGAGAGATGAATCATGATTGATTTTGCTAATCCAATCGCGACAAACACAGCCTCTTTTTCTCAGACATTCATTTTTCCAGCCTTTCTTTGTGGTCATAGGTGACCACATGATTGAGTGCTGGTCTGGGAAGTAAAAAGGGAAGTGTGCTGAGAAATGCTTTCCTCCCTGATAAAAGAGAGACACTGGGAAGTGCATCTCTCAGCACCTTTTCTGCCTTTGTTTCTGTCTTGATATGTGGTCAGGAGAAAATGTGATGCTTATCACTGGGGCAGCCACTTTGCAATCATGAGGCCTCCAGGACAAGGATGAAAAGCTCAAATGCTGAGGATGGCAGAATGGAAAGGCTTGGGTTCCGATGATCTTGCTGAGTTACTGACCATCCCTCGGACTTGTGCCTTTTTTTTCAGTAAGAAATAAACCTGCCTCTGGTTTTAGTCATTGTTAGTTAGGTTTTCTATTATTTTCAGCCCAAAGTATCCCAATTGATACATTTGGCCTGAGATAAACACATAAGAGAGGAACCTTTTCTAAACATCTAATTCTCTAGGGTAACACACACACACACACACACACACACACACACACACACACACTTCCCTCCCACCCCAGGGCTGGAGACCTATCCTTCTCAAAGAGTTAGTACAAGCCCATCTTTTCAGAGTGCTCTGGTCAGTGCTCGCCTCGGTTTCTTCATCTCTAACTTAGCAAGAGTAGCATCTTCCCTAAAGATCTCATGGGCTTAGGATAAAAATTAAATAAGGTAATTTAAATGAGAGAGGATTTGGGATAGAGCTTAAAGCCACATATCCTGGGTTGAAACCACAGTAAATTGAATGAGCAAATTATTTCTCTGTGCCCTAATTTCCTCTTCAGCAAAATGAGGATAAAAATAATACCTGTTTCAAAGGGCTTTTATTAGGCCTTAATGAGTGAATACATGTAAGGCGCTTACAATAGCAAGCAGCAAAAGTAAGCACTATGTAAGCATTCGCTATAGTCATTATCATTATCATTACATCTGAAAGGGCTTTGAGAAATGTAAGTGCACTCTGTGAAAGCATAAGAGGGCAATGATAACACTGATCACCCCAAGTTAGTAATAAAGGAATATTAGTGAAACCAACAGGACTTATGATTTCAGGGGGAGAAGAAGAGGAAAGAAGAGATGAACCAAAGAAAGGGAAGAGAAGGGCGTGGGAGGGGTTGGAAAGTGAGGGAAGGAAGAGGAGCTGAGAGGAGAGGAAACGCATGGCAGGTAGGATTGCGCGGAAGTAGAAATATGGGCTAAGTGACAAGAACAGGAAGAAACTGCCCATTTTCCTTTCAGCAGGCATCACTGTGACTTTGGGAGAACATTGTTCAAAATGGGCCATTTCCCACAGAGAGTCATGTGGCTTATCCACAATGTCATCCATTGTGCCTGAGCTGCATTAAAAGCATCGAAACCAGCCCTTCACCTTAGGGCACTGCCTGTGGCGCCATTATTTCCATGACAAACACAATCATTCCCGGGAAGCAGAACAGGAAAGTAGCTGAAATGTCCGTAATAGGGTAAGAAATTCAGAGCTGCCACGCATTCCACATTATTGAGGTTGCCTGTGCTTGAGATTCCCATCCTGGGGCGCCGAAGGGCCCTATTTTTGAACAGAGCACTGGCAGCTCACACATGGGGTCCAGATGTCTCACCTCCTGATGCCGGGTACGCACTAAACCGGGAACAAGTGAATTCATTCCCAAGTCTAACACCTTAACTGCTCAATTCCCCACCCCCCTCAGAGAGATCTATTCCTCATCTCTGTTGAAGATCCCTGGCTGGGCTCTTGACCTCATGGTTCCCGCACAACCTCCCTCTCTACCTGTTCCCTCCCCCTCAGTGTAAATGCCCTATAAACATTTTTGATTTTAAAAAGGGAAGTGCTATACTAAAGAACCAAGCAAGACTCTTAGGGACCTACTAAATCCTAGCACTTAATAAATATTAGTTACCCTTCATTTCCCTTCTGTAAATTAGGTCTTTCATATCATCTCTATCTCAATCTTTCACGTAGGCAGCGAAGTATAACCTTGAAGGCTAGTGGCTTTGGGCACTACAGATGGGAAAAACCATCTGCAAGTAGATTATCATTTGATAAATCATTAGTCACATTATTTTTAAAACAAAATGGGCTGATGAAGGAATCTACTATTTAACTCATAGAATCAAATCCAAGAGCTCATATCAGTTAGGATATAGAGATCCCGTTCTCTAGCAACAACAGAAAACCACATCAACAAACAACAACAAAAGTGGGAGAAGGGCCTTTTTAGATAAGCGCAGACCAGAGACCATTTTAATCTCTAGGGGGCGCTGCTTAGGCTTTGGGAGACACAAGCCTGCTGGGGGCAGAACAGTTTAGTGGGAACAAGGAGAAGTCAGCCAAGCTTTTCAAGGCTCTGCATGGGCTGGCATGGCTGATTGGGGTGTGGAAGAGCCACAAACTCAGAGCTAGCCCTCCCCATCTACCTTTATCCCCCGCACAGACATTTTATTCAATTAGTGGATTCATTGAAAAGCCTGGTATAGGTGTGGAAAGCACAGAGAGAGAGCAAAGTCTCCTGGTGCTTAAATTCCAAAACCCTGCGGAAGGGAGGGGCCTGATCTCCCCGAAGACATTTAAACCAGAGGATAAGGGGAACTAACTGTACTGGCCAGGCAGTCCCAATTCAGCTCCACAGCTAATTAGCTCGCTGAGTTCAGCCCCTAAGAATAGCTGCATATCAGACAAAAGGGTGAGCCCTTTCTGGAAGCCATGATAATCCCCTTCAGTCTCTGTTGGTCTTTCACAGTGTCTGAAATATAACAAAAAATTATGACGTGAAGATGCAGGAAAATGTGACCCACAGTAAGAAGCGACATGAAATCTATCAGTGGACTTGGACCCACAGATGATCCATGTGATGAAATTTTCAGAAAAGAACTTATTTACGGTTACTATAACTATGAACAAATTTAGAAGAAGGTTTAAATGGGGTTAGAGATGGAGAATTTTATCAAATAAATGAAAAATAAGCAAAAGAACCAAATAGGAATTATGTAACTGAAATAGATACATATAAATTATTGTGTCACAGGATTTCTTCTCTAAGTGCCTGAGGTTCTTGGTCACGATGCTTCGAGGAACGAAGAGGTAGACCAGACAGAATGGTGGGCAGCAAAGCAAGGTTTATTGAGCCATAGTAAAGTTATAGAATGATGGCATCAAGCTTCCAAAGAGGGAAGGGACCCAAGGGGGTTGCCACCGGAGTCTCTAAGTCTAGGGGTTTTTATGGGCCTTTGGCGGGCTGTTTTAATCCGATTAACCCTCCCTGTGCCAGTCAGGTTTTTGTCCCCTATCTACCACATGAGAAAGAGTGGAGGGCTCCTTCCAGGGTGGTGTAAAATCCTTTTAAGGGTGGTTTCCTCTTAGGGTGGGGGCCCCTTGTCCCTGCTGCCTTTCTTCCAGCTTTCCGTGGTCAACTGGATGGGCTGAACAGTAGACCGCACAAAGTGCAACAGAGGATGAGTGAACTCCAAGCGAGCCAATAGAGATGATTCAACTAGAGCAGAGAAAAAAATAGATTGACAAAAAGAACACTATCAAAGACCTGTGGAAAAGTATAAACTCAACTAACAGAAGTGTAACTGAAATCTCAGAAATAGAGAAGAGAGAAAATAGAGGAGAAAAAATATTTGAAGAGATGGTGGCCCCAAATTTTCCAAAACAGATGAAACACTTTAGCTCACAGGTGTTAAGAGCATGCCAAACACAAAGCAGAATAAATACAAATAACAAACACCAACAAACCCCGTTTACATAATCTCCCCTATTGTTTTTTTTCCTCAGAAAGGTGATTAAAAAAATAAATAAAATGGGGTGGGTTTTTACTCTGTGACCCTTCATTAATTTGTCATGTCAGTCCTATTGATCTTTGCTCTGAGATGACACATTTAACTAATTGTTTCTTTTCTGAGTGAACTTGAGAGAGTGTGTATATATATTTTGAACGGGAGCAAGTTCCAAGCTCTGTAGTACAGAAAATAAATTTGTAAACTGCTCTGGCTTCCCCTCAGAGCTCAGTGTATTCCAAAGTGGCGAAAGCAGAAGGACCTGGAAAGAGAATGCCTGGGTAGGGGAGTGAAATATTATGTTTCTTCAGGGGAGGAATTTGAGACATATTTCAAATGGCTGTCTCCTATAATTTGTAAGTTTGAATTGCTTGCTCATTTCAAACAGGAAGCTCTGTCCGTGTGCAGGGACACGCACACACACACACACACACACACACGCTGCAGGGTCTTTCAAGGTAAACCATCAAACACGTCTTACAACAAATTCTTTCTTGTACATCAGAACCACTATCAACTTGCAGTTTCTGAAGAGAATTAACTCTCCTTGTCAATCACGTTTTCCGTAAGCCCAAGGCCGTCCACACTGGCGTTCTCTGCAGTCAGGAAAGGAGTCAATCCACAAATGAGGTGACCTGCCATTTGGGCAACACATTTGCTGTTGGAATGTGCTTCTTATCTTCCTGGCAAATTCACTGGAGAAACACTTCACCTTGGCCGCTCCGCAGCGCACTTCTGCCCCTCCAGCCTGGTCTGTGTGCAGGAATCCAAGTGCACTCCATGTTTGCCTGAAAACTTGCCCACAGTTCATTACCGGGGAGGCCAGTCTATTTGATCGCAACCAAACTGAGGTTCCGGAAGCATTCATTTTGCAATGAGTCCAAATTTTCTGTGTCATTGACCCTATTCCTCTCAGAGAACCAAAGTGGAGAAAGCTTAGCTGTTTATAAACATAGCATATAAATTAATCATGATTTAAGTCCTGAAGCTTTTTTTTTTCCAATAGTAAAAAGGTCAAAGCAAATGCCATGCCACAGCCTTTCTACCACGAACAGCTGCTTCCCTAAAAAAAAAGTTGCACTAACAAAATCCACCCTATAATAATTTCCATCATTTATTGACTGCTGCTTCTGTGCGGGGCATTGTGCTAAGGCCTCCCAAGATGACTTCACGGACTTCTCATAATCTTATGAGATGAACATTACTGTTGTCCTCATTTTACAAATGAAGAAATTGAGGCAGAGAGCTTAAATCATTTTTATACTATTGTCCATGGGGCCTGGATTCAAAATCGAATTCAAAGAAGTCTAACTCATAGGGCTTTCTCATAACCACGATTTTTGACTGCTTCCCATTTAAAACAAACAGGCAAGTTGTAGCATTGGAGAAAAAGAGATGAGGAGTTAGAGAGTTTCTTCTACACAATTTTATCATCTTTGCTGTCTGTCGTTAGCACAACCATGAAACAGATTGTAGCAGAATTTGCAACTACAAATGGCCAACAACCCACACTGAGAAACTCACCGCACTGACAGGTAGCGATGTGCTGCCCTGTCTGGGGAGACCACCTTTCTCAGCCAAGTGGTGCACGTTCCCCCGTGATTGCATCAGAGGCTAAGGTTCTGCACAGGGAAAACTGTGTGCTCTAAGTGGTCAATGCCACCACATTTCGTTTGCACTAGGCTAACTCAAGCATAGTAGTTGGGGAAATATCTGCAAACAGAAGGTAGAATTTCGAGTATGAATGGTTTAGATGTTTTTAAGGAGTCCCATGTTTATCTCCTGCCATGTCTGGATCCTGAGCTTCATGGTGTAGGTAATAAGGCACCAAGTTCACTGTAATGACTTTTTCTTTCATAGTCTGCAATTAGCAGGTAATCTGGGGCATTTTGTATCCTGGGAAATCGCCACGGACTTGTAGCCTTGTCTTTGTGTCTCACACCCCACTGAAGAGTTAGATGGAGATTCAGCGTATTAGTCAGATTTCTGCTGTGATAATGCTGTGTAACAAATAATCCAAACCCTTCCATCTCAGTGGCTTACAACAAGAAGAATCTATTTCATGCTCATGGGAATGTAGGTTGCTTGTGAATTGGCTTGGCTCAGCAGGGAGAGGCTGAACTCCACTCTATGATTGAGTTAAAATCTGCTCCATGTGTCTTTATTCTAGAACTCGGGCTGAGAGAGCAATAGCTACCTGAGATATGGCCGTATGGTCAAATGCAAAAGTCTGAGGTGTCTGACAGAAATTTGCTATGCCTCTTAAAGTATCTGCTCAGAACCAACACCTTGTCACTTTATTTCTGCCTAAATCAATTGTTCAAAGCAAGTCATATAGTCAAGTCTCAAGTGAATGGGATGGGGATATATGCTCTGCCCACTCTTGTGACAGGCACTGGGAAGTACGTGGCAGAGGGCATGGGTGTATAATTCTTTATAGAAAGGAATAAAGATTTGGGAACAATAATCCAATCTACCACACTTGGTATTTCCCATAGGACTCTGCTCATATCTTTTTTTATAGGACCTATCATACTTTACTACAATCATATTTATATATGTGATTCTCCCATACCGACTGGTTCACTGGTCATTCCCAGCCCCAGGGACCAGGGCACTGCTTGTGACATTAGATATTCAGTAAATAAGTCATGAATGTTTGCATGAAGACACTTACAAGCCAAGTATTATGAGCATACACAAGTTATGAAATTCTCAAAATTAGATTACACCAGAGCATCATCTATAGGACAGCTGGTAATTACTGGTTCAGAAAGCAATTATTCAGAAGTCTTATTTTGAAATGCCCCAGTTTTGAATCATTTCATGCATTAAGTCAGTATATATTTATGGAGTCCCAACTATGTGCCAGGTGCAAGGACATAAAGTGAGTAGGATAGACATAGTTACTGTTCTCACACGCTAGTGGGCAAGAGACACAAACAGGAGATTATCACACTGTGTGATAAGTGGCATGGCTATGGAAGGTTACAACCTCGGTTTCAGGTTTGGGCAGCTGGGTGGATGGTGATATGATGACATTTACTAAGAAGGAATACAGGAGAAGGAATAATCTGTTGGATGGGGTGATAGGATGAGGACAGGACATTGTGGATGTTGATGGATTAGAGGTACTGTGGTACTTCCTAAAAAAGACACCCAGGTGGCTGTTGAATCCGAGAGTCTTAATTTCAGAGGAGATATATGATCTGAGACAAGAAATCTATGATTCACCTGTACATATGTGTATAATATAATAAAAATATATATCTGGTTTTTGTCACAGTTCCTGGCACAAAACTTCAAAAACCTTAGAATTTCTTAGTGACAAGAGTTACTTTGTTCTTCTAATGAGGTCACTCTTGGTGAGCCATAGAGAGCTTTGCAATGCCAGCGGGTCATCAAAAAGACCAACCACATGATTAGTGGGTTAAAACGTTGGACAAGCCCAACCTCCAGGGAAGAAAGTACTGGAGACCGAGTTCAATCACATGACCAAAGATGCCTACATATTGAAACCCCAATAACAGTTCTGGACACCAAGGCTCAGAAGAGCTCCTGATTGGTGAGCAAACTGATGTAATGGGAGGATGGTGTGTCTGGATCCCATGAAAATGAACATAGAACCTATGCGCCCTGGCCTGTTCCCCTTGGATCTTGTCCTATGCGTCTCTTGGCTGTTCCTGAGTTGTACCTTTTATAATAAAATTGTAATCATAAATATGTCACTTTCAGTGAATTCTGTCAGTTGTGCTAGCTAATTATTGAAACTGAGGGGGTCACAGGAACCCCTATATTCATAGCCAGACAGTCAGAAGTGTGGGTGTTCCCTGAGACCTGGGCTTGTATCTGAAGTGGAGGCAATCTTGTGAGAGAATTTTCCCTTAACTTGTAGGGCTCACACTGACTCCAGGTAGCTGATGTCAGAATTGAATTACATTGCCGGACAGCTATTTGATGTCAGAGAATTTTTGTCAGAACAATGTCTAAGCTGAGACCATTTGCTACTGATGAGTGGACACAGAGAAGACCATCTAGTGCAGAACCTCAGGGAATATGGACATTAATACAATGTTCCCCAAAATGTCATTTTAATGCCACGGGTGCTAAATTGAGCTTAAGTGGTCTAGAAATAAACTTCTGTTATTTAATAATTCTGTATTTATTATAAACGTGTTGAGAAAGTAATACTGGTTTTTTATTTATAGAAAGTAATACTGGTTTTTCCATGAATAACAGTGCTATAAAGTTTCCTTGTAAGGGAATTAATTTGAGTTTAGAAGGTGAGCCAATTAAAATAAAAATATTGGCAAAAAACTGAAGAGGTGATACTCAGATGACTACGTTCGTTCATTTAACAAATATTTATAGAGTGCCTAGCATGTGCCAGGTCTGGGAATCTAGCAGTAGACAAAGACCAAAAAAAAAAAAAAAAAAAAGCCTGCCCTCATGTGGCTTATATTCCAATGGGGGAGAAAGAGAACAATCAAGATAGGTAAGTAACATATAGAATACAGCAGATAGTAATAAGTGCTATAGTGATAAAAAGGCAGGAATCTGGATAAGTTTGGGGCAGGAGGGCAGAAATTTTAGATTTCAAGGCCATCAAGGCCAAGGAAGATGTCATCAAGAAGATGACAACTGAGAAAGTCTTGAAGGAATAAGGGAAGTTTGTGAATATTCGGGAGAAAAGCATTCCAGCAGAAGAAGGAGTAAGTGCAAGGGCCCTGGGGCAGGAGTGTGCCTGGAAGCAAGGAGGCCAATATGGCTGGAGAGGAATAACAAGGGTGCAAGAGATGGATGAGAAGAGCCGCTCATCGTCAATGCAGATAGAAAAGGCTGAAACTAGGCACAAGTTGACAGTTACTTGCAATCAATTGATCCAAGATGAGGATGGGAGGAAGGTGCTCAGAACCAAGTGGAAACTGGTGTCTCAGATAAGAAGAGTGTGGCTTCCATGGGAATGGGTGGGGAAAAAAATGCCTGCCACAAAGTAGACTCTGCCAAGCTGTCCCAGGGAGAAGATCATCTTCATGATTCAAGACCTATCTCTTTCTAGCCTGACTGCACCGTGGGCAGCTACCCAATAGCTACCCCCAGGCCTGCCACCTCCACTGACCTCAACCCAGTCAATCCCATTTATCTCTCGGGTCTCTTGTGTTTGATTGCGGCCTGGCGTCCTTCCGTCTAATTAGTGAAAGAGCTCCACTCATTTGCATTTGCATTACTTATGCCGCATTTACCTGGAAAGTACTGAAGGTGACATGCAAATCACAAGGAGAGGCTAGAAATCTCCTAACTGAGGGTAAAGAACTGTAAGCTAATTAAACCTCATCCGGTTTGTGGCACCATGACTGCAATACAGCTTCCCGAAGTAAAATAAAACAAAATCCACACGAGGGCTACTGCCAGGGGAGTTCAGGGACCTCCTTCTACAGCTGTCTCCTCTATCCCCACCCACCTCAAATTCTTTTAGCCCCAGGAGCTACTAAGTATTCCAAGGCCACACAGCTCCCCGATAAGCAATGCTCAGGAACGCCAGTTACCTTCCAAACTTCCTAAACTTCAAGTTTTATCAGTGCCGTGGAGTTGGAACTTGTGTGGGGAAGTGGACTGGAGTTCTAGGCTCCAAAGCCCAAATTTCTTTGTCTTTTAAACTGTAGTTTTGTTTGTTGAAAGTCATCTAAATTTTGTGTTATTCTCCGTAATGCATCTGTGTTGTGTCTTAGTTTTCATGGACTTCCTTCCCCCAATTTTGAGTAAAATTGAGGCTCCAGTAGAAAGGATTATTTTATTTATTTTTTTTTTTAAATTTTGATTCCAGTAGAGCTAACATACGGTGTGGTGTGAGTTTCAGGTGTGCAATATAGTGACTCAGCACCTCCATCCGTCACCCAGTGCTCATCACAAGTGCCCTCCTTCATCCCCATCCCCTATTTCACCCATGCTCCCCCACCCCTGGCAGCCGTCAGTCTAGTCTCTGTAGTTCAGAGTCCATTTCGTGATTTGTCTCTCTCTTTTGTTTCCTTTGCTCATTTGTTTTGTTTCTTAAATTCCGCATGACTGAAATTATGTGGTATTTGCCTCTCTCTGACTGACTTATTTCGCTTAGCGTTATCCTCTAGCTCCATTCGACTCGTTACAAAAGGCAAAATTTCATTCTTTTTGATGGCCAAATTTAAATGTATATCCCACATCTTCTTTATCCATTCATTTATCAATGGACACTTGGACTGTGTTTATGGTTTGGCTCTTGTAGGTAATGCTGCTATAAACATCAGGGTGCAGTTATCCTTTTGAATTCGTGTTTTTGTGTTCCTTGGGTAAATACCCAGTAGTGGGATTACTAGATCATAGGGCAGTTCTATTTTTAACTTTTTGAGGAAACTCCACACTGTTTCCACAGTGGCTGACCCAGTTTGCATTCCCACCAATAGTGCAAGAGGGTGCCTTTTTCTCCACATTCTCGCCAACACTTGTTGTTTCTTGTGTTTTTTATTTTAGCCATTCTGACAGGTGTGAGGTGATCTCTCATTGTCGTTTTGATCTGCATTTCCCTGATGGCGATACTGAGCATTTTTCATGCATCTGTTGGCCATCTGGATGTCTTCTTTGGAGAGAAGATCATGTTTAATTCAAGCTCCTTCTACATCACTATCCGATTCTGGGAAGACCAGCACTGCGGGGTGTCATCCTCTATGATACCGCCCTCTTGGCAGACCTCCTCGGAATAATCAATGACACATCAGTGACACATCAGTGACATGCAGTCTTTTGTCACCACTCTTCCATTTGTAGATTTTGACTGCCCATTAATTGTAAGATCCCGTGGGCAGGTGTCCTGGAAGCAGTGTCTACTCTGTTATGGACTGAGTGGTTGTGTCCCCTTCCCCCAAATTCATATGTTGAAACCTTAACCTCCAATGTAATAGTATTCAGAGCTAGGGACCTTTGGGAGGTAATTAATGTTAGATGAGGTCATGAGGTTGGGGCCCTCATAATGGGATTAGTGCCCTTAGAAGAAGAGCCACCAGAGAGCAGGTGCGTGTGCGCGCTCTCTCTCTCTCTCTCTCCTTGCATACTCATGTACCAAAGAGAGCTCACATGAGGACACAGTGAGAAGGCGACCATCCACAAGCCAGGAAGAAAGATCTCACCAGAACCCAACCCTTCTGGCACCCTGGACTTCTAGCCTCTACAACCGTAAAAAATAAGTGTCTGTCATTTAAACCACCCAGTCTATCGTATTTTGTTATGGCAGCACGAACAGATTAAGACAGTGTTTCTAGGCCTCCCTTTCTTCCTTTGTTGGGACCGCACTCTTCACCTTCGTCCCCTTCCATAAGAGGAGGCCGTCCTCTTAAAATAACTGAAACTACCCAGGTTACAGCTGATTGGTCCACTCTGGATAAGTATCTTCCTCCTTCCTCACCCATGCCATGCCTGGGTCAGACCAATCAGAGAATTTCCATAAGCGTCCACAATGGGGAAGTCATTCTCTGTCCAGTGGCATGAGCAGAAAGGGTAAAATCGGGGGATGTTCATGGACATTGTCCTACCATGCAGAGAATGAGGCCAGCACAGAAGGCACAGGGGATGTGAGAACGAAGCAGAGGCCTGATATTGCTTCCAGTTTTCCTAAGCCCTGGCTGTGGCCCTGCCCTTCCTGTGAGTTGAGGTTTATGCTTGTATTCTGGGGCCAATAAATTCCCCCTTTACTTCAGCAACTTTGGCAGAATGTCTGTCACTTGCTCTAGGAGGAATTAAATGTAATACTTCTTTAGAAAGCTGAACAGAAGTCAGGGGACTAATAAGTACTTGTTGATTGCTTGTTTCCCACTTATTGGCTTAAGTCTTGCCGAGAGAAACCATACTGGGAAAATATTGACTGCTAGAGATTCCAGCCAGAGGACATAACCGCAGGCAATTCATGCTTGTAGTGCTGGTGAAATTCTGACTACAGACTAGCCTAGCCCAAGGGGTGAAAACAAATGAAGGGACCTCTGGCTAGGAGGGGGAGAAACAGACACAGTGATGGCTTCACCCCAGGACAATACCCTCAAAATGATGACAAGAAATGACGGAGAAGGTGCATAGTCTGGGCCAAGGATCAGAAGACCTAGATGTTCATCCTGGATCTACTACTGACGAGGCATGGGACTCTGGAGTAATCACAGGGCTTGTGTTTTCTCATCTATAAAACATGATGAGAAAGAGGCCCGCCGAGACACCTTTAGAGATGTAAAAGGTGAGGCTTCCCCTTCCCTTTGCTCATTGTGGGGTGGGGGGTACTTTTGAACCCATCCCTTCATCTGAACAGAGTCTAAGGAGGTCATCCCATTCTCCCCAAGGTGTGCCAATCCCAGCAGGTGGCAGTCACCAGTACACATCTACTGTCTGGAA